>NW_027532008.1:11581527-11628872 GCF_008692635.1 Crocuta crocuta | reverse complement strand
TTTCTACACGCTCCACGTTGCTGGAGTTTTTAGGGTGAGCCAGTGTTGTCTTCGGAATAATTGTTTTCGAAGTCTCTCGACCCGAGAAGGGAGTCTGAGCTCCAGCTCTGGCTCCCTTCCTTAGCTAAAAATTACAGTGAAGGACTTAACCTCTACTGGTTTTAGCCACCATCTCTGTTTAAAAATAAACAAAGCAAACAAAATGTTAAAGGTTTTTCATGTCTTTTGAGCGTTATGGTTGGTGTGGCTTCTTTTCTTTTTTTAAGTTTTTTTTTTTTAATGTTTACTTATTTTTTTTTTTAAATGTTTTATTTATTTCTAGGAGAGAGAGGGAGAGACAGTGTGAGCAGGGGAGGGTCAGAGAGAGAGGGAGACACAGAATCTGAAGCAGGCTCCAGGCTCTGAGCTGTCAGCACAGAGCCCGACGCGGGGCTCCAACCCACGAACCGCGAGATCATGACCTGAGTGAAAGTCGGACGCTTAACCGACTAAGCCACCCAGGCGCCCCTAATGTTTACTTATTTTTGAGAGAGACCTGTGAGCAGGGATGGGTCAGAGAGAGAGGGAGACACAGAATCTGAAGCAGGCTCCAGGCTCTGAGCTGTCAGCACAGAGCCCGACGTGGGGCTCGAACCCACAAACTGAGATCATGACCTGAGCCGGTAGGATGCTCAATCGACTGAGCCACCAGGTGCCCCAGTGTGACTACTTTTATAATGAAGAAAATGAATAAATGTTCATTTTGCTTCCTTAATGAGGGAGTTCACTAGATCTCGAAAGATTCTGCCAGCTCTAACGTCTGTCAAAGACTCCCTGATGTCAGATTTGCTCGGGTTTGGGGGGGGGGGAGAAAGAAAAAGAGAAGGCTGCACACCGGCGTGGCTGTCCATCCTGAAGTGAGGGGGACAAGCCCCAGCCATTGCCGGGAGGGAGCAGGGCAGCTTGCACAAGCTCACTGCCCTTTCCCTTCCGTTCTGGAGCCCTTCCTCCCGGGACTGTGGTGCCTGCCTCTCTGCGGGGGAGGGGGGAGGGGGGCTCAGGAGGGGAGCCCCTCCGCAGGACTGGGGTCTATCCCCGGCCAGCGGGTCTGCTGGGCTCACCCTGGGCCACAGGAAAGAGGCTATTTTTGTCATGGGGGCTGAATGGTTGGCCTCTCGCCAGGAGCGCGTGCTCCTTGGCGTGGTTGATGTCTCTTGCTGCCGCTGCAGTCTCTGCCACCACGTCCAGAAAACACTTGAGAACACGTTTGTCCAGTGCCAAGAGCCCAGACCTGAGACGCATGTTCTATTCGTGTGTCTGCCCCCCGTCTGGCCGTCAGAAGGCCAACAGCAGACCTGAGTATGGCTAGAACAAAGTTGGAAAGACCTGCTCCCTTGCCTCCTCACGGTGGTTTCAGAGGATCCAGTTCAAGCATCGCGGGGAAAGCCGCCCTTCCCTTCATCGGCCGCTGCTCACTGCTGCAGTTCGTCTCCCCTGCTGCCCCCCACCCTTTTGCACCCCCACCCCCAGCCCGGAAACCAGGGTCCTTCTTGAAGCAGGGCTTGACATGATACCTCGACCCATATCCAACCTTGTCTGTTTCCTCGGGCAAATCTGTATCCCACATCAGCCTCCGGCAAGGAGGCCACTATAGAAGGGCCACCGTGTCACACAACTCGGGGAGCGGGGAGGGGACATGTATAGAGATAAGACTGCATGCAGGGCCCCTGGAGTGATATAGCGCCCTGGCCCTGGCTCGAAGCCTGGTACCACGTGAGACCTACACATGGACTGCGGATCCCTCCCAGCATGCAGTTGGCATTGTGCAAAGCCCTAGCAGAGCGACTCTCGGGACTGGGCCCTGAGGGCACAGCCTTTGCCCTCTGGATGCCTGGCAAGCAGCTGGTGCAGGCAGTTTGAGGTGGACCTCTCTGTTGGTCACCACGGATACATCACTGGACTGGTTTTCTTTCTTTTATTATTATTTTTTAAAATGTTTATTGTGAGAGACTGAGCATGAGTGGGGGAAGGGCAGAGAGAGACAGAGTCAGCTCAGAGCCCAGCTCAGGGCTCGAACTCACAAACCCTGAGATCATGACTTGAGCCAAAGTCAAGAGTCAGATGCTCAACTCACTGAGCCACCCAGGCGCCCTGCTCTTTTTCTTTTTCTTTTCTTTTTTTTTAAGATTTGATTGTTAAGTAGCCTCCTAACCCAATGTGGGGCTCAAACCCACAGCCCCGAGATCAAGCATCACTCGCTCTACCGCCCGAGCCAGCCAGGCGCCCCAGGACTGGTTTCCTCTGCTCTCTGCCACAGCCCCCCTCCCTTTATCCGCTTCTCACTCCGGGCCCATCTGTTCTGTCAGTTGCAGAGCTACTTCGCCGCCTGTGAGGACGAGACCCCTGCCATCCGGAACCACGACAAGGTCCTGCAGCGCCTGTGTGAGCACTTGGACCACGCCCTGCTGTACGGGTGAGCTGGAGGGTCTTTCCGGAGAAGACCACAGGGCACCCGGGAGCCTCCAGACAGAAGTCCTTCGCCTTGGCTGCCCTTTATTCCTTCTGTCTCTTGGCAGAAGGAGATTGGCCGCAGGCCGCAGGCCGTCTCAGTTGCCCTCGTAAATCGCCTCTGAGCCGGCGTGTGTGGTTGTGGGAAGAATGCACAGCAGATGAGACCCCGGTGTGAAGCCCGTGGGCCCCGCTGGGAACCCATCGCTTTCAGCCTGGGGCTCATCGCGAAGGCCGCCGGGCCGGGTGACCGCGGCTTGCCACGGTGGCCCCGCTTAGGTCATGGTCGCTCCTGTCCTGTTCCCTCAGACTGCAAGACCTCTCATCTGGCTACTGGGTGCTCGTGGTGCATTTCACCCGGAGGGAAGCCATCAAACAGATCGAGGTGCTGCAGCACGTGGCCACCAACCTAGGGCGCAGTGAGTAGGACCAGGGTGAGGCTGGGAAGGGCCCATGTCCACCCTCCCCGTGGGTGGCCCCGGGCTCAGCCCTGGGCGGCTGATTCCCTCGCGGTGTCGAGCGGCAGCGGGACGTTCAGGCGCCAGCGCCCTGAGTAGGAGTTAGTTGGGGCATCACGGGTGGCGGGGGAAGACAATGCGGTGCCGAGGAGAAGCGGACTGTTGATCCGCAGCCCGGAAGGGGGAGCCCCTCGCCTCTCTCCCTGAGCTGGCGTTAGCCGGCGGGGTGGGTGCACGGTCCTCGTACTTCTCAGCGCAGCTGGACTGCGTGACCTGTGCTCGTCCTCAGGGCTCCCTGGCCCGCTGCCAGCTAGGGTCTGACCAGGAGACCACGCAGGTCGGGGCTAACGGCCCTCCCGCGAGACAGAAGGCTCTCGGGGTGCTTGGTGCCCCAGCTCCTCTTCCTCTCCTTCCCGCCCCGCTCACGGCCAGAAGGGCCAGCACCCTGATGGCCTGCCTTCTGGTGACGCCTGCCATTTGTTTGCAGGCAGGGCCTGGCTGTACCTGGCGCTCAACGAGAACTCTCTGGAGAGCTACCTGCGGCTCTTCCAGGAGAACCTGGGTCTGCTGCATAAGTACTATGTCAAGTGAGTCTCATGCGGCCCTGCGGCTCCCTTGAACCTTGTCCCAAAGACGCTCGTCACGCGCAGACACCACGGCGTGCCATGTCAGAGGCCTAGCCTGGCGTCGCGTGCTGGGGACACGTCAGTTGGGGACGAAGAGCCCTCGACACCTTGCCTTGATGGCTTTGCCAGGAGTCTGGGCAGGCGTCTGGTGCTCCGCCTCTGCCCACCCCTCTCCCCTGGCCTCAGACCTTTCTAGAACACTCAGCCCTTGCTGTGTTGCTGCAGGAACCATGGAAAGCAGCAGCAGAGAGCTAGAGGAGCCGTGCGCTGCGGCCCCATAGCCGAGGACCCTGGCCAGAGCGTGCTGTGGGGCTGTAACCCCAGCAGGAGAGTGCTGGGAAGGGGCGGCGGTGAAGGCCCCCCAAGCTGGGTGCCCTCCAGGGATTGGGGATGTCACATGTCAGATTTCAACACAGCCGGCTAGTGGTGAGCTGCGGCCAAGCTGGTAACCGGCGTGTCGCCGCTCCTTGCCTCTCACAGGAATGCCCTGGTCTGCAGCCATGATCACCTGACTCTCTTCCTGACTTTGGTGTCTGGGCTGGAGTTCATTCGATTCGACTTGGATCTGGTGAGACACCTTGGCTCTTGCCGGGCGGGGTGGGCGGAGTGGGCACACCGTTTTACTTTTCTGGTCCCTCTCAGGGAACCTGGGGGGTGTGACTGAGCAACACATTTGGTGTTTGGGGACAGAGGGGGAAGTCGGTTCAGGGTCAGAACAGTGGAACCGGGTGGGCGGTTCTATCTGGGCTTATCTAAGCCAGAACTCCTCGGTCCGGTGACCCCTCCCTGCCTGTCTGTCCAAACTTGGAGAAAAGCCTTGTTGCCTGGAGTATTTCATGCCAATATACCCTTTCATGTTTGAGAAACACAAGGCACATTCAGCCCTGTGCCTCTCGGGATCCCAGAAGGGTCCTCAGCTCCTCACGTCCCAGGCTCCCTCAGGGTCACGCACTAGAGAAACAGGACACTGGCCCAGCAGGGGCTGAGGAAGGTCCCCAGGGGCTCTGGACCTGGCTCGTAAGCACACAGCTGCCCTATCCTGACTCCGTCACCCCACCAGACCCCTATGCGAGCAGCATAGACGGCCCAGTGAAAAGTGGGCGAAACTGGAGAAAATGAGCGACTCTCGTGGTGGAAGAGGTCAGGGAGGGGGCGGCAGGCAGAGTTGGGTTCCGTCATCTCTGTTGGCCTCGCGTTCATCGCTTTAGGCCCCGCAGCCAGTCACGCTACTCCTTCTAGTGGCTAATTTCTGAATTTAGTGCCGTAGGCCCACTGCTCTCCCAAAGGAAGACCAGCAGGGAGGCCTGGGGGGGGCCGGTCTGCGCACGGCCGCCAAGCCCGCCCTCTGCACTCTCATCTCAGGACGCCCCTTACTTAGACTTGGCCCCCTACATGCCCGACTACTACAAACCTCAGTACCTGCTGGACTTCGAGGACCGGCTCCCCAGCTCCGTGCAGGGCTCCGACAGCCTGTCCCTCAACTCCTTCAACTCCGTCACCTCCACCAACCTGGAGTGGGATGACAGCGCCATTGCCCCGTCCAGTGAGGGTAAGCGCCCCGGGCGGCCCGGGAGCCGCGCCTCTGCAGTGACACTGCGGGTGCCTGGCTGGGCAGCGTCTTTCCAGGCCAGCCGCGGTCCCATGGGGGAGAGTTGAGGTTCCACGGGGCCGGCCATGTCCCGGATCTCAATTTTCTGTGTCTCCACGGTGGCTAAAACGCTGAGGCTGGGCCCAAAAAGCCAACACGAGATCCTAGGAATGTTAGACTCTTCTCCAGAAGGCCAGCGCCACACACCCGGGGTGGTTTTCTACGCGAGGAGGGATCAGCTGCATGATCCGGAAACTCTCCCTGCCATTGCAGGGGCGAGTGGTGCCTGCCTGGGGAGTGGCGCTAGGCAGACAGAGGCGGAGCAACCCCTGGAAGGAGACGAGAGAGCCAGCCGGGTCCGAGATTTAGGGGAAACTTGCCCCCATTTCTCATGAGCCCCTTTCTGCACTTGCTAGCGTGTTGGGGCTGAAGGTCCCCGCGCCATCGGAGACCGGAAAAGACTGTTGTCACGTCTGCAGGGCCATTTGTTGTCTCGATCCAGCAACTTACTGGAACAGGCTGGTTTCTTTCAAACCTTAGACCTCTGTGTTCGTTTCTAAAACTGGCCGTTCCTCTACCTTCATCCTGTGTGGGAACCAGAGCTCATCCTTGACTGCACCCCAGCTCCAGGGAAGGGGACCCCAGCACAGCTCAGCCCCTAGAACTGTTAGCATTGAGGCCTTGGCCTTCGGGCAGTACTTTCAGACTTGTCAGCAGGACTCTGTCCAAGCGGAAGGCGGGGCTCATGGGCCGCCTCGGAGAAGCCAGGGGCCAGGCCCCGAGGGAGCAGCGGGCTGTCCTCGGCAGGTGTGTCCCCTGGAGCCCACCTCCCGTCTGATGTTTGGCTCAGACGGAAGGAAGGCCAGGGATGGAAAAGAGGATTAGGTACAGGGGAGCCCACGTTCTTCTCAGCCGGAGCCCAGTTCTGGGGAAAGGATTGTCCCCAGAGGCCTTCCTAGCGGGTCGGAGGCTCGCGGGCCAGTGTCCGAGCTGAGAGCTGAGAAGCGTAATAGTTTCCCGAGGCCGTTAGGTAAAGTAGGGAACGTTTACCCTTTTCCTCTCTCGTCTTCTCCCCGTGTCTCCCCCCCTGTTGCCCCCACCCTCCCTGTCCTGCCACTGCCCGTTTCTAATCTTCAGTTTTGTCCCTCGTTTTTATAGATTATGATTTTGGAGATGTGTTTCCAGCAGTGCCGTCCGTACCCAGCACAGACTGGGAAGGTGGGACAGAGTCCGCTGTTACCCTCTCTTCCTGTTTTGCTGCGTTTCCGTGCCAAGCTTGCTGCATGATTCAAAATCAGCTCATTATTTGTAATAACGTCAGTGATCATAATAAAGCCAAGTTTGGTGTTCTAATAGATGGAATTCTGCAGGAGAACTTGACCTAGGCCATTCCCTTCTCTGAGCGCAGGACTCCTGCCGTTAGCAGCGGCCGCGTGGAGTCCCCAGGTGGACGCCCTTCCCGAGTCCCCGGCCGGGTGAAGCACCAGATGTGTGTAGGGAACTGCCACCTCGTGGGTGCTAGTGGCCTGACCCAGCGAGCCGGGACTTGTTCTGGAAAGCACGGCTTGAACCCGTGGCTCATAAGCTCCTTTAGGCACAGATGTGCTCCTGTGTTGAAGCTTCGAGTCGGAAGCTTCGAGAAATAAAGGCAGAGGACTCGATTCCTCCAGTCTATTCTTTTTTTTTTTTTTAACTTTTTAAAAAATGTTTTTTTTATTTCTAAGAGAGAGACAGCGTGAGCAGGGGAGAGTCAGAGAGAGAGAGGGAGACACAGAATCTGAAACAGGCTCCAGGCTCTGAGCTGTCAGCACAGAGCCTGACATGGGGCTCGAACCCACAAACCGTGAGATCATGACCTGAGCCAAAGTCAGGTGCTTAAGCAACTGGGCCACCCAGGCGCCCCACCTCCAGTGTCTTCTTGATGGCATCCTCTCTGGCACTGTTGAAGGAGACTGAGGACCGAATGAGCGAAATAGCCCAGGCACCGCTGAAACTTCCTACAGGGAGGGCGGTTCTCTTTGAAGTTTTAAGGCAGATTAAAATAGAATCTGTCCGCCCCCCCCCACCTGTCCACTAGGTGGCAGCAACACTTGGGCTTTCTCCTGCCCATGACTCCACTTCTGGGCTTCTGGAACTCCATGGAGCTCCGCCCCACGTTCGCATGATTTCTCAAAGCACAGGGCATGTTTCTGAGAGGGTTAACCCTTCCTCCTTAGATCTGAGGCCGTAGCCACCCCCCACCCCCACCGCCTTGTTAAAGAGCCACTCGCTCTGTGAGCCACTTCTGCCAGGGGCTGGCCTGGGTGGGGGTGTGACTACTCACCCCAGGCAGGAGGCAGAGGTGTGTGTCTCTCTCTCCCTCTGTTATTAGGGCCGCAATCTCCGAGTGACGCGTGACAGATGATCTTTTCCAAAGTAACGTGAACATGAAATAGCTTAGTTTGAGGGAAATAAGATATAGATCAGCCTGAAATCCAGAATTCCATCATAACATCATTTCCCCTCTGAACCTCTCTTCTTGCAGTGCACATGCTGGGCGTTGTTTTATTTTTCTCTCTCCCTCTAACTACTAACCCCCTCCCGACCCGGCTCCTTGCTGCCTGTTGCAGTCACATGGCAAGCAGGGCCTGACCTCCCTCTGCAGCCCTTGAGAGCTCCCTGTGGCCTGAGAACTAACAGCCCCGGTGGCGCTGCTTGCTCGGGTTGGGCTCCGGGGCCGGGTGAGCTTAGTCCCCCCCACTGACCTCCTGAGCTCCTGACCCCCTCCGGCAGCTCACCCGGGGAAGCTGTGTCTTCTCCTTCCCCCTGGAGGGAAGCAGGATTCAGGGGCGGCTCCAAAGTCTGGGCCCTGGAGTGGGGGTGTTGGGGCGGCCTGCCACGGTCCTCGGCCCACTTGCAGAACTGGTGGGCGTCCGGCTCGGCCCGTGGCCTGCCTCTCACCCCTCAGCCGCTCCCACGGACAACTGCAGGTCTTGGGGGCTGGAACAAGAACATCGGGCCTTGCGGGATCCTTCTCTGAGACCCAAGGGCGAGGTTTTCTGCACCTGACGACTAAGGCTCGGGGGGGGGGCCAGGACACCGGAGGGAAATCCCATGGGTTGCTAGGGTTTTGCCGGCAGGGCTGGCAATTGGTTGTGGCCCGGCTTTTGTCCACATTAAAAGACACTATCCTTTTTAAAANAAGGTATCGGGGACCCAGCGGGCAGCCGACAGCAGGTCGAGCCCTTCCAGATGGGGCCGAGGACAGGAAGCATGTTTGCTGCGTCGCCTCTGGGCAGATAATGGCCAACGAGATGTGCGTAGGCTGGCAAATGGGGCGCGAACGTCCCCCCTCCGTGCCATTAGCTCTCCCCCAGCCTCTTGTGCCAGCTGGGCCTCACTTTTCTGCTGGCGCGACTCCCATCTGCCACCAGATAAAGGCCCTGTGTGCTCGAGGCCCTCCCGTTCCAGTAACCTGGGGTGATGGTTGGGGGGCGGGGGGGAGAACAGTGAAACCAACCCCTCCCCGGAGAGTCCGCATCCCTCCCCACCCCGCCTTCTCCCCGGGGTAGAGCCCAGAGTCAGGGTGACCCAGAAAGGACCAGGAGGCAAGCTGAGGCTTGAGTGAAACAGAATTCCCAGCTCTCACCTTAAAGGGGTGCCTGGTCCGCCCCCCTCCCCCACCCCCACTCCAGGAGTGAGCGGAGAGGATGTCGGGGAGAGGAGCAGCCGCTGAAGAGCCCGCGAGGCTGCTGTTGGGGGGCAGCCACTCGGCACCCCTTCCTTCTCCCCTTTGCATCTCCTTGTTGCCCCGATCTGGCCTCTCGGCCCGTCTGCTGTGCTCTGGGTCCGTCTCCTGCCCTTCCCCTGCGCTCCTCACCCTCTGGACTCCCCATCCTGTCCGCAGCCCCGCCCCCACCCTGCACCCCTCATTTTCTCTGATCCCGTCTCTCCCTCTATTCTCTCTGCCGTGGTTGCATTTTATCTGCCCCTGGGGGGCACCCCTCGGAGGACGTTGGGTATCTCAGCCCTGCCGGTGGCCTGTGGTGCTGCAGGGGCTCCCCAGTACCCCCCTAGCACCCTCTGACGGAAGGCTCTGAGGCTAACCTGAGAGGTCTGTGGCTCACCCCCTCTTGAGGCATCAAGGTCACTGTCCTAAAGGGCTTCAGCCTAGAGGCTGTTTAACTTTGTGGCTCTTAACTCGAACTCGGCCAAATTGCTAGGAGCTCTTGAGGGCTCCCAGGGGAGGTGGTGGTGGTGTCCGTCCAGGTCGCTCTTCAGGCACAGGCCCCTTGTCCTATCCGGCTAGGGCTTCAAATCCTAGAGCAGAGCCACCCCGGTCAGATTTCCCTGGGGGGAACTCACCCGCCTCCCTCGTGGGGTGAGGCCTGCCCGGGGGGCCTGGGGTCCCCAGACGCTGTCTGACGGGCCGTCCCCTGTCTCCTGTTCTCCCAGATGGCGACCTCACAGACACTGTCAGCGGGCCCCGCTCCACCGCCTCGGACCCGACCAGCAGCAAGGCCTCCACCAGGAGCCCCACCCAGCGCCACAACCCCTTCAGTGAGGACCAGGCGGAGACCGTGTCCTCCTCCGACACCACCCCTGTGCACACCTCGTCCCAGGAGAAGGCGGAATCCCGCCCTCTCGACCTCTCAGATGCCTGCACGGAGCTCGAGGTCATCAGGTCAGTGGGGAGGGGCCCCGAGAGCATCCCGTCCTCTCCTCGCGTCACATTTTAGTCCCCGCAAACTGGAGCCACGCCCAACTCCGGGGGGCAGGTGGGCATCTCCCTGGAGACTAAGCGGTTCCCCAGTAGTTCTTTGAGCAAGAAGGACCAGAGGGCCCGAGCCCGGAAGACACGGCGTGGCACAGGCAACGACCGTGGCTGGCGTCTGGGGCCGCGCCTGGGCGGCCGGGGCATTTGTCAGGTCCGTCCGGAGCCAGAAAGCACCTTCAGACTGGAATTCTTCCAGGGGGTTCTTGGATGTCACTGTCCCGTTTCTGAGGTCTGTACCGGTTCTAGTTCGGCACGGCTCCTTGAAAGGAAAGGGGCCCCGTCATAGCGACAGGGGCCTACGTAGAAGAGAGGAAGTGCGTGACACACTGGGCTCCCTGACCGCCCGGCCTCGCTCCTGCCCCTGAGGCTCCCAGCCCTGGACAAGTAGATGTGCGTATCCTACCCCCCGAGGCTTGCTGGCCTGGCTCCCCAGTGACGGGAGTCAGGGGTCCCACCTGCAGGGCGGCTCAAGTCCCAAGTAGCTTCATCGGTTCAGACCCAGGGTCGCCTTGCCAGGCCCGTCCCAGCCACCTTGTTGCCAAGGAGTTTGAGCCCAAAAGACTTCGAGTCCCTTCCTGGTTGAATCATTCATGGTGACACGGGAAGTGAGGTTAGCTAAGGGGACACCCCAAGGGGAGGGCTGGGTAGAGGCGCCATCGCTCTGACCGATGTCCCCCAGAGCACAGCTAGCTCCGCTGTGTCATCAGCTAGAATTCGCGGGACGTGCTCAGGGGTTCCTCTGGTCCCTGCCTCTGCCAGGAGCCGGGGGGTGGGGGGGGTGGCAGTGTATCCCTCAGGGCCTGAGCTGCTCCATCCCCCTGGCCTAGGGGCTCCCAGGCAGCACTGCCCACGACCAGGGACGCCTGGCTGTGCCCTCAGAGGTCACACACCCAGAATCACCTCTTCTGACCCAGCCCACCTAATTCCCCAGCCCCGTGGCGCCAGATGGTAAATCTCTCCCCATCGCTACCGCCCCAGGGTCACCAAGAAGAAGAAAACCGGCAAGAAGAAGAAGACCAGATCGGATGAGGAAGCTAGTCCACTCCACCCCTCCTCCACCCAGGACAGCTGCGCCAGGCGGGGCGACGGCGACAGCCTCGTCAGCAGCCCAGGCCTTGGGCGGGCCTCACCGGACGCTACCTTCACTTCCCCCCAGGAGGAGGGAGAGGGGCCCAGCAGCACAGCCGAGAGCAGCGAGCTCTCGGAGCCCGGCCAGATGGGCCTGCTCATCCCCGAAATGAAGGACACCTCCATGGAGCGCTTGGGGCAGCCCCTGAGTAAGGTCATCGACCAGCTCAACGGGCAGCTGGACCCCAGCACCTGGCGCTCCCACGTCCAGTCCCCAGAGCAGTCCTTTCGGACCGGCTCTCCCGGGGATGCCCCGGAGAAGCCGCCATTTTGCGACTTTAGTGCGGGGCTTCCAGCCCCAATGGACTTCTACCGCTTTACCGTCGAGAGTCCAAGCACTCTTACGTCAGGTGGCAGCAACCATGACCCTGCAGGGCCTGGCCAACCGCTGCATGTTCCTGGTGGCCCTGCGGCTGCTGGCCAAGAAGAGGGAGGAGGGGGACGAGAGGGGCAGGCGCCTGGGCCCCTAGAGGCCACCCCGGGGGAGGCCCCGGAGCCAGAAACGCAGTTGACCCCCGTGGGTGGCGGACCTGGGCCCGAACCCGAGCCCACGACCCACGAGGCTCTCTGCCAGCTCAAGCAAGACCAGCCCAGCCCGTGTCTGAGCAGCGCTGAGGACTCAGGGGTGGACGAGGGGCAGGGGAGCCCTTCTGACATGACCCACGCAGCAGAGTTCAGGTGAGCGAGGCGCCCCCGGCCCTCACAGCAGGGGACAGTGGGCACTGGTCCTCCAGATGTACTGAGCACAACTCCCGGAAGTACTAGCCTGGGCGGGGACCTGGGACGAGGTGTACGTCTCCCCTCCCTCACTTCGTTTTTTAAATTTTTGACATTTATTTATTTCTGAGAGAGAGAGAGAAAGCATGAGTGGAGGAGGGGCAGAGAGAAAGGGAGACACAGAAAGGGAAGCGGGCTCCAGGCTCTGAGCTGTCAGCACAGAGCCTGATGCAGGGCTCGAACTCACCAACCGTGAGACCATGACCTGAGCCGAAGTCAGACACTCAACCGACTGAGCCCCCCAGGCACCCCACCCCCTCCCTCACTTTGGCTCGAGGGCAGGCGCAGAGCGGCCACAATGGCGCTGGCCCTGTCCCGCCTGGCCTGACGCGCTCCCCGCGCTTGTCCCTCTCACAGGGTAGACAACAATCACTTACTCCTGCTGATGATCCACGTCTTTCGAGAAAACGAAGAGCAGCTCTTTAAAGTGAGCCCCAGGAGCTCAGGGGTGGGGAGGAGGGGAGGGGGAGCGCCCTGCCCTGTGCAGGGGGTGGGGGCACTGCACTGCCGCCCTGGGCGGGAGCCGGGAGCCCGGGCGCCTGGCCGACCGTCCCCCGTCTCGGCCCCTCAGATGATCCAGATGAGCACCGGGCACATGGAGGGCACCCTGCAGCTGCTGTACGTGCTGCTCACAGACTGCTATGTCTACCTGCTCCGGAAAGGTGCCCGCCGCCCCCGGGCTAGGCCAGGGCAGCTGCTGAGAGCGGGTCGAGGATGACACTGACCCCCTCCCTCCCTCCGTGTCCCCTGCCCCCGGCTCTCGGCTGCCTGGCGTGTGGTGGCAAAAACACTCCACTCCACCCCAAGACGAGCCCGGGGGCCTGCCTGCCACGAGCACGCCCGGGTCACTGTCCTACTCCATCACCTCAGGTCACAGGACGAGGACGGGTCCTCGCTGAGACAGAGGGGCCAGGTCTTAGGAAATGGGGCAGGGGGAGGGAAGAGAGGCCAACTGAGAGTTATAAGCATTGGGGTCTCCTCTCTCAGGGGCCGCGGAGAAGCCATACCTGGTGGAAGAGGCCGTTTCTTACAATGAACTTGACTATGTGTCGGTGAGTGCAGGCTCTGAAGTTGGCACAGGCCGGAGGACAGGGCTCAGAGCAAGGCCTGTCCCTGTCTCGGCCCTGCTGCCCCCGGGGCTGGGCGTCAGCTCCTCTCACAGCGGCTTCAGCACCTGCTGTAGGGATAAGAACCCGGCCTGAGGACGCCTCTGTCGCCACCAGATTTCTGCCCATCCCTCCCTAACTCACGGCCCAGGGTCCCAGGCCTCTGGGGCTTTACCTCGAGGCGATTCCAGGGTCTGCCTGCTCCCTCCCCAACCGGGCCTTGGTCTGGCCTGGCTGTGGCTGCCCCTTCCGGCAGGCAGCAGCCAAGCCCGTGTGCATGTGAAGGTGTGTTTCTGGCAGGTGGGCCTCGACCAGCAGACGGTGAAGCTGGTGTGCACCAACCGCAGGAAGCAGTTTCTGCTGGACACGGCTGACGTGGCCCTGGCTGAGTGAGTGACACTTACTCCCGCAATCTGCCCCCCACACACACCCCACCTCCCCGTTCCTGTAGGACTGGAGAGTGGCCCTGGCCTGGACGCCCCACTCCCGGGGGAGGAGGGTGACGAGTGGGACACAGTAGAGCGGCTATGTTCCCTGCGGCACCGGCAGGGAAATGCACGCGCACACTGACGCTCCCGTCATCAGCTCAGGTGACCCCAGACCCTGTGTGGCCTGCAGAGAGGAAGGGGGCTGGTATGAGTTCCCCATCGGGAAAGAGACCCGAGCCCCGGCTTCTGGACCACGTGCTTTCGTACAGGAAGTACACGTGATAAGATCGTGTCACTACGGGGACTTGGGTCCCCTCCGTTGCACTGCACCCCCTCCCCTGGTCGTCCCTCATTGCCCCACCTGCTGCCCTGAGCTCTGGTTCCAGCCAGGCCCCTCCCCGAGCTTCCTGTGATGCCTCCACGTCGGGGTCCTGTCCAGTAGAGGGGTGTGGGTCCCCCAGGCCTCTGACAGCAAACCCCACTCCCTCGCGTAGGTTCTTCTTGGCTTCTTTGAAGTCCGCCATGATCAAAGGCTGCCGGGAACCCCCGTACCCCAGCATCCTGACCGATGCCACCATGGANGGGGGCCGGCACCGTGGGGTCAGGGGCCAGGCAGGGCAAATAGATGTCTGTCGGAGCTCTCCATCACCCACCTGGGAGGGGGTCCTAGCCCTGGGTCCTCCTGGGGCACGCCCTTGCTTTCTCGGTGGCCATTCCCGGTACCCAGACCTCACCGCTCTGTCTGTCGTCCCTCCCAGGCCACCACTGTCACTGTGCGCTTCTACGGGCTTGTGCACTGGGAGGACCCCCTGGACGAGTCTCTGGGTCCAGTCCCCTGCCTCTGCTCCCCCCCTGAGGGCGCCATCACCAAAGAAGGCATGCTGCATTACAAGGCGGGCACCTCGTACTTGGGCAAAGAGCACTGGAAGACTTGCTTCGTGGTGCTCAGGTGGGAGCCCCCGCGGCGCTGGCCCCAGGCCTCAGCAGGGGTCTCCACAGAGCAGGCCACCGGGCAGAGAAGCCCCCGGGGGCCTCCTTGCAGCCCCACAAGGGTTTGGGAGCACACTCCCCTCCGGCTACGAGAGCTTCCGTGTACAGCCGGCCAACTCTGGGGCCCCAGGATCCTGGGGCATGTCACGTGCAGGCTGCTGCCAAGGCTTTCACGGTCCCCAGGCCTGCTGAGGGGACAGCACACCCTCCTATGCCTCTGCAGTTCCTTCTCTACCTTCCCTCCCACGGAGGGCAGGCCCCTTGGCCTCTGGGGCTTAAGGCCCCAGCTTGCAGGACCCCTGGGATCTGGGCCCCACCTGGCCTTCAGTCCTTAGGACACGCCTCACCCCTGCCCTGTTGTGCCCCTGCAGCAACGGGATCCTCTACCAGTATCCTGACCGCACTGATGTCACCCCTCTGCTCTCCGTGAACATGGGGTGAGTGCCCCCCGCGGTGGGGGCTGGCCAGGTGGGAGGCCCCGCGGCGCTGCCCGGAGGTGGCGGCCCTGTCTGAGCCTGGGACCCAGGGCTCCTGTTCTCCGTGGCTTGAGCTGACCCGCCTCGTGTCCATCCGTTCGGCCTGCCCCCACTCAGCCCCACCCCTTCCCCTGACCGCTGCCCGGGGGGCTACCTAGCCCTGAGGCTACAGGACCCCAAGCAAGGGGAGGCGGGGCAGCGTCCAATCAGGGAGCAGGTGGAACTCCTTGCAGGGAAGGGTCTCCCCGGGCAGGGGTGGCCGTCCCTCCCCCGGGAGGCTCCTGACTTGATGGAAGATGGACACACAGGTGCTTGGAGGAAACCTGGACCCGGAGAGGCTGTGGGAATGAATGTGCCCTGGTGCCAAGAGGGACAGAGCTAAGAGCGGATCCTCACCCCTTGCCTGGCCAGGCTTAGCTATCTGGAAGGATCTTGGCAATTCTGGAGAGAGAAGTTGTTAACACAGAAAGAGCCGGGCCTGCCTGGCAGCTTTAAGTCTCTCCCAGGAGCCAAAGGGGTCCGCACCACCTTCCGGCGTCCTCCGGCCCCTGGGACCCATGTCCGCACGCCCTGAGCCCCCCCTGCCTCCTTGCCCCCCTTTCACCCCTCCTCCTCTGGCCCAGGGGGGAGCAGTGCGGTGGCTGTCGGAGAGCCAACACCACGGACCGGCCCCACGCCTTCCAGGTCATTCTCGCCGACCGGCCCTGCCTGGAATTGAGCGCTGACAGCGAGGCCGAGATGGCCGACTGGATGCAGCATCTCTGCCAGGCTGTGTCCAAAGGGGTGAGACCCCATCCAGCACCCCCGGGTCCCTTCCGCAGACCCACACGCACTCACAGAGCAGCCTGTGAGGACCGAGACGGGGACCTCCAGGAGACACCCCAGGGGTGGACCCTAGGGCTCCGGGCCACCTATGGGCTGACACTCCCACGGTCACCCCTGGTCCCACCTCTGACCTCTGGAGGGGGGAGCCGAAGGGCTGGCTGGGCCCCTGGAGGGGCGAGTTCTGGTGCCGCCGCCCCTGGAAAGCTCCAGCTTGTCTCTCCCCTCCCCTCTGCCCATGCCCTTCAGGTCATCCCACAGGGGGTAACCCCCAGCCCCTGCATCCCCTGCTGCCTAGTGATTACTGATGACCGCCTCTTCACGTGCCATGAGGACTGCCAGACCAGCTTCTTCCGCTCCCTGGGCACGGCCCGGCTGGCCGACATCAGCGCCGTCTCCACCAAACCCGGCAAGGAGTACTGTGTCCTGGTGAGCTGGGCGGGGCGGTGGGGGGGTGGGGTGGAGGCAGGCCCCGAGGAAGGAGCGCTGCGTCTGCTCACCGGGGACCCACTCTCCCCAGGAGTTTTCCCAGGACAGCCAGCAGGCCCTGCCCCCCTGGGTCATCTACTTAAGCTGCACATCTGAACTGGACCGATTCCTGTCTGCACTGAGCTCCGGGTGGAAAACCATCTACCAGGTGCCGAGCTGCCCGGGGCCCTGTAGCACAGAGGCGGGAGCCAGGGGCCTGGGGGTCACATTCAGGACCAAAAGGGCAAGGCTCTGCCCCCCAGCGCGGCCGAGCAGAGCCTGGGACACGTTGCCCGTTCTTGGTCCCCTAGCTCGGAGGGAGAGTGGGGCCCTGGGCCGCAGCCCTCACAGGCCCCCTCCGCGCCCCCACACAGGTGGACCTCCCCCACAAGGCCACCCAGGACGCCTCCAGCAAGAAGTTCGAGGACGCCCTAAGCCTCATCCACAGCGCCTGGCAGAGGAGCGACAGCTTGTGCCGGGGCAGAGCCTCCCGGGACCCCTGGTGCTGAGGCCGGGCTGGCCGGCCCCCTGGTGGGCCAGAAAAGGCGAACGGTGGGGCACGCGCACTGGGTCGTCATGCTGCTCGGCCCGGCTTCCACCCCTGTTCCACAGCCCCCTCCTGCCGTGGGGGACAGAACCGCCGACCGGGGCTTGAGACAGGGTCTCTCCCCTTCCCAGGGGTCCAGAGTGGGTGCCCCGCACCCCCTCGGGCACCCTGCCCAGCCAGTGGTGCCCAGAGAGGGCTGGGGCAGAGGGTCTGAGCCCTATGGGCTCTGTGTATGCGGCACATCCCGATGTAACTGCATCTCTTCAGGATGACAGGGAGAATAGGATCAGCTCGGAGGGGAGCGGCAGCACTGAGAAGGCAGCAGCCCCCTCTTCCTCTCCTGGGGGAGGGGGCAGGGCGGAGCCCCGGGCAGCCTTGTTCATTTTTGAACGTTGAGCCGGCCGCACAGGGAGGCCGGGCACTAAGGTCTCGGTGCATGTTTCCTCCACACTAACTCCGGCCCCGGCTCACTGCTGCCTGCCTTGCCAGGGCCCACGGTGGGGGGCAGGGGCCGGGGGCCGGGTTGGCCCTCCCTGGCTGCCCAGTGGCCCTGCATGTCCCCACGGCCCCCTGCCCCTGTCTCTCCCTGAACCGCAGCGGCCTGAGGCCCCAGGAGGCCCCAGGAGGCCCCAGGAAGCAAGCTTTCTCTGTTTGCAGGGAGCAAAGGGGAGGGAGGAGGGCTCAGGGAGGAACAGAGCCCACCAGCCTGCCGTCCCCGTGGGTGCCTGCTGACTATCCCCTGCTTGGCTGGAGCCAGGCCCTTCCGGAGAGTTCTGTCAGGGGCCTGCTGGGGGAAGGGGTCAGATGGTCTGGGTTTTGTTTGTTTGTTTTTTTAAATAAAATAGACACGTTATATTGCCAAGACTTGTCACTGGCCCTTTATGACCAGGATGGAGGAGGGAGATCTCCAGCCCCCCCCCCCCAAAGCCCCTTGGCCATTCATTCTTCATTCATTCCCCAGTTCTCTGACCTCAGCTGCTCTGTGCTGACACTGGGAACATGATCACCCACTGCTCCCATGGAACTCTCTGGAGCTCAGGCCCTGAGGGTTTCTTGGCCTGACCTTTGCTCTCCCTTCTATTTCCTGCAGTGGCCAGGGGAGCCACGGCCACTGCTCCTGGCCGGGAGCTTGTCTCTACAGCCAGCCTTCCCAGCCTCCCCAGCTCTGGGGGCGAGGGCCGGCCACGTGGGATAAACCCAAGCGAGTCCAAGCTGTCCCCGGACTGCTGGGCGCAGGCCCGAGGGCACCATGCCTGCCAGGCTCAGGCCGGGGTTAGAGGGCAGTGATCTGGGGCTCTCAGGCCCTCAGTGCTGCCACTTCTGGGTCCTCACACGTGAGGGCAGAGGAGTGGGTGCTGGGAACAGTGGGTGTGGAGGCCGTAGAGGTGGGCTTGCACGCAGGGTGGCTCTGCCTCTGGTTCTGTTTGGAACTTGGGCGACATGGGGTGTCCATGGCGGGAGAGAGCTGCCTGGGGCCGGGGTGGGGGGGTAGGGCAGAGGCCAGGGTGGACAGGGTGGTGCCGGATCCCAGTCTGAGCAGCCTAGCACCTGACAGCCATTCCCAGGGGTGTGAGATCCCTTCTCACAGAGGGCCATGTACAGCGCACCTGGGTGGCTCAGTCAATTAAGTGGCCAACTCTTGATTTCAGCTCAGGTCACGATCTCACAGTAGTGAGATGGAGCCCAGCGTCGGGCTCTGAGCTAGACTTGGAGCCTGCCTGAAATTCATTCTCTCTCTCTGAAAAAAAACAAAAACAAAAAAGATGAAGGGCCATTTCTATGCCAGGGTCTCTCCAGAAACCTATAGCCCAGAAGAGGCTCCAACCAGGAAGAGGGACAGGACTGGGGGGCAAGTCTTCATAGAGTGAGTGACCAAAGCCACAGGCCACTCCTTGGGACACAATGGCCCAAGGGCCCTGGAGCCTTGGGAGGCAAAGGTCTGGGAGAAAGGAGCCAGAAGCAGAGGCGGGGGAGGGAAGTGGGCATCCTCTGGGATAAGCCATGTGCTAGCTTCTACACACACCTCTAATCCGCCAAAACACGTCTGAGGTAGGTGTTGATATCCGCATTTTACAAATCGACTGACGCTGAGAGAGAGGAAATGACTTGTCCAAGGTCACACATGATAGCAGGGCCTGGGTTTCAAAATCAGTTCCACAGGGAACTCGAGAAGCCCTTCGCTACCTCTGCTCTCAGTGGGACCATAGACTGTGGAAGCCAGATTGGAAGACTGAGGCCGGGAACGGAGAAACCACAGAGACTGTGGCAGGGTAGCTGCCTGGGCGCAGTTTCAGGAGCCTCCCGGGGCAGTTGCTCCCTGCCCAGGGCTCTGAGCTGCAGCAGGACTGGCTAAGCCAGAGGCGGGGCAGGGGCACCAGCCCTTTGCCCCAGCGCCCAGGGGAAGGCAGGAGGGTAAGAAAAGCAGGTGGAGGTGTCTCAGCTGATTGACACCTTCTCCCCGCCCCCAATCTCCCGCCTGCCCCCGGTGACCTTTTCCCCAGATCCCAGGGTCCAGGCCCACCCCCGCGGGGAGGTGTGGAGAGCAGAGGCAGCTGGGATTGGCCCGAGCCAGCAGGGGCGTGTCCCGGGCTCGGGCAGCCCCAGGGGCGGAGCAGAGCAGGTGGACTCCCGAGATAGACCAGGGGCCACCGGCCGGCCGGTCCGACCTGGACGTCCGCCCTCCAGACATGGCCGCAGGCCCCCTTGGTCCCCAGCCCTGCGGCCCTGCAGGGGTGCAGACAGCCTAGGCGCCGCCACCCTAGGGCCTGGGCCCATGTCCCTGCCCGGGACGCCGCGGGCCTCAGGAACGGAGGCCACGGAGGCCGTTGCCCCGGCCGTGGACCTGGTGCTCGGCGCGTCAGCCTGTTGCCTGGCCTGTGTCTTCACGAACCCCCTAGAGGTGGTGAAGACGCGGCTGCAGCTGCAGGGGGAGCTGCAGGCCCGGGGCACCTACCCACGGCCCTACAGGGGCTTTTTGGCCTCGGTGGCCGCCGTGATCCGTGCAGATGGGCTGTGTGGCCTGCAGAAGGGGCTGGCAGCCGGCCTCCTCTACCAGGGCCTCATGAACGGTGTCCGCTTCTATTGCTACAGCCTGGCATGCCAGGCCGGCCTCACCCAGCAGCCTGGTGGCACCGTGGTCGCAGGCGCCGTGGCTGGGGCACTGGGAGCCTTCGTGGGGAGCCCTGCTTACTTGGTGAGTGCCGTGCGGCCATCCTCCACCACCCCATGACCCAGCTCCCCCCGCCACCCGCACCCCGGGCCTCTGGAGCTGCCCAGGCTGGCCCTCTGGGACCGGGCAGGACTAGTGGGGTGGGGCCGGCTGGGCGGGGAGCATCCCTGCCCAGGATTGGAATCTGCCCCTTGGCTCAAAGCACCAGAGACTTATCCTGCTCCTCATCCTCCTGGGGTCCCTTCCCCACCAGGCCTGAGCCAGGGGAGGGGGCGGCAGGACGCGTGCTCGCTGCACCCCAGTGGGGTCCCTGGTCTTCCTGTGGGGCCTGTGAGAGTTAGGAATAAGTGAGACCCCGTGTCCTTGGCTGGATGTCGGACTGTCATCAACCCACTTAGTCCTCAGAACAGCTTGTCAGGCAGGAGCGGAGGGGCCTGGAGAGGATTAAGTAACTTGCCCCCGGTCACACCAAGATGCAGACCCGACTTCAGAGCCTCACCCCCAGCCCTATTCCACGCCCCCTAAGCTGCGGGGTGAGCCCATGGAGCTCTGGGTGTCAGGGCGCGCTCCTCCGGGCCCTGTCTCACGTCTGCTCTCACAGGTCAAAACACAGCTGCAGGCCCAGACGGTGGCAGCAATGGCCGTGGGGCACCAGCACCATCACCAGGTAGGAGCTGTCACTCCCCAGAGCTCCCTGGGCCGGATGGGCTCCCGGGCCGGCAGGGGCTGCCCAGTGACCCGCTGTCTTCTCCCCGCAGAGTGTTCTGGGGGCCTTGGAGACCATCTGGCGACAGCAAGGCCTGGCAGGACTATGGCGGGGTGTGGGTGGGGCCGTGCCCAGGGTCATGGTCGGCTCAGCCGCCCAGCTGGCCACCTTTGCCTCTGCCAAGGCCTGGGTGCAGAAGCAACAGGTGAGGAGCGAGGGACACCTGTGCCCACCCCCAGACACCCTGAAGTAAGGGCCATCTGCCTCCCTTCTCCCTGTCTGCGCCCTCATCACACCCTAACGTCTCCAGCCAGACCCCCACCTAGGGAAGCCAAGGGGAGGTGACAGACAGCCCCTGAAGAGAGCTGAGGACCTTGGCTCTGCCCTTAAGGTCATGTCCCCAGCCTTTGTGCCCAGCAGGAGTGGGGGCCAGCAGTGACCCTGTAGCTGTGAAGGAGCTGGGGTGGGGGGTGGCTGGAGGGGCCTGGTCTGCTCCCCTTCCCCTAGCTCCCCCGGCCCCCACATGCTGGGAGGGGAGGGTGGGCATCATGTGGGTTAGGGGAGGGCACCTGCAGGCATCAGAGCCTGTGCCATCCCCACAGTGGCTCCCGGAGGACAGCTGGCTGGTAGCTTTGGCTGGAGGCATGGTCAGCAGCGTCGCCGTGGCTGCCGTCATGACCCCCTTCGACGTGGTCAGCACGCGGCTATACAATCAGCCCGTGGACGGAACTGGCAAAGTGAGCAGGGCCCAATGCAGGGGAGTGGAGGGGATGTGGGGAGCTAGAGAGCACCCTCTAACACACAGACACAGAGCCAGAGACATGCAGACATGTGACATGCACACAAACACATTGAGCCTCGTTGGCTGAGCACCTGTGTCCCAGGCATAGACTAAGCTTCTTCACATCTGGATTTTATTCTGTCCTCACAATCACCTTCCTTTTCCTGATGTGGAAACGGATACTCAGCAAGATCTGGTGACTTGCCTGCACTCACCCGGCTGAGAAGTGGCAGAGCCTGAATTAGAATCCAGGCCTAGGGGCGCCTGGGTGGCTCAGTCGGTTAAGTGTCTGACTTTGGCTCAGGTCATGATCTCACAGTTCGTGGGTTCGAGCCCCTCATCAGTCTCTGTGCTGACAGCTAGCTCAGAGCCTGGAGCCTCCTTCAGATTGTGTCTCCCTCTCTCTCTGACCCTCCCCTGCTCACACTGTCTCTCTCTCTCTCAGAAATAAATAAAACATTAAAAAAAAAAAAAAGGTTTAAAAGAATCCAGGCCTGACCCCACGGCCCCACAGACATGCACGGGCCATCACGTACCCCTAGTGCAGGTCAGGCTCAACACAGAGATGCCCTCCACGGACTGAGGGAGGGCTGGAATCCACCTGATCCAGGGCTGGGGCTGCCTGGAGGAAGAGACTTCTTAAATTTCACAGGTGACAGGGCCACCTTGCTATAAGCTGCCCTCACTTGGGGAGGGTCTCTCTACTGATGTGCCATAGTAGCCCCTACACACAGACACCCCTGGTTGTGCCAGCCAGGACTCCACGACCCCTGTAGTGATATCTGCCCTGTGTCTGTCCCCAGGGCCGGCTGTATGGTGGCCTCGCTGACTGCCTGGTGAAGATCTGGCGGCAGGAGGGCCCCCTGGCATTCTACAAGGGTCTGGGCCCCGCCTACCTGCGCCTGGGCCCCCACACCATCCTCAGCATGCTCTTCTGGGATGAGCTCCGGAAACTGGTTGGGCGGGGCCTGCACCAGGGCACCTAGGGGGTCCCCTCACCCCCACATCCCATCCCGACACAGCCCCAACAGCCCGGCACTTCGCAGGAAGCAATGGCCCTCGCCAGCTGAGAGTGGACGACTCAGGGCAGGCCACAGGCCCGGACTCTGCCACAGGTCTGAGGAGAGTGTGGACANCACCCCCCGCCCCAGGGCCAGAGCACCTGTTCTGGATGGCCAGCCACTCTGTTCTCCAGCAGATTCTCTTCCCTCCCTGTACTGGCTTTACCTTACCTGGTATGATAATCGCTGCTCTGGGAAACGGCCGTCACCGTGAGCTGGTCACTCACCTGCGTCAGCCTGCTTCGTCCTCGTGCGAGACAGTAAAACCCTCTTTTACCAAGAGGAAGCTGAGAACTCAGAACAGTGAAGTGCTTCGGCCAAAGCCACGCAGCTCTGAAGGGACTGAACGAGGACCGGAAGTCCCCTCTGCCCGGCCCAGGCCGGTGCCCCTGGCAAGAGCCAGGACCCCGAGGGCTGGAGTGTCCCCGGGAGTCACCATGAGGCACCGCGAGGCCGTGGCGCACCTCCGACGAGATGAACCACAGACGCTATTTCACCGCGTGGAGGCTGGAAGTCAGAGATCAAGGCATCAGTGGGCTTGGTTCCTTCTGAGGCCTCTCTCTCTCTCTCTCTCCCTCTCTCCCTCTCTCTCTCTGGCATATGGACGGACGGCCATCTTCTCCCCATGATCTCATTCCTTCTGTGTCTGTGTCCTAATCTCTTCTTATAAGGCCCCCAGTCATGTTGGATTAGCACCGCCCCTAATGTCCTCATTTTACCTGAATTGCCTCTTTAGAGAGCCCGTCTCCAAGTACAGTCACATGTGGGGGGGTTAGAACTTCAGTATATGAGTCGGAGGGGGGGACATAGTGTAGCCTTAACACCGGGAGCTTTTACTGACGGCTTCCTGGGAGCCCAGCACTGTCTGTGGGCGTTTGGACAAACCCTCATGACGTTCTGAAAGGGCTCTCTTGAGATGCCCATTCTTCAGATGAGGAGGCTAAGGCCCGGGGCGGGGGTGGGGGAGTGACCGGCTCAACGCGGGTAGCAGAGCTACGTGTCCTCGCCCTGGGCCCTTTCCCAGGCTGCAGCCGCAGTGAGTATGTTCCTGAGGCCCGTGCTGACCTTTGGGCTACAGAGACGGACAGCGAGTCCCTGGAAGGGGTGGGACTGGCCCAGGTCAGGCGGAGCCTAAGCCAGCGGCCCCACCGCAGCCCGCGTCTGCCGCGGCCCAGGGGCGCGCCTACCGCACACTCCAAACCAATAAAGTTTTCTATTTTGTTTACTTCAACGACTCCCTGTGCTGTAGCCTCGGTCTCCCCCCCCCCTGCACCGCCCCTCCCCCCACCTCCACCCTGGGCTCGCTCTCAGTCTGGGAAAGGAGGATCCAGAAGACGCGCCGCGCCCCACTGCGTCCAAGCCAGCGGAGGCCTGCCACCTAGCGGACGTGGGGAGGGTGGGCGAGGCAGGCTGCCCGGTGGCGGAGGGAGACGGGGGCCCAGCACTGGATCTCAGCCTCAGGCTGTGGGGGGGCAGACCCCCTTCTGGAACGGGCTGAGGGGGCAGAGCCCAGATGCAAGGCTGGGGGCTGGGAAGGGGCAACAGATAAGGCCTTGGGCTTCAGGAAGGCCCCCCGTAGGGCGGGGCCTAGGGTACGGTGAGAAGAATGGGCGCCCGACCTGAGCAGGGACAGGGGACAGAGACCAGCGCTGGTCTCATGCTGCCCAAATGCAGCGGCCCTGGGCAGGGGTTGGTTCCCAAGGCCCGTAACCCTACCGTCCTGAAGGTGTCAGGCCCCGGCCTCCCCTCCCCTCCCCTGCCCTGAGCTTCTGATCCCTCCCTGCCCCTCCCTTGCCTCCACTGACACCTTTGCCCTGTGACGTTGGTCTCTCTGGTGCAGACCTGGCCGGAGGCGGGGACCGATCCTGGCAGCGGCCATGTTCTCCCTGCCTTTCCTGCCCTCCTGGCTCCCCGGCCTCCCCTCCCTCCAGTGGGGCTTCAGCCTCCTAGACTCTGTCCTGCAAGGTGAGCGCCACCTCTCTGCCCCGCGCAGCCCCGCCCCCTCCGGCAGCTCTGGGCAGCTGCAGGGTGGACCCCCCCCCCACGTGGGCCTCCCACCACCTCTACCCCTGCCAAACTGCCTGCCCTCCCTCCTGCCCCTCAGGCCTCATTGGGGCCAGTGGAGTCTCGGTCCTGAACAGCCTCCTGAAGGTCTACTTCTTTGTGAACTGTGCCAAGTGAGTGCTGGCCCACCTAGCCCACTCCTGGGCCCTGAGCTGACTCTGGCCTCTGAGCGCAGGCCCGGAGGGAAGGGAACCCCATCCCCAGCCAGTGTGTCTGGGGGCACGGAGACCACCGCCCAGGCTGAGGCTGGTGCTTCTGCCCCTGCCCACGTCCACTCTGCCCCACAGCGACCCTGAGCGGCGGCTGGAAAAGCACCGGCTGCAGGCCCAGTGGGCCTCGCTGGAGACCCTGCACCTGGCAGGGCTGGCCCTGATCCTGACCGTCGTGGGGACCCGGGTGGCCGCCCTGGTGGTGCTGGAGTTCTCCCTGCGGGCCATCTCCACACTGCTGTCCCCGGGCAAGGTAAGGCTCCTGGAGGTGATGGGTGAGTCACTGCCTGGCCCTGGGCCCTAGTTTTCACCCCAGAGCACCCTGTCTCCTCAGCACCCCCTCTCTGTAAGACTGAGGCTGGAGGGTGCAGATGGCCCCCTGGGGTTGTGATGGCCAGTGCAGTCCCTGCTTGTAGCGGACGCAGCCACAGCCCCAAGAAGAGAGTGGCGGCGGCTCCTGGATTCCCGGCTCCCCGAGTGCATCACCTCGCGAATCCGTGCAGCCGTAGCGTGGTAGAGCTCTGCTGTGATCCCCACTTCACAGACGGGAAAACTAAGGCTCAGAGAGGGTAATTGGCTTGTCCCAGGTCAACAACGAGCAAGAAGTAGAGTCAGGCTCTGAACCCAGGACTTCGAGGCTCTGAGCCACAAACCCTCAGCAAGCACGTGGGTCCCAAGTAACAATCGTGACTGAAATTAAGCAGAAAGAAATGATCCCAGTAGAGCTTGTCTTTGACGGCAATACCCCTTCTTTTTTTTTTTTTAAGTTTATTTATTTATTTATTTTGAGAGTGAGACAGAGAGAGAGAGAGAGAGGGAGAATCCCATGCCAACTCCATGCTGTCAGTGCAGATCCCAAGACGGGGCTCGATCTCACAAACCATGAGATCATGACCCAAGTCGAAATCAAGAGTCAGCTGCTTAACTGAGCCCCTCAGGCGCCCCAGGGAATATTCCTGCTTTGGGAACAATCCCCAAGGTTCCTTCCGGCTCCAGCCGGAGTAGGAGTACAGAGTGGAGCCTCTGTACCTTCACGACCGCTGCGCCCGCACTCAGGTGAGGGGCAGCCTGAGCCCCCGGCATTGTGCCCTCCCTTCTCCCCCATCCCCCCTGCTCAGGGCGCACAGGGCTCCGAGTCGCTGCGGCTGCACCTGCTGTGCCAGTACTCGCTGGGCTGCGGGCTGACCTGCGGCCTGAGCTTCCTGCAAGAGGGCGCCCCGCACCGCACCCTGAACCTGCTGCTGGGCCTGGGGCTGGCCACGCTGCTCAGCACGGGCGCCCGGCGCCTCCGCTGCCACGTCCACCGCCTCTACGAGCTGCACAGCGGCCAGCGCTACTGCGGGGTCTGCCTGGGCCTGCTGGCCGGGGCGCACGGCCTCCCCCGGCTGCTGGCCCGCGCCCTGGCCGTGGCCTTCGCCGTGGGTGACCTGGCAGCCGTGGCTCTCATCAACCGGGACTTCCTGAGCACGTCGGACGCAGTGCGTTTCTGGACGCCGCTCGTCATCTGCTACACCCTGCTGGTCATCTACATGCAGGGTGAGGGCTGCAGGCGGGGTCCTGGGCAGATTCACTGGGCAGTCACACCCCTCTGTCTGACCTGGGCACGGCATCCTGCTTGGCCCTGGGGAAGCCAACAACAGCTAGACCGCACCCCTGCCCCCACAGGGCGCCCAGGCTAGTGACAGAAGCCGCGTGGGACAGCTGATGGAAGGGTGCAGCGTGCAGTGGGAGCCCTCAGGAGATGGGGCTTGAAGTGGGTTCTGAAGGATAAGTAGGACAGCCCGGGGAGAGGTGGTGAAGGGGGGCGGGGAAGAGATCCTGGCAGAGGGAACCGTATATGCTGAAGCCCAGAGGTGAGAGGAGGCATGGCACTGTGAAACAACTGAAAAAAGTGGTGTGTGGCTGTCACCGCAGGGCCATGGGGAGGGGATGAGGCCGGCCAGGTCGATGGGGGCCTGATGGAGAGCCCTCATCAGCCCAGTGTAGGCAGTCTGAGGAGAAGCCATTGCATGGCTTTCGAGAGTGACCCAGTCGGATGTGGGCTCTAGGGAGAACCGCCTGGCTGCAGGATGGAGATGGGGTAGAGGCGGCGGGACAGGGAAGGGCAGTCAGGCAGAGAGCGGCGGGTGCAAAGGCCCTGAGGTGGGAGCGAGTTTGGCTTGCTGGGGAGTAGTAAGGAATGGGGGCGAGTCAGAGATGAAATGAGGGCACACTTCCAACCAGGCAGGACATCACAGGCAAGGTGAGGAGTTTGGAGTTTACGCCAAATGCAGCGAAAGTCCTGGGAGGAAGCAAAGGAACGATTTCATCTCATCAATGTGTTTGGAAGGTCACTAGCTGCTGAGGAGACATGGAGTAGACACTTGACCTACAAGGTCAAGAACAAGAGCCAGGGGCCGCGGCTGGGTGGGGCAGTGGGAGGGGGGAGGGGGGCTCAGGTANGCCCGCAGCTTGGAGCTGGGGTGCACCCCCCCCACCCCCCCTCCCGCCCGGCTGAAGGCAGAGCATGACCTCGGGGAGGCTTGGGGGTAGACAGTGAGGCCGGTTAGGAAGCAGTGCCTGGTGCCAGGCAGGGGCTCAGAGAGTGGAGGCGAGGGAGAGAGAGAGGCGGCTGCGGGGGGAGGGGAAGGCTCGCACCACAGAAGGTTGGGGGGCAGCTGGGAGCCCAGGCCCCATCCCAGCTGGACCTCAGGGACTCCCTGCCCCCACAGAGGAGCAGCGGCAGAGCCCCGGCCTGCAGAGCCACGTCCAGACAGTGCTGGTCCGCATGGGTGGTCTCTTCGTGCTGCTTCTGACCGTGGGCAGCTGGCTGGACGTCCTGGGGGTCCTCACGTCCCTGCTGGGCGAGCTCTGGTGCCTGACCCGCATCCGCACCCTGCTGGGCCTTTGCCAGATACAGGTGGGCACTGAAGCCGCTGCTCGAGACAGGCCTGAGGAGCCTCGACAGCCCCGAGTTCAAGAGGAGCTGGGGTGACCTCTCTTGGGGTGGGGGCGGAAGGAGCGGAAATCCCCTCTTCCACCTGGTGTGAGCCTTTGACCCCTCAGAGGTCCTGCGTGGGAGGCAGGGCCTGGGTAACTGGGGGCCTGGAGCACCCCCGCCGGAGGATGGAGGAACTGAGGGGTGTCCTGAATCCACCCCCCCCGCCCCCATCCTTCCCTCAGGATTTTCCATCCCAGAGGCCTTCAGCTCCAAGGCAGCTGCAGCCCTCAGCACCTGGCCAGCCCCAGGGGCCGGCCCCCTCCTGACCTGCCTGAGCAAGGACTTGGAGTCTGTCTCGGGCCCACCCAGGCTCATCTGGCGGTCTTGACCCCAGGACTACCTGGGGGCAGGGCTGGACCCCACCTGAAGTTCAAGGGACTCTTGGGAGGGAGAGGAGGGTTCGGGGCTAGGGTCCTCAGAAGGGGGCACCTGGAGGCCACTGGGTGAACCCCTATTTTCCTCAGGATGGACAACGGGTACAGCTCCCTCAAACCTGCCTTCCCGGGGTGAGGGGGTGAGGGGAATGGGGGAGCACTGCATTCTCAGAGTGGCTCCCCCTTTCCTGGCCTCCCTTGCCCTCTCCATGAACAACAATAAAGACGATGTTCTCAACCTGCGTTAGCATCATGCACACAAAGAGAGGGAAAGAAGCTTTTCTGAGGCCACACAGCGCCTGAGGCTGGGGAAGACCCCAGGGATACATGCCGGGCTGAGTGCCCTGGGGTTCGGGAGTTCAGTATTGAGGTGGCTGAGGCAGTGACGGGGAAGCAGTGGCCTGGACACGCAGTCTAGCACCCACCTGCAGTCGTGCGTGGCTGGTGCCGTGTTCTGTCCCATCCCAGGCTGAGAAACAGCTGAAGGGAGGCTCGTCTAAGACAGGGATAATCCTTGCCATTTCAGCCTTGTTCAGCCTCGAACTCCCTGCAGGGCCCAGGCCAGGGAGGCGACAGAGCATCTGGGAAAAGGTTGGGTACCAGCCCCTCTGCTTACTTGCTGTGTGGCCTTGGGTGCTTCGCTGCCACTCTCTGAGTCTGTCAGAAGAAAAATTGCCACACGTAGGGTGCTTACGATGTGCCAAGCACTAATCCGGGCACGTTTACGATCTCATTTCATTCTGACATCAGCCTCAAGAGGCAGGTCCTGTTATCCCTTTTTACAGATCCAGAAACAGCCCCAGAGAGGTTATGTAACTTGCTCGAAGTCACAGAGCTAGTTAGTGGCTAAGTCAGGATTTTAATCCAGGTGGCCTGACCCCCAGAGCTCACGTGCTTTGCCTGCTTCCTGCTACCCTCTTCTTGTCAAAGAACTGGGGCCGGGGAACGCGCATAAGATATGGCAGGTCCATTCCTGGAAGGTTCTGGAATATGGTTCCAGCCACCTTGTGAGCAGGGTAGCCTGATGCTCCATCACAGCCATGCTACTCTGGCCTGAGCATCCAGCCCACAGGGCGGTTTCCACGGGGACTGAAGGCCCAACTTGGGACTCTTTCCCAGGAGGGGCCCCACAGGGTGAAGGAGACTGCGGCTTCCAGGCTTCCTGGGGGCTGTGAGGGTCAGGTTCTCTGTGGTGGAGAAGGCAGCAGGGAGGAGGTAAGGGGAGAAGGTTCTTGGAGGATTCCAGATCTGGCAAGCCCCGCTTCTCAACAAAGGCCACCATAGTCCCCCAAAGGCTTCAGGACAGAGTCTGGTGTAGGATTCTCCACTCCCCACCCTGGGACACACCTGGGACACGGGGCAGGCTGGTCCCAAGCCCGGACAGGGTGGGTTCAGCTCATTCCTCCTGAGATGGCCACCCAACTGACAGCTGAAGCCCGATCCCTGATCCCTTGCTCTCTGCACCCTGTCCCCAGGAGGGCCTCTCAGCCCCAGAGTAGCTGAGGTGGGGAAAATGCCTGTGGCTGCCCTCTCCCCCCATCCAGGACCCAGCCCCCTTCTGGCTGGGAGTGTGTTCAGTTCCCTCCGGGCAGGAAACCTGTCCCAGTCTGGGAGGAAATGGCTGTTAGTTGGGCACCCAGCCAGCCCTTGCCAGACCCAGACTGGGCACCGGGTTCCAACTCGGGCCTCATGTTTTTGCTGGAAGGTTCTCTGGCCTCCGGGACCCTAGCACAGCCTGGGACTTGGTGGGGACAGGGCTGGGAGGGGGTTGGATTCGGCGGCCCTTTCCTTTTTATGGACACAGGGACCATTTCCCAACAAAAATTGGGCCACGTGGGTTGGAAAAGGATTCTTTTCTTATCTATTAAATTATTCTGATGAAAAAGTCTGACAAGGGTATAAAAATTAGATCACTCTAAGCGAAGCATTTAGCAAATCTCCATACCAAACACAGCAAAACAGGCCTGAAGTCCAGAGCGCAGAGGAAATCCAGAAGGTATGGTCTGGAATGGAGGGGGAGGGGTGGGAAGCTGGGACTTCTCTTAGAGACCGTGAGAGCTCTCGATCCTGGGCCCTGACCAGCATCCTTCTGAAGAGGAGGAAGACCAGGGCCCCCGGTCTCTGCTCAGATGGTAACCTCCAGGGCAGCTGGGATTGGGGTGAGCCAGCCTCCTCCCTCCTGAGCCTCCCACTTCTGCCTCTTCTGAGCTATGGCACTGTCCCTTTGGGCATTGTCCCCTACTCACTCATTCACAAGTAATTACTAAACGTGGGCACGGGGCCAGGCTCTGGGCTGGAAAAAATGCCCCGGTGGTAACTCTGCTACAAGGGAAAGTAAAGCTGGGTAAGGGGACAGAGAGGCAGGAGACTGGGGCTGGCTAAGGTGAGTGTATTTGTGACCCACAGCTGTGTAACAAATGGCCCCAAAGCTTAGCAGCTTAATACTGTTGTGCCCGATTCGCGAGTCCCCTGAGACCCCCAAGGAGCCGACACCGATGCAAGTACAAAAGGGTCTTTATTACAAGCTTGAGCAGGGGCTCCCCCGCCTGCCGGTGTAGTGGCAGAAGGTGAAGCCTAGAACAACAGTGAACAGGGTTTTTAAGGAGTAAGGGATGGGGGTGTTACAGTACATGTAGCATCATCACATAAGCACCAATTACAATTGTACAGCACCCCTGGTAACAGCTTTGACCATTCAGTATCTGTGAGGTGTTCATTACTTTTGGTGGGACCCAATCACAACTTTTGAGACTCCTCTGTAAATGACCAATTATGAGGTGAGTTCAAAGGGCCCACGTGGGGTTCCGGCAAGCGGTGAGAAATTGGCTAGTTTGTATAAAATAACAGCAGTTCCCAGCCTTGACTCAGACCACAGGAATGTTTTTTTCATTAGCTGACCTGAGGGCGGTCCGAGGATGGCTTTAGCCTTGAACAATCTGAGGAATTGGGGCTACGTGCAGCCCGAGGTTGCTCTTAATGGAGGCCTTAATTTTTGGCTCTTCAATACAAGAGATATTTATTGCCTCACTTTTTCTGTGGGTTGGGTCCCACAGCCTGGCTGGGTCCTCTGGTTCAGGGTCTCCTCACAGGCCATAGTCAAGATGTTGGCCAAGGCTCTGATGCCATCGTGAGGCTCGACTGGGGTAGGGTCCCCTTCCAAGCTCACTCACATGGCTGGTGACAGGATTCAGTTTCTTGCAGGCTACTGGGCTGAGAGTCTCAGTTCCTCTCTGGCTGTCAGCCAGGGATTTCCCTTCTTTCCTCACCACGCAGGCCTTTCCATAGACAGCTCACAACATGGAAACTGGTGTCCCTCAGAGCGAGCCAGTGGAGGCACAGAGAGACAGAGAAATGATGAGCAGGACAGAAGTCACAGACTTTTTGTAGCACAATATTTGGGTTTTTAAAATTTTTTTAATTTATTAAAAAATTTTTTTAATGTTTTATTTATTTCTGAGAGAGAAAGAGACAGTGTGAGCAGGGGAGGGTCAGCGAGAATGAGATACAGAATCTGAAGCAGTCTCCAGGCTCCGAGCTGGCTGTCAGCACAGGGCCTGATGCAGGGCTTGAACCCATGAACCGTGAGATCGTGACCTGAGCTGAAGTCGGACCCTCAACCGAGCCACCCAGGTGCCCCTAAATTTTTTAATTTATTTTTGAGAGGGAGAGAGACAGACAGACAGAGCACAAGCAGGGAGGGGCAGAGAGAGAGCTGTAAGCACAGAGCCCAACACAGGGCTCAACTCATGAAAGGCGAGCTCATGACCTGAGCTGAAGTCAGATGCTCAACCGAAGGAGCCACCCAGGCGCCCCACGTGCCTTATATTTTTAAATGATTCCTCTCCTTGCTGTTTGTAGAACAGACAGCGCAGAAACAAGTAAACCCGTTTGGAAGCGTTTGGAATGACCCAGGTGAGATAATAATCCTGGGAATCCCAGGGCTCGGACCAAAATGGTAGCCATGGAGGTAGCCAGAAGGGGTTGTTGGATATGGATGTATTTCGAAGAGTTCAAAGGACTCTCTGATCCATGAGATGCAGGTCTGATAGAATGAGAAAAATCCAGGGCTGGCGGAGTGAGATGGGAGGCGTCCGGGGCAGAGCAGGGCCACCCCACACGGGTGCAGCTGGCGGGGACGGGAAGGCCAGGTGTTAGACGTGTGTGATGTGGGCTCAGGGAGGAGTAACTGACAAGGAGCTGTTGACACTGAATCCTGAAAGTTCAAGGGGGGGAGGGGGAGGGGCGTGGGAGCCCAGGTGCTGAGCTGCCTGAGGGACTAAAGAAAGGTCCCCCGTGGCTGAGCAGAGGGTGTGAGGGACACAGCAGTGGTCGCGGAGGCTGGCTGCGGCCAGATGGCCCAGGGTCACTGAAGGGCTTGGCATTCCGCTGCCCCCTCCCACTTCTGGAAGCAGCACGAGGCCCAGAGGGCGGGGGGGATTTGCTGTGAGGATCACATGCTGTTCTGGCAAGATGGTCTGGCCATCAGGGTGGAGATGGGTTGTAAGGAGTAAGCACAAGGCCAGTCCAATTTTAAGGGCTCCCTTTAGGAAAAAGAATACAAAATTTGCATTGAAGTGACCAGTGATAGAACAGTAAAGAAAAGCATAGCAAATTGCTGGGGGCCTGGAGACTTGGGTGAAAATGCTTCCTGAGTGTGACCTGGTCGCCTTCTCTCCTAGAACATTCTATAACTCCCAGCAACCCTCACAGGGGCCCCTGCCACTGAGGCCTACACTCACAGCACACCCACCTCGGCTGAGAGAGAAGTAGAGAGGCCAGCTGGGGGGAAGGAGGGGAACTGGGGGTGCTAAGAAAGATGAAGCCGAGGGTGGGGGCTCCTGGTGGGGGGGGCGGCTCAAGCCGGGAGCGGGAGCAGTGAGGTGTTTGAATAGCGGCTCAGCCTTGGCAAGCAGCCGAGGGCTTGAAGCCACCTCCGGGACCTCCAAAGTGACTGACATCAGGATTTCCTCCTCTCTGCCCACAGAAGGGGCCCTGACCTTCAAGGCCAGGGTCAAAGAGGGGCCTTCCCAGCTGAGCCTCTAACCCCCTCCATGGAGCCCGTACTGATTTGCCAAGCGATGGTCTGGAACCAACAAGCCCAGACATGTCAGCTCAGGCCTCCGGACCAGGAGGGGATTAAGACCCAGACGATGTTGTCACAGCCAGGTCTGGGAAGCTGGGTCCTGGTGGCCCAAGTGGACACAGGCGTGGGGCCTGAGAGGAGGGGAATTTATGTGGCCGTGATGTGGCCCAGTTTGCTCCCCTTGATTTTTATTTTTATTTATTTTTAAGNAACCGCGAGATCATGACCTGAGCCGAAGTCGGACGCTTAACCGACTAAGCCACCCAGGCGCCCCTAAGTTTATTTATTTTTAAGAGAGACAGAGCAGGCTGGGGAGGGGCAGAGGGAGAGGGAGAGAGAGAGAAGCCCAAACAGGATCTGTACTGTCAGCGTGGAGCCCGACACGGGGCTCAAACCCGTAAACCATGAAATCATGACCTGAGCTGAAACCAGAGTCAGATGCTTAACCAACTGAGCCGCCCAGGGGCTCCTTCCCCCTTGGTTTTTTACCATTTTCCCTACATACTCGGCCTGCTGATAAAGCTTCCTGGAGCCAGCCCATCTAAGTTCAGGTGAAACTCGGTCACTAATGAGTGTGACCTTGATTGAGCACATTACTCTCTGTGTTCAGTGCCCCCATTTGTTGAGTGGACTGAACAGATGGTGGAGGTAGGGCATGGAGCCCAGAGGCTGACCGTGGCCTCTGCCCCCGCCCCGGCCAAGGGACTGGGACTGAGTCTCAGTCATGCCTTCCGATGTGAAGGATCAGCGAACACTTCTGAGAAAGGGGATGGGGAGGGAGGCACCGAGTCAGGCGGTGGGAGCAGGAACGGCAGACACCCATCTCAGGGGAGGAAGGGAATGAAGAGCCCCCCGCCCTTATCTTGTCCACTAGACTGCTCCCGGGTGCAGAAAGATGAGCACATGTGCATTTCACTTGCAAAGAGCTGTTAATATGCAAATTCTCTACCGAGGAATTATAACCCTGTGCTATGCATTTTTCTTGCATCATCTGCCCTCAGCTTTTAGGACAACCAGGGAGGAGTTGATTGTTTTCTGTCTCCAGAGAAAACTCAAGGTACAGAGAGGTTACGTGACTTGCTCAAGGTCACGGAGCTAACAAGCAGGAGAGCCAAAATCCAAATTCAGATAGGTCTGATTCCAAAGCCCAAGCTCTTAACTGCTGACGACACGTCACTACTTCTCCTGTGATTTGTATACGCAGCTACTCAAGACCTCCAGCCCCGGGGCGCCTGGGTGGCTCAGTCGGTTAAGCGTCCGACTTCAGCTCAGGTCATGATCTCACGGTTTGTGGGTTTGAGCCCCGCGTCGGGCTCTGTGCTGACAGCTAGCTCAGAGCCTGGAGTCTGTCTTCGAATTCTGTGTCTCCCTCTCTCTCTGGCCCTCCCCTGCTCACACACATACACACACATTCTCTCTCAAAAATAAATAAAACATTAAAAATTTAAAAAAAAAAAAAAGACCTCCAGCCCCAACTTGTGCATTTTGTAGGAATTACTGAGTCCTGACTAGCTAAGCACCATGTTAGGTGCTGGAGCCCCAGAAAGTAATGAGATGCAGCCCCGGTCCCAGTCTCATGGGAAAAGTACAGTGGTGCAACCCTGCAGCCTTGGGATGTGTCCACGGGATAGACAGGACTCCTATGCCTACCTGGAGAAACCGGGGCAGGCTTCTCAATGGTGGTGACAGGGGTGCAGGGTTTGCTAGGAGGAGGAAGTGATCCAGACTCATGGGGCCTCACCAGTCTTCATCATGACTCTGCTTTAAGCAACCGAAACACAATTTTAACCTGTTGAAGGCATGGCAAGAAAAAAGAGAATGCGTTGGCTCCGGAGGTCCAGAGGGGAGACTTCAGGCATGGCTGGATCCAGCAGCTTAAGGGAGGAGATCAGTGATTTCTTTATCATCTTTGCTCCCCTGCCCTCCGTGTTGGTCCAAGTGCTCGTAAAAATGATGCCAAGCTTGTGTTCTGGGAGCCTGGAAAAATACTGCCTTTTTCTAAATAGTTGCAGCCAGACACTAGAGTGAAGGTGAGGTTGCTCCGGCAGAACTTGGATGCTGTTACCATAATCCAGGAAAGTGATGCTGACTGACAGGAACCATGATGTCCCTTAGATTCTCAAATGGACCCAAGTCTCTGCCTTACCTTCAGAACTTTGTTCATCTCGCTGTAGTATGTCCAGACCTCTGTCCTCTACCTGACGGGAAGAGCCAAGGAACTCACCTCTGAACACCTGCTAAGCACCAGGCATATGTATCGCCATTCATCCATCCAATCCTCACAGCGAAGCCACAGGCCAGTAGTGCTACCCCCCAGGTTACAAGAGGCTCGGAGAGAAGTGATTTGCCCAAGGTAGCAGGCTGACGCATAGCAGAGCCGAAGTAGTTCCCAGATCTGTGCTTGCCCCTCCCTGACCCTGCCTCTGCTACAGTGCGGGGGAGCCCTCGCTTGTCTATAGTGCTCCACCCCCCGCCCAGCTTTGCACACAGTAGGTACTCAGGAAATAAGCGTGGAACTGATCTGACTCCAAGCTCACAGAGCAGAAGATGGAGGAAGGGACAGATGCAGAGCCAGGACTGGAAGGCCGGGGGGTGGGGCTTCTGAGGCTGTTTGCCAAGAAGTGGACCGTCTACCCCAAACTGGAGGTGTGACCTCACACAGCTGTACATCTGGGCACCCCCAGGCTGGGGCTGGCAGTCCTGCGCTGGCCCGGCCCAAGCGGAGCCTGTCAAGGGGAAGGGCCACAGAGCAGACAGATGCTTCCCTTCCTCAAGGTCTCTGGGCCAGTGAGGGCGGTGGCACAGGAAAACTTATCCCTGTACCCGGATCCCGTGGCAGAACGTGTGGACTGTGTGGACGAGATCTCTGGGGACCGGGAAAGGGTGATGGTAGAAGAGCCATTGCTACTTGGTGGCTACGGGCCAGGCCCTGGGGGTGCCCTTTCAGTGCCTCTGTCCCCAACAGGTCTGCAAAGGGAAGCATTCATGTCCCCATTTGAGGGTATCCAGTGCAGCACCTCTATGTTGTGGTTGTTGTTTTTAAGATTTCACTTTTGGGGCCCCTGGGTGGCTCGGTTGGTTGAGTGTCTGGCTTCAGCTCAGGTCGTGATCTCACAGTTCATGAGTTCGAGCCCCACATCGGGCTCGCTGCTGTTAGCACGGAGCTGGCTTTGGGTCCTCTGTTCCTCTCTCTCTCTCAAAAATAAATTAACATTAATTTATGTTTATTATTTACATGCTAAAAGCACAGAGCCCAAAACAAGGCTTGAACTCACGAATTGTGAGATCGTGACCTGAACCGAAGGTGGCCACTTAACCGACTGAGCCAGCAGGTGCCCCAAATAAATAAAACTTCAAAAAATATATTTTATTTTTAAGTACTCTCTACACCCAGTGTGGAGCTCAACCTCATGACCCCAAAATCAAGAGTCGGTGCTCCACCAACTGAGCCAGCCAGGTGCCCCTCCCCTAAGTGACAGGCAAGGAAACAGAGCCTCCGAGAGGGAAGGAGTTTGTCTAAAGTCACAGCACATAACCCACCAGAATGCTGGGAGTTAAGCTGAAGTCTGACCTCGAAGCCTATGTATTTCCTACTGCCTCCCTGTCCCTGGAGTGTCCTCCTCTGTTCTTCTCATGGCTGGCTCTTCCTCATCTCAGCCCATGTGTCACCCGCTCCGCAGAGTCCTCCCCTACCCACACCTGTACCCCTTACTCTGCCTAAGCCCCTTGCTCATTCCGTCATGGCACATGTCACCATTATATTATGCTCACCATGATATAAGGGCAGTCATTATATTAATTCGTGTACCTGTCGATCTCCCCCAACTCTCCGTAAGTTCCTTGGGGACAAGGATTATTTGTGTCCGACGTGATTCTCTTGGGCTCCTCCACTTGTTCTTAGCACATAGTAGGTGTCCAACCATGTTTGTTTTATTTTTTTTTTAATGTTTTATTTATTTCTGGGAGAGAGAGAGAGAGACAGTGTGAGCAGGGGAGGGTCAGAGAGAGAGAGAGTCACAGACTGAAACAGGCTCCAGGCTCTGAGCTGGCAGTCAGCACAGAGCCCGACGCGGGGCTCGAACCCACGAACCGCGAGATCATGACCTAAGCGAAAGTCGGACGCTTAACCGACTAAGCCACCCAGGCGCCCCATAACCATGTTTGATGCATCAAAGCCCTCTTCTGTGGGCAGTGGGTGCTGTGCTCCCCACCGACGGAGCAGCAAACGTCCACACTGCCCTGGGTCTTTCCCCCCAGCCTCTCTCCCACCCCTTCCCTGCCACCCGGGGTCTCAGCTGCCACAGCCCCCTTGCTCAATCGCTTGGAAGAGAGCTGGTTCAAGGCTAGCGGGAGGGAGGAGGGGAGCAGGGCCTCTCTGAGCTGGCAGACAAAGGGCGTGTGTTCCCATCCAGTGCACTTCCTGGGTTTCCATGGCAGGAAGCTTGGCACCTGCCAAGGTGGCACTGACATGTCCCGGGCTGATGTGGGGCAGCCTTAACCAGGACACTCCTCCCCACCCGGGAGCAGAGACGCAGGTGGAATGGGCAGCCGGGGTGCTGGGCCAGCAGGTAGGTGGGGGCAGCTGGACCTTCACACACCCCTTCCTCCTTCCCCCTTCACCAGCCAGTCTTAACCCAGAGCAGATGGGCAGAGGTCTGGCCCCAGATGGAGTTGGTGTGACTTTGGACAAGGCCCCAGATCAACCCTTTGGGGCCTCATTGTCCCAACTGGGGGTGCGGTGAGGTGGCTCAGGGAATATCATGAAGACGAGGCCCCATTTTGATCTGTTTTAAATAAGCTTCTGGGTCACAAAGCACTGGAAAAGGGGGTTCCAGGGCCCAAACTATCTGCAAACCCCTGGATCGCACCTTCCTCCGTAAGGTCCTTCCCATCTCTGGCAGCCAGCAGCCCCCTCCTTCCTCCTGGGGAAGATAGCGCTGCAGGCGGGGAATGAGCCGGACCCAGGCCCCAGGAGGCCTGGAGTCCAGGTCCCCTCTGCCACAAAGTGTCTACAAGCCTCGACTTCCACATCTGTGAGGGCAGCGGGTGCAGGGGCCTCAGGACCAGCACAGCGGCACGTGCACCCGGGGCACTGGCTGGTCTGGGTTTGAACCACTCGCCCCACTTGCACCCCTCTGAGCCTCAGTCTGCTCAGCTGTAAAGGAAAAGGACCCAGCCCTGTCGCTGGGGCCATCCTGGAGATTCAGTGGAGAGGTGGGAAGCCTCTACATCAGTAGCTCCTGTGATGTTGTGATTGCGGTGTGGCTGAGGGGGCCCATCAAAGGGGATGACGAAAAGTGGGTGAGGCTGGGAGGAGGAGGCGGAGGAGAAGTGAGGGATCTAGGTGCCCCCCTCACGACCCCCATGAGCTTGAGCCCCTCAGCAGTGCCAGAGCTGTCCTGGCCAGGGTGACTGTAGCTTTCCCCACAGGGAAAGCTAGTCCCTGCCTGGCCTCTCCTCCCCCCCCCCTCGCCTCCCCCCTTCCATCGCACTGGGTCCAGCACTCTTCTGGCCTCAGCCACTGTGGCTTTAATCAAAAGAACAATCTGTTTGCCTCTGAATCAGACCCAGATTCCTTTTCCCAGCAATGTTCCCGAGGCCTCCTGGGACCCAGGCGGCCCATCCCGGCTCCGTGGCCTGCCCCAGGGCCCAGGCTCCGTTTCCTCCTCCTCGCTCCAAGTTCTATCTACTCTGGCTTGGGTGGAGGGAGTGCAGGGGGTGGGAGAGAGTCAGAGACTAAAACCCCGGTGGCAAACCAGGTGACTTGATTGCCTGTGGGCCCTGCCTAGCAGGCATCCTGGAGGGGCCTGTGCACCACTCCCCCTCCCCGCCTCACTGGGACCCCAGCAAGGGCTTCCAGATCCACATAAGCAGTGATGACAGCAAACTGAGATGACCTGCTCCCGTGGCACCTGAAACGCCCACCCCTAAAGAACCCCCAAGCCCAGTACATATGAACCCCTGGCTGCCCGGGTGCTTCTCGCTGTCACGATCATCTTTTATCCTCAGGCTGACCCCAAGAGGTAGGCAGCCATCACTCCCATTTTACAGACAAGAAACTGAGGCTCCAGGAGACAGAGCGACTGCCCAGGGTCCCTCGGTTAGTGAACGGCCTTGGACCCCAGGTCCACCTGCCTCTTAGGACCCTGGGAGCTCTCGGGCCAAACTCGGATGTAGGTGCCCCGCCCGCCTCCACCCGACGGGGCAGGTGGGGCCACCACCCCAGGTGACCTAGGGAAGGAGGAGGGGCAGGGACCACGTAGGGCGCACAAAGGGACCGGGGGTGGGGNCAGGCCGAGCCCCCCTCCCCCCGCCCCCCTCCCTCGGGGCCGGGACCCCAGACCCGGGGCTCCTGGAGGGGGCCCGCGGGGGCCGGGGGGCCGCCTCGCGTCCCTGCAGCCGCGGGAGGACCGGGGTCCCGGCCCGGGAGCAGGGGCGCCGGGGGAAGAGGTGGGCAGGGCGGAAGCTCCCGCACAAAGAGGACAGCGTCCCGCACATGGATCGAATTAAAGTCCCTGGCGGCGCCCCCCCGTGACCCGGCCAGTCCCCCAGCTTGGCTGCCTGCGGGAGGGCGCCGGGTTTCCGGAGCCCCGGGGAGCTCCGGGCCCCTTTACCCAGCCCGGGTCAGGAGAGGGGAGAGGAGGGGCCCCGGGGCCGCCCCTCCCTGGGCCTCGAATCCCTGTGGGGGGCTGGGAAGGGGTGTGCCGTGGGGCGTCTTGGCGCGGATCCCCCTCCAGCGCTGCCCCGAGGACCCCGGGAAGAGCCTGGGCAGCGCCCAGAGTCCTGCTCTTAACGACGGAGGCCAAGTCGCGTCCTCCCAGGCCCCCCAGGCCAGCCCAGCCGCTGGGGGCTTCTCCTCATCGGGGGCTTGGGTGACCAGCTGGCCGCCTCGGAGCCCCGAGATCTTGCCATCCTCTCTCCTGTATCCCGTCAGCCAACCAACCACCTTTCAGGACAGACCTTTTAATTCTCACTTTGTGGGAAAACTGAGGCGCAGAGAGGGTCAGTGACCTGCTCAGGGTCACCCCGCAGGAAAGAGGTGGGGCCCGGTGTGAATCCAGCTCCCTGCGCTTCCTTGGGTTCCCTGAGGTGGGAGAGGGGGAAGGGGAACCTCTACCCAAGGCTGCAGGTCCTCTGCAGTGGGGGTGGGCACCGCCCATCCCCCCCTCCCCCGCACCCCCCAAGCGTAATTCTGAACCAAGGTAGATTGCTTGGTTGAAGTATTAAAGAACAAAGCTTACAGGTGGCTCGAGAGTTTTTCGGAGCCGGTTAGAAGGAATAGGAAGGAAGGGAAGGAGGGGCACTGACGGGAGGCTCCCCAGCTCAGGCAGCCTGTCCCCTGCCCTGGGCTGCAGGCTGAAGCTGGGCTGGGTGGCTGGCTGGCTGGATCTCAGCCTCCTTCCTTCCTCTTGACAGGAAATGACTTTCTTTCCCTTTGTTCCCACTTTCTCTCCGCTTACCCAACTGGATCTCAGATTCGCCCTCTGCGGGAGGAAGGGTGGGGGTGGAGGGTCCCCTGGGTGCGGCTGGCCAGTGGCCCCACAGGGAGCTTTCTCACACATACCCCCCCACCCCCACCGCTCCGGGGTGACCTGGAGGCAGTACGACCAGAGACCCCATCTCCCTCTCCTAGAGGCGCCAGGTCCTGACCGACAGGCTTTTGAAAATCTCTAGCTCCGGGGCTCTTCCCCTGGGGCCCCAAAGAAGTCCCTGCAGGAATTGCAGGGAGGGATGGGGGTGGGGGGTAGCTGCCCAGCTGTGAACATCTGGACTCACAGCTAGGACGTTTGCCTTGGATGTTTTCTGAGAAACCCACAGATCTGACTTCCCGGAGGGGTGAGCTGGGGTGGGCTGGAGGTCAGAGCAGGGTAAGAGGGAGGCGGGATGAGCCCAGAACGCACCGACCACAAGATCATCAATCTGGATTGGGCCATTCTGGGGTGGGAACTGGCCTGAGGATTTGGAGGCCCTTGTAACCATCCAGGGAAGGAAAAGTGTGTCATCTTAGGTCCAAGGACACCACTGGGACTCAGGTCAAGTGGTGCTCAGTTCAAATTCTGCATCTGCTAAGATGGCCTTGGAAAAATCAACCCCTTGGGGCATCACATGGCACTACCTGTAAAGTTGGGGGCATAATGGGCTGTGTTGTGAATCAGGTGCGTTTTGAGACTCAGAAAGCATGTACCGCGGTGCCGGGCACACAGTAAGTGCCGTTGTTATTGTTTCTTGGATTTAAATCTCTGAAAACGGCTTACGAAAACACTTTTAAACTTGTAACAAAGTATAAAGCCAAAGTATGAAGCCGTATGGTTTTATGTGACTAGGAAGGCCAATATAAGCAAGTCTATATACTTCCAAACATCACAGAACAAGAAACAAAAGGAAAGTACTTTTACTTATTTTTATTTAGCTTCTTTATTTGTTTTGAGAGAGCGAGGGAGAGAGAGAATCCCAAGCGGGCTCCACACTGTCAGCCCAGAGCCCGATGTGGGGCTCGAACTCACAGAACCGTGAGATCCTGACCTGAGCCGAAACCAAGAGTCAGACGCTTAACCGACTAAGCCACCCAGGCGCCACTAAAGAACTTTTAAAGCTCTCTTCCTATGTTGGATTCCTTATTCAGAACAGATATTTTTATTAACCAGACTGAGCTATATGTTTTAATCAAACGTGTAAACCAGTTTAAGAGGAACTGAGGGGTGTGCGTGTGTTTCGTACGTCATTCCTTCAGTCACCAAGAGAGTCCCAGGAGCCCAGCGGACTTTGAGATACAGAGGGGCCCCCGTGAGTGGCCGCTTGGGCTCCAGGCCAGGTCCACCATTAGGGTCCCTCAGCCCCCGCCCACTCAGCCCCACTTCTTGAGATTCACTCTCTGGGTCCCTGTTTACACTTCTCCAACGTTCCTGCGGGCTGGGCTTTGGAGCCAGGGTGGCTCAGCCAGAGTGAGTTAGAAAGAAGGGACGCGTTTCACCCCTGGGCATAAGCCCTGGGAGCCCAGTGAGGAGCCCTCCGGGCCGAATGTGGTCCACTTGCCTTGCCCCCGCCCGCGTGGCCCCACTCAGCCTTGACCTTGAAGGTTAGTGTTTGCAGGCACAACCTGGCAGATTGAAAACAGGCCCCTTGACATCAGGAATGCCGCCCCGCTCCCAGGTCTGTGCTCCGATGCCCACACCGGACTTGGGTCGCAAAGATTGCGGGCATAGCCGAAGTCACATGCAGTCACTTGGGAAGTAGGAACAGACGTGGTGACAGTGAGCCAGTATGTCCTGTGATGGGCTGTCATCACCCTGTGGAAACAGCTGCCCCAGGGGGAGGGTCAGCAATCAGAGGTGATGTTTGACCAGAAAAAACACATTCACCCTGGGGGTGGGGGCAGGGGGGTGGGAACACTCCAGGGCAGGTAAGAGAGAAAGTCAAGAAAGGGTGAATGGTCCAGGGTGGTCAAAAAAAGAAGTTAAAGCCAGAGGGATTTGCTAGTAGGGAGCCATGTAAGGCTTTTGAGTAGGAGGGAGATGGTCAGATTTATGCTCTAGAAATATCAATCCAGGGGCAGGGCAGGAGGCCGGATTGGAGACCACTGCGGCCCCACCCCTGCCTTGCCCCACTGCCTGAACCATGTCCTGGTTTTGGAAGTGGGACAGAGAGAGAGATTCTGACGATAGAATCAAGGCTTGATTGGATCTGGAGGCTGAAGCAGAGAAGAGGATGCGGGCTTGTGGGCTGGGCTGGGACAGGGGCAGAGCCAAGTGGCCAAGAGCCGGGGCCCTGGATCCAGGTCCCAGCTCCGCTGCTGTGCGACCCTGAACGAGTGACTTCACCTCTCTGAACCTTTGTTTCCTCATCTGTCAGGATAGTAATGGTGCCTCTCCCCCAGCAGCGGGGAGGATTCCGAAGCGAGCGGGCAGGGTAGGTCTTGATAAACGTCTGCTCCGATTGTCCCTCTGACCCCCCTGCCTCCTGGAACCCACCCTACGCTCTGACCGTTGCCGCCGTCTCCCGTCCACAGCAGAGCTGCCCTGGACCCCCGGGACTTGGGCCCTCCCGGGAGAAATGGATCCCACGTGGGGGAGGTAACTGGGGTGTGGCCCAGGGGCAGGCCAGGCCCTGGGCTGGGACCAGCAAGCGGCCGCACGGGGGGGTGGGGAGCCGGAGGACCCGCAGGAGCCTCGCTCTTGAGGGAAATTAATCATTTGTGAGGTGAGCAGGGCAGGGCTGCCCTTTGCTCCCCCAGGTGTGTGGGCGGAGTGGGGAGGGGCGGTCAGGACTGTCGGTCCCATCCCTGCGGCCAAGTCACCTGGTGGACACCCGCCCTTCCCTACAGGACACCCCCAGGCCCTTTGTCTCCGGTGGGGCCGGGCTGCCTGTCTGTCTGTCTGTCTGTCTGGGCGGAGCACATCCCTGTGCCCTGAGCCCTGCCCTGCTCTGTCCCCAGCCCCCCAGGAACGGAGACGATGGCCTTGAAGCCGGAGAAGAGGGTTGCCTCGTCTGTCTTCATCACCCTGGCACCGCCGCGTCGAGACGAGGCCGTGGCTGCGGAAGTGAGGCGGGTGGCTTGCGAGGCCCGGTCTGGCCACTCCCGAGAGCCTCCCGCTCCCACCGAGGCTGCCGGGGCCGGGTCGGCAGGGAGGCCCGGCCCTCGGACCCCACCGGCCAGGGCGGCCGCCCCAGGCCCAGCGGTGCCACCTCAGCTCTCCAATGGAGGTGAGAGGGTGAGGGGGCTGGGCCGACGGCTGGCTCGGAGGCAGCACTGAGGTGGGGAGGAAGGGGCCGACCCTGAGGTCGTTTGTTCATTCATCAAGCAAAGCACCTACTACGTGCGGGGCAGATGCAACCCCACCTGCCTGGGTTTGAATCCTGGCTCTTCTCTGTCCCCCGGTTTCCTAACCTATAAAGTGGGCGTAATGATAGCACCTTCCCCAGAGGGTTGTTGTGAGGATTGGAGAAAATAAAACACACGTTTAGGCCAGTGCCTGTCACATAGTGTTACCTGCTGTTACTATTCTGGGCCAGGCACTGAGGACGAGTAAAGGAAGACAAGGCTTTCAGCCTACATGAAACTTAAATCTTAGCGGGGGAAAACCGATGACAAAATTATATAATGTTAGGGAGACATGAGAGCTGTACACGAATAAAACATGGTGAAGAGGCGGGAGGTACAACTTTTTATGGGGTAGTCGGCATGCCTTCTCCAAGGTGGTGATATTTCAGCTCTGCCTGGACCTGATTGACAGAATAGAGCTGGCCAGCGGGAACAGCAAATGCAAAGGCCCTGAGGCAGGAACGAATCAGGCATTTGAAGGACCTCAGAGGTGGTTTTATTCTCCCATGGGCTCTGCCACTCACGTGCTGTGTGGTCTTACGCAAGCTGTTTCTTCGCTTGGTTTCCTGCTCTGGAAAGTGGACATTTGGTCGTGTGTGTGATGTGTCCATCACAGAATGGATCAACGTCATAAATGGCTGTTCTTTACCTTGTGCTTGCTCTGCTGTCATGGTGACAGGGCAGGAGGCAGGACTGGGGACCTTGGGACTCCCCTCCCACCCCTGCCTTACCCCAGTGCCTGAACCAGGGCTTGGTTTTGGAGATGGATAGAATCAAGGCTTGATTGGATCTGGAGGCTCCAGAGAAGAGGATGCGGGCTTGTGGGCTGGGCTGAGACAGGGGCAGAGCCAAGTGGCCAAGAGCCGGGGCCCTGGATCCAGGTCCCAGCTCCGCTGCTGTGCGACCCTGAACGAGTGACTTCACCTCTCTGAACCTTTGTTTCCTCATCTGTCAGGATAGTAATGGTGCCTCTCCCCCAGCAGCGGGGAGGATTCCGAAGCGAGCGGGCAGGGTAGGTCTTGATAAACGTCTGCTCCATTGTCCTTCTGACCCCCCCGCCTCCTGGAACCCACCCTACGCTCTGACCATTGATGCCGTCTCCCTTGGAGAGGGAGTCCAGGAAATAGAGTTTAGATGCCCAAACGCCAACATTTCCAGGACCTTTTCGTGGGTCACCGGGTCCCGGGAGTGTGGCAACTAAATCAGAGCTTCGCTGGGAGGGGGCGCCCGGCTTGCCAAGCTGGCAAGTGGGCAGAGTGAGGGTAATCATGGGGCTCAGCGTCACTGGAGCGAGGTTCTAGGCGAGCGGCTTGGCCGTGAGTCTGGTCTGAGCACCGAACACAAGGCGGGCGCCAGCTCCGCTGCAGGCTGTCCCCGGGGCAGTCCACACACGTTTCTGTGGCCCTTGCCTCCTGGCAGTGGTCCCCACCTTTCCCTTGCAGGCCCCCCACTCCCCTCCAGATGCTCGCACAGGCGCGCTGACACAGACGGGCGCATGAGCTCGCGTTCAGAAGTCAGTTTTTCTCTTGGCTTCTCTTCTCTCTGCTTCTGCTTCTTCTGCTCGTGGCCGCTTGAACAGAATCGCCCTCGTTCAGCCCGGGCCCCTCCGCACCCCTGCCTGGTGGCCTCAAGCCCCTCTCTGTCTTGAATTCCTGTCCTGGCTGGGGACAGAAGAAGGCAGGTCCTGGGAGAGGCCTGAGCGCGCCTGCTGCCTCTCCGCGATCCGGTTCCTGACTCACTTGAGCTCATCTGGAGCGAGGTTCTCGCACTGCAACAGCCTCGGCATCTGAGGGGGCTTGTTCAAACACAGCCAGCTGGGCCCCACCCTGGGTGTTGAGTCAGCAGGTCTGCGGTGGGGCCAGAGAATTCGGATTTCTTACACATTTCCAGGTAATGTTGATGCTCCCGTCGGGAACCGCACACTTGAGAACTAGTGTGTTATCCCAAAGGCAGTAAAGCAGGGGAAGCTTGGGGAGTAGAAGACTGGTTTTCTTTCTTTCTTTTTTTTTAAGTTTATTTATTTATTTTGAGAGAGAGAGAGCTGGGGAGGATCAGAGAGAGGGAGAACCCCAAGCAGGCTCTGCACTGTCAGCGCAGAGCCCATGAGGGGCTCAAACTCATGAACCATGAGATCATGACCTGAGCTGACATCATGGCTTGGACACTTAACCGACTGAGCCTTTCAGGCGCCCTTGGAAGGCTAGTCTTCAAAGTGTGGCCTTTGTGGGGTGCCTCGGTGGCTCAGTCAAACAATCTGACTCGATTTCAGCTCAGGTCATGATCTCACAGTTCATAAGTTTGAACCCTGTGTCTGGCTTTGTGCTGACAGTGCAGAGCCTGCTTGGGGTTCTGTCTCTCTCTCCCTGTCTCTGTCCCTCTGCCATCTGTGCTGTCTCAGTTTCTCTCAAAAGAAATAAACTTTAAATTTTTAAAAATGTTTTATTTATTTCTGAGAGAGAGAGAGACAGTGTGAGCAGGGGAGGGTCAGAGAGAGGGAGACACAGAATCGAAGCAGGCTCCAGGCTCTGAGCTGGCTGTCAGCACAGAGCCTGATGAGGGGCTCGAACCCACGAACCATGAGACCATGACCTGAGCCGAAGTCAGATGCTTAACCGACTGAGCCACCCAGGCGCCCCGAAATAAACTTAAAAAAAAAAAAAGTGTGGCCTTTGAACCAGCAGCTTCACCTGGGAACTTTTCAAAAATGGAAATTATCAGGCGCTTGCCCCCAAGCCTGCTGAGTCAGAAGCTCTGGGGGTGGGGCCCACCATCTGCATTTGAGCAAGCCCCCAGATGATTCTGTGGCTTACTCACAGGTCTAGAATAATCTTCCCATCTGTACAGTCCCTCAGTCCTTGGGAGAAAGCAGAAGGGGCTCATTATCTTTCTCGAATGGACAAGAAACCCGAAGCCCAGAGAGGTGCCCCAGGGAATCAGCCGGGAATGGCACAGAGCCCCGGTCTGTAGGGGGCTGGGGGGCTGGGCCTCGTCCCATCTGCTTTTCATGAGTGTGAAGCCTGTCTGACCTTCCCTGACTTGTGCCCCAGACACAGGAGGGGGGTGGAGGGCAGACGGACTGACTCTGTGCCCTCCCTCCCTGGGGCACTAAGAATAGCACTCTCCCTGCACAGAGGATTTTCAGGGCCTGACCCCCAGTCTCCTCCTCCAGGGAGTGGGCAGGGCCTGCACAGGGCAGCCTGGAGGGTGGGAGCAGAGCCTGAGGCTGAGGCCGGAACTGGGTGAGACCCAGCCCTCCTCCTCCCCTGTGGGAAGCCCTGGGAGCCAGCCTCCTAGCCCCACACCCCTCCCGTCTATGGGCCTCAGCCTTCCCTGCAGGTGTGAAGCTGCACTGACCTTGAACAGGACTTGGTGCCAGGGTGCTTTTCTTGGGTGTGTACTAACTAGTGTTTGCTATTGGGTTGTTTTTTTTTTTTTTTTTTTC
>NW_027532008.1:11430267-11581440 GCF_008692635.1 Crocuta crocuta | reverse complement strand
CTATTGGGTTGTTTTTTTTTTTTTTTTTTTCTTATGAAACTTTCAAACATACACAAATAAGAGAGCAGCCATAAGAATCCTGTGCACCCTGCATCCGGTTCCTACAGAGGCTAAGATTTCGCCGCATTTGTATCATCTATTTCTTTTCTGTTTTCTCTATTACTTTTGTTTCGTGAAGTGACTTTTAAATTTTATTTAAATCCAAGTTAGCATATGTAAGATTTTTTTAAAATGTTTTTATGTTTATTTATTATTGGGACAGAGAGAAACAGAGCGTGAGCAGGGGAGGGGCAGCGAGAGAGGGAGACACAGAACCTGAAGCAGGTTCCAGGGTCCGAGCTGTCAGCACAGAGCCCGACGCGGGGCTCGAACCCACAAACCGAGGGATCATGACCTGAGCCGAAGCCAGATGTTCAACCGATGGAGCTGCCCAGGCGCCCTCAAGTTAGTTAGCATATAGTGTAACAGTGGTTTCAGGAGTAGAATTTAGTGATTCATCACTTGCGTATAGCACCCAGTGCTCATCCCAGTGAGTGCCCTCCCTAATGCCCATCCCCCATTTAGCCATTTAGCCCTTTCCCCCCACCACCCACCTCCCCTCCAGCAACCCTCAGTTTGTTCTCTATGTTCGGCGTGGGGCGCCTGGGTGGCTCACTCGGTTGAGCATCTGACTTCAGCTCAGGTCATGATCCCATGGTTTGTGGGTTCGAGCCCCATATCAGCATCGCTGATGGCAGCACGGAGCTCGCTTCGGAGCCTCTGTCTCCCTCTCTTTCTCTGGACCTCCCCCACTTGTGCTCTCTCTCAAAAATAAATAAACATTAAAAAATTTTAGAAAAAGAGTCTCTTATGGGTTTGCCTCCCTCTATGTTTTTATCTTATTTTTCCTTCCCTTCTCCTATGTTCATCTATTTTGTTTCTTAAATGCCACATGGGTGACATCATACGATATTTGTCTTTCTCTGACTCACTCTTTTCGCTTAGCATAACACCCTCTAGTTCTATCCACGTTGTTGCAAATGACAAGATTTCATTCTTTTTCATCCCCAAGTAATATTCCATTGTGTGTATATACCACATCTTCTTTATCCATTCATCAGTTGATGGACATTTGGACTCCTTCCATACTGTGGCCCTTATTGATAACCTTTGTGAAGTAATTTAATGGAAACCTCAGTTAATGGGGTCAGTTCAGTCCCCATATTCTTCAGGGCACATCTCCAAAGATGGCCATTATCTAATATTCTCTCCATTCTTAATTTTCCCTGACATGCCATAAAAATACCTTTCAAGTGTTGGACTGTAGCAGAATGAAGGGTTTGTATACTGTATATTTGTGTTGTATTTTGTGTATATTTCTAGCCTATTCGGTGGAATAGTTCACTCTTCCTCATCTATAAAACAAGAATTCATGAGATGATTAATCCTTTGAATCAGGATCCAGAAAAGGTCTGTGTCAGCACTGGCCAATGAAAATATAAAGCAAGTCACAAATGCAAGCCCCATATGTAATTTAAAATGTTCTAGGGGCACCTGGGTGGCACAGTCGGTTGGGCATCCGACGTCGGTTCAGGTCATGATCTCGCAGCTCGTGGATTCGAGCCCCGTGTGGGGCTCTGCCCAACAGCTTGGAGCCTGGAGGCTGCTTCAGATTGTATGTCTCCCTCTCTCTCTGCCCCTCCCCTGCTCGTGTTCTGTCTCTCTCTCACTCTCAAAAATAAATAGACATTTAAAAAATTAAAAAATAAATGTTCTAGTATTTGCATGGAAAAAAGTCAAAAGGAATAAGTGATACTAATTTTTAATACATTTTTAAATGTTTTTATTTACTTTTGAGAGAGAGTAAGCGGGAAAGGGGCAGAGAGAGGGAGACACCGACTGAAGCAGGTTCCAGGCTCTGAGCTGTCAGCACAGAGCCCGATGCGGGGCCTGAGCCCACGGACTCTGAGATCATGAGCTGAGCCGAAGTCGGATGCTTAACCGACTGAGCCACCCAGGCGCCCGTGTTCTGGAGGGTTCTGACAGGTGCTGTTTTCCGTGCTGCACCATCTTCCCTGCACCACATCACTTAACCCTCACAACAGCCCGAAGAGATAGATTGATAGACCCAGAGAGACTGAGTCTCTTGCCTAAGGACCCACAGCAAGTCAGTGGCAGAGCCCGAGGCAGAACCCAGGTCTCGGCGCCCCTGGGCCCGAGCTCTTAGCCCCCCATGCTGCACGGCCTTCTGGGGAAGTGGACACCTCTCTGTCCACCTGCACAGAGACTCTCCGGCCAAGCCTGTGTCCCCTTTCTGTTGCAGGGTGCTGTCCCCCTCCTCCCACTCTGGATGGCGAGGACGCACTCCCGGACCTGGACCTCCTCCCGCCTCCGCCGCCATACCCCGATGAGGAGCCCCCTGCCCCGATGGGGGCCTCCCTCATTTCGGACTTAGAGCAGCTGCACCTGCCCCCGCCCCCGCCCCAGGTACTGCCAACCCCACAAACAGCCCTGGGGGCCGGGGGCGGGCGAGGGCGGGTCTGGGCCTTTCAGGGACTTAAGCCTGGAGGTTGCTCCTGCTTGAGGGCCGTCCCTCTTCCAAGCTTTCAAGCTGCCGAAACTTGGTCATGTTCTTCAAGGTCCCTGGGGAAGGGGCTCCCCACCCTCTTCCCCCTCAGGTACCCCTTTCAGCTCTGAGAAGATATTTTTTTCATTTTTTTTTTTTTTTAATGTTACTCGTTTTTGAGAGAGAAAGAGAGCGAGCAGGGGAGGAGCATAGAGAGACGGAGACACAGAATCCGAACAGGCTCCAGCGTCTGCGCGGTCAGCACAGAGCCCAGTGCGGGCCTTGAACCCACAAACTGTGAAATCATGACCTGAGCTAAAGGCAGCCGCTTAACGGACTGAGCCACCCAGGTGTTCTGACAGAGAAGATATTTTTAATCCTCTACCCTTAACAGAGGCCATTGTAGACATGGGAGGGATTCCAGGCCAAGGAAAAACGATTCCAGGCGATTCCTCAGAAGGATGTTGTTTCTGGCCCGGCTGCTACCTTCCTATTGAGTCACATTAGGTCACATGCTTCTCTGTGCCTCGGTTTCCCCCTCTGAGCAGTGGGGCTAATGGTGCCCAGCGCCGCCAGAGGAGGCGCAGAGCTGAGAGGCCCGTGTGGGGTCCGCACTGGATGTCACCTCTCCTGCCCTCCCCTCCGTGTCTCCGCAGTCCCTGGAAGAGAGGCCTCCCCTCCAGCCGCAGCCCAGTCCTCCCAGGCCCGTGCAGGAAGAGCTGCCGCCTCTCCCTGAAGACCCTGCTGGCTTCCACAAGAGAGAGACGTCCACAGGTACGGGCTCGGGGCTGGGAGGCTCCCTGGGGACCCCCCACTGGAGCAGCATGAGCTCTGGGTGGGAAAGCGGGAGAGCAGGGTTCACAGCATCTGTCTCCACTCACGGTGCAGTGACAGACGAGCCTTCAAACTGTACATCGATTTTATTTTTACTGCCGTAACCTTTTTTCCTTTATAACTGAAGTCCGTTTAAATATCGATCAGCAAGGGGTGCCTGAGTGGCTCAGTCGGTTAAGCATCTGACTCTTGGTTTCGGCTCAGGTCGTGATCTCACGGTTCGCAGGTTCGAGCCCCACGTCGGGCTCGGCATTGTTGGTGCAGAGCCCGTTTGGGATTCTCTCTCCCTCTCTCTCTGCTGCTCCTCTGCTGCTCCTCTGCGCGCTCTCTCTCTCTCTCTCTCAAAATTAAAAAATAAAAAACTGTAAAATAAATAAATAAATATGGGCCGCTGGCTGACACGGTTGAGCATCTGACTTTGGCTCAGGTCATGATCTCATGGTTTGTGGGTTTGAGCCCTGTGTGGGGCTCTCTGCCGTCAGCACAGAGCCTGCATCAGATCCTCTGTCCCCGGCACTCTCGGCCCCTCCCCAGCTTGTGCTCTCTCTCTCTCTCTCTCTCTCTCAAAGATACACATTTAAAAATAAGTAAATAAATATTGATCTGCAAAATGTGCTGTGATAGCAGAATGGCTCGAATTTTTTCGCTGTTTAAGTATTTGAACACATGGTGTTCTCATCTGGACAAAACAGAAAGCATGAAAAGATACACCGTGAAAAGCCTTCCCTTTGCCCCCATCCCTGTGTCACCCAGTTTCCTGCCTGATCAGGAGCCTCTGTTGTTAAGGTTTTGCACATCCTCCAGGAGATATGTTATGCGTATACAAGCAAATGCAAGCATGTGTCCCCCCCCACCGACCTCCGCCCATTTTTCCACAAATAATAGCAAACTCTGTGCCGTTCTGCTGTTAGCTTACTGAGAGCTCATTCCACATCAGAACGTAAAGTGGCTTCTCCCCTTTTCACGGGGGCATAGTATTCCCTTTCAGGGCTCTGCCGTATGCATTCGACCAGTCACCTGCAGGTGGGCACTTAGGTTCTTGCTGTAACAAGTAAGGCTGAGACGAATTGCCCTGCACGTAGGTAATTTTGCCTGCATGCAAGTTTGTGAGAGAAATTTCTAGGAGAGGAAATACTGTGGGCAAAGAGTAGGTGCATTTGTAATTTGATCTTTTTGCTAAATTGCCCTTTGTGGGACTCCGGATCTGCGACCCAGTGAGGGCATGACTGCCCGTGGTGTCCCTGGCCCCACATATTACCCATTTAATTAGCAGCGATTAAGTGTTTACCATGCCCCCAAAGTTATAAAATAATTATCTGGGGGCGCCTGGGTGGCTCAGGCAGTTCAGCATCTGACTTCGGCTCAGGTCATGATCTTATGGTTCATGGGTTCAAGCCCCGTGTCAGGCTCTGTGCTGACAGCTCGGAGCCTGGAGCCTGCTTCAGATTCTGTGTCTTCCTCTCTCTCTGCCCCTCCCCGCTTGTGTTCTGCCTTCCTCTGTCTCTCAAAAACAAATAAATGTAAACAAATTTAAAAAAATTATTCTCTGGTTTCTTCTAGTCCTGTGGCTTTATTTTTCACACTTAGATCTCTGATATGTTTGGAATTGTCTGGGTATAAATGCATCACGGTGGACCCTCCTTTAAATGTTTGTAGATGGTAACCTGTTTGTCCTGATGCTGTGTTCTTCTTTTTTGAATGTTTATTTATTTATTGAGAGAGAGAAAAAGAGAGAGAGAGAGGAGGAGGGGCAGAGAGAGGGAGAGAGAATCCCAAACATACTCCATGCTGTCAGTGCAGAGCTCTGTGCAGGGCTCAAACTCACAAACTGCAATATCTGAGCCGAACAAACCTGAGCCGAAATCAAGAGCCAAACACTTAAGTGACTGAGCCACCCAAGCACCCCCTTGACTCTGTGTTCTTTGATTTAGGCTTTCTTTCCTTTTTTTTTATGATTTAATTTAAAAAAATTTTTAATGTTTATTTATTTTTGAGAAAGAGACAGAGTGCAAGCAGGGGAGGGGCAGAGAGAGAGGGAGACACAGAATCCAAAGCAGGCTCCAGGCTCTGAGCTGTCGGCACAGAGCCTAACACGGGGCTCAAGTTCATGAACCATGAGATTATGACCTGAGCCTAAGTCGGATGCTTAACCGGCTGAGCCACCCAGGTTCCCCTTTAAGATTAAAAAAAAAATTTTTTTTAATGTTTTATTTATTTCTGAGAGAGACAGCGTGAGCAGGGGAGGTTCAGAGAGAGAGGGAGACACAGAATCTGAAGCAGGCTCCAGGCTCTGAGCTGTCAGCACAGAGCCCGACACGGGGCTCGAACCCGTGAACCGTGAGATCATGACCTGAGCCAAAGTCGGACGCTCAACCACTGAGGCACCCAGGCGCCCCTAAGATTTTATTTTTAAGTAATCTCTACACCCAATGTGGGGCTCAAACCCACAACCCCAAGATCAAGAGTCGCGTGCTCCACCAACGGAGCCAGCCAGGCCGCCCTGATTTAGGCTTTCAGAGGCTGATCACACTCCTTCCTGTTCCCCCCGAAAGGAGGCCACACTCACACCCCCGGGGGCTTGTTCTGGGTGGTGCCTGGGTACAGTACTCCCAGGCCAGGCGGCTCACACCTGTGTCTCTACCCCAGACGTCTGTGCCTTCTGCCACAAGCCCGTGTCCCCCCAAGAGGTGGCCGTGGAAGCCATGAAGAGGCAGTACCATCCCCGGTGCTTCACATGCCGCACCTGTCGCCGCCAGCTGGCCGGGCAGAGCTTCTACCAGAAGGATGGGCGGCCCCTCTGTGAATCCTGCTACCAGGTAACCCCCTGCGGCTAGGCCTCCGGGTACCAGGCGCTGTGCTGGGCCTGTAGAACATGTCCTATTATTCCATCCCCCACAGTAATCCTGGGAGGCAGGCACTGTTGACCCATTTCACAGATGAGGAAGCTGAGGTCAGAGAGAGGAAGCTCAGCCAAGATGTGATAGTTTTCTGTGGCCACTCTAACAAATTACCGCAAACTTGATGGCTTCAAAAAGCACACATTTATTCTCTTATGGTCCTGGAGGTCGGAAGTCCAAGGGCAAGTCCGTACTTCCTTCCAGAGGCTCTAGGGGAGAATCTGTTTCCTTACCTTTTCCAGCTTCAGAAGCCACATCCCTTGTAGACTCTGATTTCTTTGCCCACCTTCAGAGTCACAGGGGGGCATCTTGCCTCAGCATCCTGTTTCCTTCTTCTGTGTCACGTCTCCCTCTGTGTCCCTCTTACATGGACCCTTCGGATGGCATTTAGGGTCCACCCAGGATAATCTCCCGTGTCAGGACTCAATCATATCTGCAGTCTCCTTTGCCAATGAAGGTAGTCACAGGTTCAGGGATGAGGACCTGTGTGTCTTGGGGGCATTTACCCAGCCTGTCACATAAGGTCACAGTCCCGAAGGCCGTAGGTCTGGGATTCTGCCCCAGGCCCATCTGGTTCTGGAGCCTGCCCGTGGTCTTCTGTCGCACCTAAAGCCACAGGCTCCGACGCACAGCCCCATGGGAATCTGTATCACTTCCGGTACCAAACGCAGTCTGGGAGAGCTGGTTTGGATGCCACAACGTTAGAATCGCCAGCTCTCTGGTACGTGGTGCACAGACCACTCACAGACCTGTCGCCTGGGTGTGTGCAGGCCTCACCTTGTTCTCCTGAGTGGATAGCACCTGGCGAGCTGCACTGGTTTTAACAGAGCACCCTCAGGCAATTCTGATCCACATCGCAGTTTGAAAACTACTGATTCAAGGAGTTAGAATGTTTGGAGCTGGAATGATCTAGAAAAATCCGAGTGATCTGATGATAGTCTCGAGACATTGCCACAGCCAGCAAGGCACCATGGGAGCAGCAAGGAGTCAGGCCATCCCCACCCATCCCTCTGACCCCACCCGCATGACAGTGGGGGACAGTCTTGTCCTCTTCCGTCGTCTTGCAGCCAGGCAGAGGGGAGGCGCTGAGGGCAAGCAGGGGCCAGGGTGGGCTGACAGCTGGGAGCAGCAGGAGGAAGACTCGGGCAGTGCTCTAGGGAGGGAAGGGCTGCCCCCGGCACAGGGAGAGGGGACAGTGCTGTCCCCGTCAAATGTGAGCAGATTATAGGCAGTCTAGGCAAACATCCCTATCTGTCCAGATGAAGTCAGGTTAAACGTACAGGAGCACAGCCAGGAACGGAAGAGACCATCTAGAAAAGAGGTGAGAAGGTGGACAGGCTGGAGGGTCTCCCCTCNTTACCTCCTCGTCCCAGAAGGGATTTGAGGCAGATTCTAAGAATGCACCAATTCCTCTATCTATGGTAATGTTGTACACATAAGCATTTGTTGAGAGGGTGGATCTCATGTTAAGTGCTCTTACCACAGTAACATTTAAAAGATACATAAAGAAATCAGAAGGGTATCTGGGTGGCTCCGTTTGCTAAGCATCTGACTCTTGATTTAGGGTCAGGTCATGATCCCACCTTTCCTGGGATTGAACTAGGCTCTGCACTGACAGCATGGCCTGCTTGGGATTCTCTCTCTCCCTCTCCCTCTCTGCCCCTCCCCTACTCATGCTCTCTCTCTCTCTCTCAAAATAAATAAATAAGCTTAAAAAAAAATCATGGGCACCTGGATGGTTCAGTCGGTTAAGCATCCGACTTCGGCTCAGGTCATGATCTCGCAGTTCGTGAGTTTCGAGCCCCACGTCGGGCTCTGTGCTGACAGCCCTTGAGCCCACTTTGGATCCTCTGTCTCCCTCTCTCTGCCCCTCTCCACTCACACTCATGAGCTATTTGTCTCTCTCTCTCTCTCTCTCTCTCTCAAAAACAAACATTAAATTAAAAAAAGATAAAAATACCAGAAGAGAGGAAAATCAAAGTAGAAAATGAGAGGAGACCAGCAGAAAAGTTCGTACCCCAAATATATGAATAAAAGACCCCTGTAGTCATTCCTAAAAGTGGAACATGGAATTTGACTCTGAGATTTCACGTGGCCAAATGGAAAAGGTTAAGAGTTTCAAGGTTTATTGCCTACACGATAAAAAGTGTATCAGCTCCTCCAGGAATTCCTCTTCCTGACTCTGAGGTTTAAGAGAGATTTCTCCCACGGGCCCTAGTGGCCTTAAGCAAGTCTTAGTGACAAAGAATGCAGCAGTAGCTTCTCGGCAGGATTCCTCACCGTTGGCCAAGGCTCCCATGCCAAGCTCGATTCACTTTAATCAGCGGTAGAAGTGTGGGGGTAACAGGTACAGGCGGAGCCCCTCTCCTGTACCCCCGCCCTTCTGGGCCGCTGTGGGTAGCCAGCCAGAAACCCCTTTTGGCTCGGAGCGGGCACCCCCATGGGGTGGTTCTGAGGCAATGTCCCTCTGTCCCAGGACACCCTGGAGAAGTGTGGCAAGTGTGGCGAGGTGGTCCAGGAACACATCATCCGGGCCCTGGACCAGGCCTTCCACCCCGCCTGCTTCACCTGTGTCACCTGTGCACGCTGCATTGGCGACGAGAGCTTCGCCCTGGACAACCAGAATGAAGTGTACTGCCTGGACGACTTCTACAGGTACGACAGGGGACTCCTGCGCTGGGTGGGACTCCGCCAGAGCAGAGGCGCCCAGCCGGAGCTCTCGGGGCCGGGGCGGAACTTCCCTGCGGCGTCTGGGCTCCCAGAAACCAGGCGGCCTGTTCCGCACGCCTGCTTGTAGCTGACGCTCTGGGCACCTGCCCCGGGCCAGCCGCTGCACGCGGATGAGGCCCTTGAACCCCCGAGCCTGCCCTGTCAGGCACGCAGTGTTAAGGGTTCTGTTTTACAATGTGGAAACTGAGGCAGGCAGCAGCTAGGTCTCCCAGCTGGCAAGTGTGAAGCGACGATTCAAACCCCCAGACCCCGGTAGCCCCCCTCGGAACTAGAGCTTTAGGAAGCAGGAGCCCCACGCTGTGCCTGAGGCTCAGCCTCTGCTCTGGAGTTCCTCCCTGCCCAAGGGCAGCTGTGCCTGTTAGAAAGAAAGGAAGAAGAAGGGGAAAAAAACCAGTGGCCTACGATACAAGGTAAAGGGAATGGTGTTCAGCCCCAATGAACACACAACAGATTTCTCTGCTTTCTCAAATTCAAACACTGCCCCGGTTCCTTCCTCGGCACCCCGGCTGATTATACCCTGGGAAGCCAGGTCTGGTTACACAGGTCTCTCCATCGGCTCCTGCCGGGAAGAAAGAGGCGTTTGTGGCCGTGGCTCCAGGTGCGGTCACCTGGCAACGCGTCCGAAATAGCTCCGGACGCGAACCGGAGCCGCCCGGCTCCCACAGCTAATTTCTGTGGTCCTGGGCTGAGCATCTCGCGCGTGGGTTCCCGTCCCTCTAGGAAATTCGCCCCCATGTGCAGCATCTGTGAGAGCCCCATCATCCCTCGAGACGGGAAGGACACCTTCAAAATCGAGTGCATGGGGAGGAACTTCCATGAAAATTGCTACCGGTGCGAGGTGAGTGGGGCGGTGAGGAGGTAGGTGGGCCGGGAGCCCCGCCGAGAGCCCGCTGGGCACTGGGACACGTGGGCGGTCAGGGCGGGGGGCTCTGCTCTCGATTGCTCACCGCCCAGTGGCAGAGACAGATTAAGGATGGAGGTAATTCCAGAAGCTCCCAGTTAGTGATAAAACCCAGGCTCCTTCCAGCTTTTCCTCAAGAAAGGGAATCTCATGGGGAGGCCGATGGCGGGGCTGCTGATGGGACCATCAGGGCGCGCTCTCCATCTCCCGGTTCTGCCTGTTTTGTGCGTTTGCTTTATTTCCTCTTCCCGTGGGCCAGCATCCCCTGTGAGGAGGCGGATACACGCGCCGCGCCGATGGCCAAGGTTTAACATCCTTCCAGCGTGGAGACCGCGTCTCGGGAACGGGTACAGTCCCAGGAAGGCCTCTGATTGGCCCTGCCTGGGTCCCGTGCCCACTCTGGACCAGTCACTGGCCGGGGTTATGATGGGCAACCCCGGGGGCCAGGGAAGCAGATCCATTAGGACAGAGAGGAGTTGCCACAACCGTTAGGAAGAGCGGGTGCTGGGCAGCCCCACAGCAGACATCCTCTCTGGGTGCTGGGGAAAGAGCATGTGCAAATCAGCTTTGGGGCAAAGAAGGCGGCGGTCAAGTCCAACCAGGGTGGCGGAATCAAAGGCACTCTTGCGGAGGAGGTGATGCTTCACCTGGGTCCCTGCAGGATGAGTAGGAGTTTGCCAGACATTCGGGTGGGCGTGGGGGTGAAGAAGGGCCAGAAAGAAGCGAAGGCCTGTAAAGACCCGCGGCGGCACAAGCAAGCCTGAGGGATCGGAGATGTGGAAGTTTCTAGATTTGTCTGTAGTGGCGTGCACCAAAGGGTGTGGTCGCAAGGCCAGAGGAAAGAAAAGGGCCTCCCGTGCCAAGCTAAGGAGGCTGGACCTCAGGCTACAGGGTGGGGGGAGGCTGCTTCAAGCCGGTGCCGTAGTCCCGGCAAGAAAGGCCCACCGAGTTGCACAGGGTCTCCCGCTCGGTAGGGTCCCAGGCTCGCTTCAGGCAGGGCCCACATGAGCAGCTTCCTCATTGAACAAGGGGCTCCACTTTGCACTTCGCCTTGGACTCTGCGATTACAGAGTCCGTCCTGCGGGGGAGGCTTGGGAGGCTTCCCCTGCCTCTTCCCCTGTCACCCCCATGCTGCTGATGTATCTAGCTTCTCTGGGGATGGGGACAAAGGTAGCTACTTTTATGGGCACCATACGTGGGCTGTCCCAGAGGAAATCTCTTAGTCAGCCAGTGAGCAATTCCAAACATTGATTTGGTTTTGCACTCACTTAAGCAGACGCACGGAGCCAAGAGGCTGTTTGCACGGCTGGGACAAGGGGGCTTGGGAGAGAAGTTGACGTACTGCCCTGTGTTACGTTGTGCATTGGTTATGGTTCAAGGTCCGGCTGATAACACATCTTGCAAGAACAATGATGTCATTCAAGAGCTGTTATCACCACCTTGGCCCTCATTAAGCCCAGTGGGGATTCACTTTTCCCTGAGCCTGGCTGGTGAGCAAATAGACCCTCCCTGCGTGCCCTGGGTCAGCTTGGTGAAGGCGCCCGTGAGCGTGACCCAGGCTGCTGCTAGCAGTCAGAGCTCAGACTCCGGTAGTTACATTTCAGGGGAAGCGAAGGGAAATGGGCTTCAAGGTGCCATCTCAGGGGAGGGATGATAGAGAAACTGAGGCAGAGAAAAGTGGTTCCAACCCTCGCCCTTGTGACCCGGGTGTAGCCAGCTTTCCACCACCCCGCAGCTCCCTCACAGACTGTGGCTTGGTCATCATAGGGGTGTTTCCTCACTTGTTTCCAAATTAGGAGAGGTCAGGGGCGTCCAGCCGGCTCAGTTAGGGGAGTGTGTGACTCTTGATCTGGGGTCGTGAGTTTGAGCCCCGTGGTGGGTGTAGAGATTACATACATACATACATACATAAGGACAGGTCACATGTGCCCCTTTGGGACCTCAGGTTTGGCACTTGGTACTCTCGGAATGCCAAACAAGTGGCCATTAGAAATAGCACAGATCCTTGGCATTAAATTGCCTGGAGTCCCCTGTGGGACTTGAGGTGCGGTTTCAAGGAAGAGACACATGACGGCGCCCTTCTCCCCTGGCTGTGCCAGGCCCAGATGGTAGCCAGGACCCAACAGGACCCAAGTTGTCTCTCTGGGGACCAGCCCCTCTGGTCTGAGCCATGTGGCCCCCAGAGGACGCCAGCCGTGCCCTGAGCCAAGTCTCTGGACATTAATTGTTCCTATTGTCACTCTCTAGCATGTGTGCCGGTGAGGCCCGGATGAAGGGTGGGCTGTGGCAGAATGGTAAGGTGGGCGGAGTTTGGGGCCCGAATCCCCATCCTCTCTGGTCCAGAATCCTTTGGTGATTTGAAAAGTTGGAAACATTGAAGTTTGTACGGTGTTGAAGCTGTGGAGACGGGAGCAAGAGAATGACCCCTGAACTCATGACCCCTGGAGACCTGTCCTGTCCCAGCTCTCCAAACAGCTGTATGGCCTGGGGCAAGCCCATCCTTCCTCAGACCTCAGTTTCCCCATCTGTAAAATGGAGGGACTGGACTAGATCCAGTTACCCAGCACATGTTTATTGTACGCTTGTGGCACCCAGGCTCTGATCTAGGTGGGATCTAGCCGTCAACGGGGTTACTGCCCCTCACAACTTGTGTTCGCAAAGGGCTGCGGGTGGTCATTCAGGCCCTTTTAGCTCTTTCCGTGGTCCCTCAGGGTCCGTGATTCTCCGCGTGTCCTCAGCCCACTCTGCCCTCCTCGCTCACACCTCCGCGGGGATGAAAGCCCACGTGGCATGTGCCCCTCGTCGTCCTGCCCGAGGCCTGGCCCGCGCGTGCTGGGACCGTGGGAATGAGGAGCCGTGCCCCTCGCCCTTGGCGGCGGGAGCACTTTCGGCGGGAGCACGTTCGGCCAGTGCATTTCATCAGCAGAGGCCGCGCCCCCGGGCTTCGGTGCTCAGGCCTGGGGTCCACCGCTCGTGCCTTGTCTCCCGCAGGACTGCAGGACCCTGCTGTCTGTGGAGCCCACAGACCAAGGCTGCTACCCGCTGAACAACCGTCTCTTCTGCAAGCCGTGCCACGTGGAGCGGAGTGCCGCCGGGTGCTGCTGAGGGCGCCCGCTGGGCCCCGGCCTGAGGGCGGCGGGGCGGGGGGACACCTTTCCTGACTCAGTTTGCCTTTCTGACCCACTTTTGCACACTTTTCCTTCTGAGCCGTGATGGGCCAGCCTGCAGCTCTGCCCACCGGGTCCAGGCTGAGCCGCCCCCGCCCCCTCCCAGCTCAGAGGCCGGGGGACAGTGCCCCTCAGGCCTTCCACTCCTCCTTCTGCCCTCTGGGCTCTGCCAGGCTTCCAGACCATGAACACCACGCCCAGAGTTCCCATGTCCTGGGCCCCAGCCCCTCTCGAGCGCTGGCCTTGACCCCCATTTCCACGAGTGAGTTGGGGTGAGTCCGTGGAGGGCGCCCTGTGCCCCGAGCAGCGACGCTTCCGCTGTCCTACAGGGGGCGCTAAGACCAGCTCTGGCTCGCCCGACTGAGCTGTTTGAGTAGAACTCCAAGGTCCTCCTTGAAAAGCCGCCTCCTCCTTTTTTTTTTTTTTAATTTGAGATTTAAATCATGAGAAACATTCTTTGGATTTGGGGCGAGGTGGGGATCTTAGTGGGAAATGTTCCATAAATGTACGAGAATGTGACCTAGTGGCGGCGGCCGTGGACTTCTCACCGGGGAACACGTCATGCTGACATGGGCACCAGACCCAGGCATGAACCTGAACAGCGGGGACGGGGGGAGAGATGTCCAAGGACGCCAGCAGCCCCTCCGCCCTGCCTTCTGGCGCTCCTCCCGTGTGCGACGGTGATTCAACAGACGTTGATTAAGTGCCAATAGTTTGCTGGGGAACAGGGTACCGGGAGCTCTGCGTGTTCCTCCGACAGCCTTGACGGGGGCCATGCACACAGACACCCCCCCACACACACACACGTGCACGCACTTCTCCAAGGACAGTGCCAAGGCTGGCCGTTCAGCCCACCTGCTTATCCCCCGCCCCCAAGCCCCACTTGGACCCTCCAGCCCAGGCTGCCTTGTGACCGCTGCTTCCACAAGGCTGTACCTAGAAGAGTCTTCTTCCCCGTTAAGGAAAATCACTATGTTGCTTTGTAACTTCTAAGACATGTTGTAGGGCAGAACGAATGAAACAAAGTACTTCCTCCCGCCCTGGGCTCCGTACCAGTNGGGGGAGGGGGGGTTTCTCTGCAGAGCCCAGACTCTTGCTCAAAGCTTGGGGAGTGAGGCCCCTACTTGGGGCACTCCCATACCACTTCCGCAGTTTTTGTCCTGAGGATCTCCTAGTCTCTTATTCCTTAATATTTTCTTTGATGCACGCCTACTTTTTAATTTTACTTATTTCAAATGTTAGTCTTGTGCTATGCAATATATCCTGCAGTCACATATTGATGTGTTGGTTATGTTTTTTTTCCTGTTACATGTGAAAATAAACACGTGCCTAGTAGAAGTCCATCTGTGTTCCAACTAAGATCTCACCCAGATAAACGCTGGCCTTTGGTCATACCTGGAAAAATGTCTGTTGGGTATCTGCTCCCTGGGGCACGAGTTTACAGGTGGTGTCTCCGCTTCCTGTCCCTCCTGTCCCTCCTCACGCCCAGCAAGTTTGGCTGCAGGGTGCCCAGAGCAGAGCCTCTGCTGTGGGAGGCCATCCGGAGCCGCCAGATCCTTCCACAGAGTCCACACTCGCCCTCGGGACGCACTGTCTGCCCGTGAACAGGACCGGCGTCCCTGTGAGCTGGCTCGTCTTCTGTCTTCACGCCGGCAACGCGCTGGCGTCGTGAGCACGGCTCCAGGGAGAAGGGTGCATGGCCGGAAGGAGCTCTGGCCTCTACTGCTGAGCAGTGGAGAAGTGATCTGTCCCGAGCCTTGATTTCCCCATTTGTAACATGAGAACGATGCTGGTGCCCATCACAGAGGATGGCTGCGCTGGAGAGAAGCGCTGGGCTGGTGAGCGTTCTCCCCCAGGGGGGGCCAGCAGGTCCTGGGGGTGCCCGTCAATCAGGCCCCCGGGTACATGCCCGCAGGCCATGAAGCTGGGTTTCTGCTCGGTGCTGCAGCCCTGGAGGCCACGCGGCGTTGGGAACTGCAGGGCGTCTCTGTACGCGGGTGTTGGGGGGACACGGGCTGGTGATGAGGGATCTGGGGGAGGATTCAGAGCAGTGAGAGTTGGCCCCCACGTGTGCCGTCAGGAAGCGGGGGTGACAGGCTGAGAGGCTTGATTCATTTATATCCAGGAGGTGGCGCACAGCAGAAGGTGCTGGCCCAGAGCCTCTGTGCTCAGGACATGGCCGTCGTGGGCACAGCTGCTAGGGGCCACCTTGCTCTTTCAGTCACCAGGTTTGGTTCGGTTCGGGTTTTCCTATCATTAATATGTAACTTGTGCTGCGATGCTTTGTGCTCCAGCCTGTTTCTGGTTGGGTGTGTTTGGGGGGATGGGATGGGGATGAAATTCCGGGGATGCTTTGGTCTTCCAGGCTGTACGTCATCTCTCCAGAAGGCGACACTTCCAGGGAGCTCTCTGTAGTGTGAAATTGGCAGGGTCACAAAAAGACAAATACTGTCTGATTCCACTTCTGTGAGGTACTTAGTGTAGCCCAGTTCACAGAGACAGAAAGTAGGAGGGTGGTCAGCTAGGGGTCGGAGGGAGGGGGAAGAGGGAGTTATTTAACGAGCACAGAATTTCAGTTCGCAAGACAAAAAGTTCTGGAAAAGATTGGAAGCCGTGGTTGGACGACAGCGTGAAGGTGATTTTAAAAAGCCACTAAACTGTCTGTACATACTTACAAATGGTTACGATGATTAATTTAATGTCATGTATATCTTGAATTAAATATGTACGTGAAATCTATTGAATGCTCAGAGGCAGGGAGAAGGACTGATGAAGTGATGTAAGTGTCCTGAGGGTCACCCGGGGGCTTAGTCCGTTAAGCTTTGGACTCTTGGTTTCAGCTCAGGTCATGATCTCCCAGTTCGTGAGTTCAAGTCCTGCATCGGGCTCTGCTCTGACCACGTGAAGCCTACTTGGGATTCTCTCTCTGCCCTTCCCCTGCTCACTCTCTTTCTCTCTCTAGATCTCTCAAAATAAATAAACTTTAAAAATGGAAAAAAATAAATAAAGTGATATCGGAGTCCTGAGAGGCTGTCCTCCCGACTGGGGTGCTCCTGAAGGCTGGCCATTGCTCTTTGCAAACCCAGGAAAATGCTCCGTGACCAAGACTTCTTGACGTCAGGTGCTGGGCCCGGCCACCAGAGGGCAGCATGGGCTAGCAAACTGGGCGTGGCGCTCTGGGGCGCCGAGGTTCTCACGCCCCTAATGGGGTCCTCGGCTTCTCCAGATGCAATAATCCCTGTCTGCCCACCACACGCGGCTGGAGTGAGAAGGACAGAAGAAGATGAATTGGACAAGCAGAGAGTGAGCATGTGGCTGTGGAATTACTGTAGCTGGAACACACCTTCTTGGAGGGAGACCCGTGTCGGGAGAGAATTCCTCATCTGCCCAAACGGCCACCTGCTAGGAGGGTCCCATCTGGGACCTCCCACGCTGCCAGCCTCTAGGTCGCTGCCTGGGAGCCCGGACTCAGTAAGCACAGAGTCGGGATGAAGGACCGCATGACGTTGCGGGTAACGCGGAGGCCTGATGGTCACCTCCCCCACAGGGTTCTCCTAACCCAAAAGCCATGCCTAGGTGTCAAGAGGCACCAGCATGCGCCAGCCCTTCCACAGCAACAAAGTGCTGTCCCTTCCTCTGCTGGGGACACAAGTGGTGGAGATGAGGGATTAATGGAGAGGAGAAGGGGATCAGGATGAAGGGGGAGAGAAGGCTGGGCTGATAGGGAAGAGCCCCAGTGACCACAGGATATTTTCAAAGTCATGGTTTTATCCATTTAAAGTGCAGTTTTTCGGGCGCCTGGGTGGTGTAGTCGGTTAAGTGTCAGACTCTTGACCTTGGCTCTCTCGTCATGATCTCACAGTTTGTGAGTTCGAGCCCTGCGTCTGGCTCTGAGCTGATGGCATGGAGCCTGCTTGGGAGTCTGTCTCTCCTCTCTGCCCCTCCCCCTCTTATGCCCCCATGCTCTCTCTTTCTCAAAATAAATTAAAAAATTGAAAAGTAAAATAAAAGACAGTTCTCATAAGGTGAGGGGCTGCTCATTAAAAAATAACAATTTATGAAGTAGGTACTATTAATGTCCCAGTTCAAAGGCAAGGAAGGTACACATCAGAGAGCTGGTGTAATTACCCAAGGCTGCACAGCAGAGTCAGTACCAAACCGGGTCCAGTGAAAACTACAGGTCACATCACAAACACATTCTAGAATGTTCCAGCACCCATTGTGTAACAGATGCCTAAATCCAGCTGAAAAACTGTGTGTCAACTAAAAAAAAAAAAAAGAAGAAAGAAAGAAAAAAAAAAATCCAGGGACACCTGGCTGGCTCAGTCAGCAAAGCATGTGACTCTTGATCTCAGGGTTATGAGTTGGAGCCCAATGTTGGGCATGGAGCCTACTTTAAAAAAAAAAAAAAAATCCAGCTGGAAAAAACCCTTAACTGTCTTGGGCCCCTCATCTTTTAGGCTGTAGGCCTCTTACTTGCAAGTGAGAAGTAATTTCCCTGACTCTTTCAGAAAGGACCTTGCATCATTCATAGTGTGTGACTCATACTCAACTCGTGAATGATCATCAGATTAGAGACCACGGAGTGTACCTATTTGTGGCCTTCCTTCTGCAGAAAATGTGTACTTCAGTGGAAAACTATGTCTGCACCCAGCACACCCTTCCGGGGTATCAGATTCTAGCCTTTCACTACTGTTATTTTTTATTTTATTTTAAGTAGGCTCCACTCCCAGTGTGGAGGTTGAACTCCCGACCCTGACATCAAGGGTGGCATGCTTTACCTACTGAGCCAGCCAGGCGCCCCTTGCCTGTTGTCATTATTTTACAACTGTGAATTGTGGGAAATGGACCAATTAATTTTTTTAAAATTTTTAGTGTTTTATTTATTTCTGAGAGAGAGAGAGACAGCATGAGCAGGGGAGGGTCAGAGAGAGAGGGAGACACAGAATCTGAAGCAGGCTCCAGGCTCTGAGCTGGTAGTCAGCACAGAGCCTGATGCGGGGCTCGAACCCACGAACCGTGAGATCCTGACCTGAGCCAAAGTCGGAGGCTTAACCGACTGAGCCACCCAGGCGCCCCTGGACCAATTAATTCTGTCCTGTCTGGTACAGACCCCTTTACCCCCTTGTGAAAAACCAGTTTTGCCTCCATTTGCACATTTGCTTCAATATTCCCGGCCTATAAATGTGAATGTTCTGTTGCCTTTTTGAGCCAGTTACATCATCTGATACATGTTCATTTTATATCTGCATGGGGGTCATGATTTTACCTTTTTTTCTGAAAATTATCTGTAGCACTTCCTTCATCAGGTGTTTATAGAAGGGACCCTTCGGCCAGGGAGGGGGTGGGGTCCCTGGTGGGCATCTCTGTTCTGCAGAGTTAAGATTCAGCAGGTCTCTGCCCCCAGAGGACTTTCTGAGTGAGTTGGGAAGCAGGGCTCTCTGCTCAGGGGGATGAGATAGAGTCTTAGCAAGTAGGTCAGCCAGCTACTTGACCTTGAGACACAACCTCTTTAGACCTAAGGGTAAGGAGGGGCAGTGAAAGCTGGCTTATATCCTGAGTGCTTGTTTGGGGTGAGGCTGGGGAGGTTGGGATGATTGATTATCCTGGGTAGGAGGCTGGTCTACATAGCCTGCCTGGGGGGCCCCACCTAGACAGAAGTGGACCTGAACCGGAACCAGGCCTGCCTGGCTGGGAGACCCAGGCTGTGACCTGCCTGCCCCTCACCCTTACAGGCCAGAGGTCTGCTTGAACTACCAGCTGCTGGGCACTGCCCCATGGGGTCCTCCCAACATCTCTGCAGTCCCCATCTTACAGGTGAGGAAAACTGAGGCTGAGGGGCATGCGGTGACTTGTCCAAGGACACACAGCCAGAGGCCACATTGGGACTACACGCTAGGATTTCTGTTCATCTTTAAGGGCCGAGTCAAAGCAAAGTCTGTGAGGCCTGTGTTATTGCCCAGTAAAGATGCCCATAGGGTGAGTGGCAGAGGCTCGTCTTTTTTTTTTTTTTAATGTTTTTATTTATTTTTGAGAGAGAGAGAGACACAGCGTGAGCAGGGGAGGGTCAGAGAGAGAGGGAGATACAGAATCTGAAACAGGCTCCAGGCTCTGAGCTAGCTGTCAGCACAATGCCCGATGCGGGGCTCGAACCCATGAACCGGCATATCATGACCTGAGCTGAAGTCGGACGCTTAACCGACTGAGCCACCCAGGCGCCCCAAGGCTCATCTAAACATAATCCCTAACGGGGGCACCTGGCTGGCTCGGTCGGAAGAACATCTGACTTAATCTTGGGATTGTAGATTTGACCCCATGTTGTGTGTAGAGATTACTTAAAAAAAAAAAATCTTAAACATAATCCTTAACAATGAACCTGGAGTCTTGAGGAGATCTGGGCCCCTTCGTAATGATGGTGCTGACGGTCATAATAACAGCAACTCCCAGCTTGTGGGCAGGAAGATGCCTGCAGACGTGATCTCACTGCTTCCTCATCCTGCCTTAAAGTTAACTACCTGTGATCCCATCCTCCAGATAAGCGGCCTGAGGCCGCACCACTGGTGACTTCTGGCTCTAAATGTCACGTCCCAGGGCACCTGGATGGCTCAGTCTGACTCTTGATTTCAGCTCAGGTCATGATCTTGTGGCCTGTGAGTTCAAGCCCTGAGTCAGGCTCTACACTGACAGCACAGAGCCTGCCCGAGATTCTCTCTCTGCCCCTCCTCTGCTTTCTCTCTCTCTCTCTCTCTCTCTCTCAAAATAATTTAATAAACATTTAAGTGCTAGGGTCCTAATCCCTCTCTGCACTGCATGGGTCTGCACTGTGACTGGGCAGGTCACTCACCACCCCCAACCTCTTCTTCCTTCACCTGTTAGACAAGAGATGTCTATACCTTTAACATCACATTTAAGGGGGATTAACTAGCATGTAACTGAAGGCAGTGTGATTCCCTGGGTGGGATCCCGGGACGGAAAAAGGACCTTAGTGGGAACACTGGTCAGACAGAATGAGGTCTGGAGTTCAGTGAACAGCGTCATACCGGCGGGTTGGGTTCCTTCTTTTAACAAACACACCGTGGTTTTGTAAGATGTTAACAGAAGGGAAACCAGTGAAGAGTATAAGGAAACTCTATGATCTTTGCAACATTTCTGCAGGTCTGAACCTATTCCCAAATTAAAAGTTTCTTCTTAAAAGTTAAGTGAACAAAGAGGGGAAGGCTGTGAGTTCGGTGGGGGGCACTACGGGTCAGTGACAAGATGACAGGCAAAGGCCATCAGGTACATGTGCAAATGGGCACGTGCTGAGCTGGGGGAGGAGGGTCACTGACTGAGGCCGAGAAGGGAGGTGGGTTTGCAATTGTTCTCAGGGCTGGAGCAGGCCCCTCCCCCTAACCCTCTCCCCTCTCCCTGTCCCCCCAGGACCCAGATGGCTATGGCCTGGCAGGCAGGATAAACAAGTGCCTTAGAGCTGGCATTCCCTAACCCAGGTGGCCTGGGAGCCTGGGGGTGCTAGGGTGGGGTGGGGAAAATCCTAGGGTTCCCCTCCACCCCAGCAACCCTGAGACAGAGGTCAAATGAGGAGGGTGGTGAGGGGTCACAAAATCAGGATGCCCCTTAGCCACTCTGTCATGGCGGATAATCGTCCTTTCTGTAAACAAAGCAAGGATTCCTCAGGAAACACAATACAGCCAAGGACTCCTGAGCTGGGTTTTTAAAGCCAGTGGGGATCAGGAGTTCCTGGAGAGACCGAGAGAGCAGGAGAGAAACCGAGAGATATTAACCCTGAAAGCCTGATCAGAAGGCAGATTCGGGAAGGGAAGGCGCGGGAGTGCTGAGAAAACTCTGGGGCCTGTGAGTCACGGGCCGGGCCGGGCAGCTGGGGCTGGGGCGTGGCCAGAACCCAGCTGAAACCTCCCCCCAAAAATCTGCCCCCACTTCTGGGCTCCGACCAGCACCCTATCCTGGGCCAGGCAACACTCTGGGGTGGCCACACGTGGCCCCCATGTGGAGGAAGCAAACAATGGCGCCACTGCCTAGAGCTTCCATTTCATTTATTTGTTCCTTCCTTCATTCTTAAAACATTCTCCGCCTGCCCTCAGTTGAGAGCTCGGTTTAATGGGGAAGAGAGAGAAGAGAAGAGCTGTGCTGGAGCTCATGCGTGGCGGCAGGGCCGGAGAGGAAGGCCCAAGAAAGAGTGTCCACCAAAGCTGGGGCCCAAGGGATGAGCGAGCGTCGGCCAGAGAAGGTGCTGTGCGCACAGCATTCCAGGTGCTGGCTCTCTCCGCTGGGCCCAGCTGAAAGCCGCCGGGGGGGTTGTGGGAAGAGGAAGGAGGAGATTCCCAGCAGCAGGGCCAAATCAGCAAGGGCCTCTTGGGCTGGGTGGGGAGGGTGGGACTTTTCTCCTGAGGGCAATGGCCAGACGGAGAATTCCCAGGCCCTGGTAGAATTCCAGAGCCAAGGGACGGGTAGGACATGGAGCCCAGGCTCTGTTCTCGAAGAAGTGGGGACTGGAGCCCAGAGAGGCTGTGAGAGCTGGCAGGCCCGCACAGCTGGGTAGAGGCACAGCCCCGGTGTCCTGACTTGTAGGGCAGGGTTTTCCCACCGCTCCCACTGCCTCTATCATCTGCTAAGACCTATTTGAGACCCAGGCAAGCACCTGCAAACATCTCAACACCTCCACACGGGGGCGGGGACGAAGAGCGGGGGCGGATCGGGGTCAGTGTCATGAAGAGGCTGACCCAGCCGCTGATCCCGGGGTGGGGGCGGCGGGGAGGCAAGCAGGCTTCCGGCAGGGGTGAGAGTTGACTTGCCCCAGATGGGTGAAGTGAGTCACCGGGGGGGGGCCGTGTTCACACTTCCTCCTTCCTCTGGGCTTTGATCCAGCTCCCTGGAGGGAGGCGCAGCCCAGATTCCTGGGGCAGCCATCCTCCTCCTGTCTCCAGACTGGGGTGCTGGCTGGCTGCACCCCCAGCTCCTCCACACATCCTTTCCGAGGCCCTGGTAAGTTTCCATTTTGGCCCTGGCCGTCTGACTCAGGCTTGACCCATCCTGTGGGACGTCAGCTGCAGAAAGTTGTAACCTTCCCTCTCCTACTGCTGAGCTTGGCCATGCATTTCAGTGCCCTGAGCCACGTCCCCGCCCCTCCCCGGGAGGATGATCGGACACGACAAAGAACCTGTGGCTGCCCAGCGAGTGGAACAAAATAGATGACCGCAGGGTGGGTCTCCCCACAGACCACGTTCGCGGGGAGCCTGGGCCGCACACCAGAGACAATAACCCCAGTTATTGTCTGGCCGTCCCTGACTGAGGGCCTACTACGTGCCAGGTTCTAACGCAGCCAATATTATACCATCCCCATTTTACAGAGAGGGCATGCAACAGTCATGGGGAGTGAATGACCGTGGCGTCTGGCAGTGCCGAGGGCCCTTTGGGGACTAATACCGTGAATTCAAAGAGGGTTTTTTTTTTCTCCTGCCTCGTGCAGCTGGCCAGGTGGAGGCGCAGAGCAGACAGAGAGTTGGTTTAACCAGTACTGGGGTTTTGTCAGGTGAGGCTGGCCTCAGGATGGGGAGGTGGAAGAGGTGGCTGGTGAGGGGGGCAGGGGGGTGGGCAGTGAGCAGGGCTGGGTGGGCTCCCTGGATGGGTAGAGCTTGGGGTACCAGAGGGAAAAGGAAGGAGGTGAGGGTTCAATGTCAGTGGTGGAAACTCTGCAGCCATGTAGGCACTGGTCATGGGGCTCCGGATACTGGGGTGGCCGTTGCTCATAGGATGTGGGGTTTGCTTCACGTGGAGTCCTCAGCCCACGGGCTGCTCGGAACAGGCCCTTGGTGAGTGTTTATGGTGTGAAGAGTAGCTACTTGGGGCAGGGTGACCTAAAAGATATTTTACTTTCTTCTACCTTTTTTTTTTTTAGAACAGCTTTATTGAGGTGTAAGTCACATACCATAAAATTCACCCTTTTAAGGGTTTTTTTCACACGTAGCTTTTGGTATATTCGTAGAGTTGGACAGCCATGACCACTGTCTAATTTCAGAACATNGATGAGTAGTCCCTTACCATTTCCCCACCCACCAGCCCTTGGCAACCACTACTGTACTTTCTGTTTCATTGGGTTTGCCGTATCTGGATGTTTCTATCAATGGAATCCTACGTGGTCTTTCAGGGCTGGCCTCTTTCTTAGCATGTTTGCAAGGTGTGCACTCATGTCGTAATGCATTTCTGTACTTTGTCCTTTTGAATGATCAAATATTTCACTGCATGAATACACCGTTTTGTTTTTCCATTCCCCAGAAGATGGACACTTGGGTTGTTTCCATTTCCGGCTATTACAAACAGTGCTGTTGTTGACGTTTGTGCACAGGTGTTGTGTGTGACCTATGTTTTCCTTTCTCTTGAGTAGATAGATACCGAAGGGCGGAGTGGTTGGAGCAAGTTTTGTGTTGTTTGAATTATTTCCAATAAGCACATCATTCTTTTTTCTACTAAACCAATATTTTCAAAATCCTGTTTTCTAAAAAGAGGAGCTGAATCCATAGGAAAAAAAATTGTGGACCAAACTTTGAGACCTGGAGGGAAGGACTGGCTGGGAGCCAGGACTGAGGCCACCAGCAGGTGGGCGTGTAACCGAGCAAATTATAGCCCTTCGCAGGGCCTCACCTGTGACGGGAGGGGGGAGCCGGGTGGGGGGCAGGGTAGCAGCTGAGCCGGAATGAAGACATCTCAGGCCCTCCGCAGCCCTGACAGCTCAAGACCTTAAGGCGGCCTAGATTCCCACACCTGGTTTGAGAAGCAGATCAGGGAAATGATCTGGTCTTGTGAGTTCTTTCCCTAAAAGGATGAGTAGATCAGAGTCAACCCAGAAGAATGTTTTAGGTCACAGCCTCTTCGATCTCTAATTGAGATGTGAAGAGATAGTTAACTCTATCTGCCATGTAATCTTCCACTTTAAACCAGTGGTTCTCAGACTGACATGTGCCTACGAAATCTTGGGGATCTCGTTAATGTGCAAGTATCGAACCAATGGGTCTGAAGTGGGATGGCAATTCTGTCCTTCTGACAAGCTCCCAGGTGAAGTCAGGGCTGCCCGGTCCCCAGATCACAATTTAAACAGCGAGGCTTTACCCCTCCTACACACGGAAAGGAAATGGCACTCCACAAATTTTGCTCGTTCACTCATTAGGGAACTCCGTCCCTATTGAATGTATTTTGACGGCTGCCTCGTAACTGATGAGTAGATGGATGTAAGAACAAACTGCTTCTGTCTGTTCCGGGAAGAACATGGAGAAAACTGATGCTGTGTGATCCTTGGGATAACCCTGCCAGATTAGAGGTTCCCCGTCTTGCAAATGGGGAAGTTCAGGGAGGGCAGGCAAATGGCAGAGTGGAGATTTGTTCTCCAGGGTGACTCCAGACCCAGTGCTCGCTCCCNTCCAATGTCCTGACGTTCCCTAGAGCCCCCTTTCAGCTGTGGCTATGGCAACAGATGCCAGCCCTAGAAAGAAAAAGATCTGCTCCTCTGGACATGCAAATTTATGTCACAAAGATGTTCTTGGCGGCATCATTGATAACAGAAAGGCTGGAAACTCCACCGCACACTGCAGAATTGCTAAGAGACGACATAAAGCCGTACGAACTGCCTTCCTGTTGGCTCTTCTCACTCGTCATCTCTTTCTCACGTTTCAGCCCTCCTCATTGTGTGTTCTGTTTCTCATCCATGACTGTCCCCTGCCCTAGAATGCAAAGTCTTTGAAGGCAAGGACATTGCTGGGTCCCCTAACTTCTGAGCACACAATAGGGGCTCAATAAATCCTTGTTGTCTGAATGAACCTAAACATTTTGAGAGCAGGTAAAAAAGCAAATGGCAGAACAGTATGCTGGGAACAACTCCATTTTCGTTTAAAAAATGTTTGAACGAGCAACCTAAGAATCTGTAAGACTGCGTGTGAATTATCTTGAGGATTGGGACTAGGACTCAGATGTAGGTCATTTTCACTTTCCATTGTTCCATTTTGGTGTTTTTTTTTTAATTTTTTTTACATTTATTTATTTTTGAGAGAGAGAGAGTGTGAGGCAGAGCATGAGCAGGGGAGGGTCAGAGAGGGAGACACAGACTCTGAAGCAGGATCCAGACTCCGAGCAAGCAGTCAGCACAGAGCCCGACGCGGGGCTCGAACCCACAAACCATGTGATCGTGACCTGAGCCGAAGTCGGACGCGTAACTGACTGGGCCACCCAGGCGCCCCTCATTTTGTTTTTGGTAGAGAAGTATGAATTCCTTTAGCAATAATAAAAAGTAAATGTATTTGAAAAGAATAATCATCCAAGGGGCACCTGGCTAGATCAGTCAGTGGAATTTGTGACTCTTGATCTTGGAGTTGTGGATTCAAGCCCCACATTGGAGGTAGAGATTGCTTAAAAATAAAATCTTTAAGGGGCGCCTGGGTGGCCCAGTCAGTTACGCGTCCGACTTCGGCTCAGGTCATGATCTCATGGTCTGTGAGTTCGAGCCCCGCATCGGGCTCTGTGCTGACAGCTCAGAGCCTGGAGCTGCTTCAGATTCTGTGTCTCCCTCTCTGTGCCCCTTCCCCGCTCATGCCTCTGTCAGTCTGTCTCTCTCTCTCCTGGGCAGCTTAGTCAGCTAAGTGTCTTACTCTCAATTTCAGCTCAGGTCATGATCTCATGGTTTGTGGGACTGAGCCCTGTGTCAGACTCCTTGCTGACAATGTGGAGACTGCTTGGGATTCTTGCCATCTCTCTCTCTCTGCCTCTCCCTCACTTGCTCTCCCTCTTTCTTTCTCACTCTCTCTCTCAAAATAAATAAAATTAAAAAAGAAAAAGAAGAAGAGCCCCCAGAGAGATCCCTCACCCTGTCCTCCATGTGAGGGTATAACAAAAAAATACATGTGTGTCCTCACCAGACACTGAATCTGCTGTTGTCTTGGCCTTAGACTTCCCAGTGTCCAGAACTGTGAAAAAATAAAATTTTTAACATTTATGCATTTATTTTGAGAGAAAGAGATAGAACGTAAGCGGGGGAAGGGCAGAGAGAGTGGGAGAGGGAGGATCTGAAGTGGGCTCTGTGCTGGCAGCAGAAAGCCCGATGCGGGGCTCGAACTCGAGAACTGTGAGATCATGACCCAAGCCGAAGTCAGACACTTAGCCGACTAAGCTCCCTGGGTGCCCCAGAAAATGAATTTCTATTGCTCATAAGCTATCCCGTCTGTGGTATTTTCTTACAGCAACCCAGACGGACTAAGATAAGCATGTATTTGTATAACTGAAAACACAAAACAAATCAGGGCCATGTGCAGGCCAGTTGGCTTGTGACACAGAGCAGCGGCCCCAAGCCCCCCTCCGGCCCACAGTGCAGGTGCCCTTGCACCTGGCCAAGCCTGCTGTGTGTTGTCCTCTCCCACATGTCACACGAATAGTGTCTGGCCACTGGGGCCAGCCGGGCGAAAGAGACAGTCTGCTGCGGAGAGCAAATGCCTCCAACTCCACGCTGTCTCCGTAGGGACAATGAGAGAAGCCCTTGCTGATCCCAGGAGCTTGTCCCTGAGATCAGCCCGTCACCTCCCGACTTACAGACCTGTCTCTGGAGGCTGGGGTCTCTCTCCCTGGCTCAAACTTTATGGGCTCCCAGCTCCTACTGACCGCGCGCTCAGGGTAAACAAAATCCCTGGAGGAAGAAGCTGGGGATGTTCTCTGAGCATTCTAGGGTGATAAGTCCCAGGTCTGGCTGGCTGTTGGGTGATTTATCTGCCTCCTTATCCCACACAGGCTAGAGGGCACAGTGGTGAACTTGTCTTTGATCATGATCTCCCCAACAAATATAAATGCAGCTGTGGGCCCAGCATTAGGACTTCCTCCTGCCTTCGAGGAGTTGACACATACCCCACATTAGGGTCCCACAGAGACTCTGAGGGCTGCGGAACGCTTCCATGGTTGGGGGTTGGAGGGGAGCGTGATCCCAGTGCATTACCAAATGAAGAAATGCTAAAATAGCTTTACAAGGGGCACCTGGATGGCTCAGTCGGTTAAGTGCCCGACTTTGGCTCAGGTCATGATCTCACGGTTTGTGGGTTCAAGCCCCGTGTCGGGCTCTGTGCTGACAGCTAGCCCAGAACCTGGAGCCTAGTTCGGATTCTGTGCCTCCCTCTCTCTCTCACCCTCCCCTGCTCACACTGTGTGTGTGTCTCTCTCAGAAATAAATAAAACATTAAAAAATAATAGTAATAATTAAAAAATAGCTTTACAAAAATTGTAGTACATTTCATAAATTTTTTAATGTTTTATTTACTTTTGAGAGAGTGCAAACGGGGGAGGGGCAAAGAGAGTGGGACAGAGGATCCAGAGCGGGCTCTGTGGTGACAGCAGTGAGCCCAGTGTGGGGCTCCAACTCATGAACCTTGAGATCATGACCTGAGCCAAAGTCAGACACTCAACCAGCCAAGCCACCCAGTGCCCCCGAGACTACAGTACATTTTAAATATTTACATTAAACAAATTAACCCCTTTAAGACACACACAAATCACAATGTGTTTCTGATCATCAGAAGATGGTGGGAATTCTAAAAATATTCACGCACAACAGATCACAGGCTTGCGTGGTCTGGTAAGGGGATGCGAGTTTAAAGTCATCTGGGTGTGTTCTCTCCTGTCCGGGGCAACAAACCACAGCACGTGATGGTCAGTGCCTACCATTCTCTGTCACATCACACACCTCCTCTGTTTTCACCTCCACACTTCTGTGCCATGAGGCCGGAGCCTTCTCTGTCCACCTCACCGCTGCCTGGCACATGGTAGGCACTCCATAAATTTTGGTTCAGTGAGCGGACATGGGATACCCTTGTCTAGGTGGGATCAGGTGCACGTACATACACCATAGGATGTGATGAGAAACAGTGCGTGATGGCTCCCAGGGAAGCAACTTCTATGATGAGAGTGCAGAGCCCGGCACCAGGGCTTCACTCCCTGCTCAGCTGCTATCTCCCAAGTAGCCTTGGGCCAAATGCCAGTCTTTCCCAGGCTCAGTTTCCACATTGGTAACGGGGGGAGGGGCAGACTGACAGATCTCTGAGGTCCCCCTGACCCTGGCATCCTATGGATTCATGGAGATGATATTTGGGCTGGATATTTGGGCGTGAGGTCATGACCTGAGCTGAAACCAAGAGTTGGTCGCTGAACTGACTGAGCCACCCACATACCCTGCATGTATCTTGATCTCAGGGTTGTGAGTTTGAGCCTCACGTTGGCTGTAGAGAGTACTTAAAAAAAATTCTATGATATATTTATATGTCCTAAATCGATATATTTGTGAACATTCATCAAACTGTGCATCTACAGTTAGTGCACTTTTCTATGCATGTATCTATATGTGTGAACATCGATGAAAAGTTAACAAAAAAGTACAGGTGCTCAGGCAGTTCCACCCTAAGATCAATGTAGGAGAGACCCCTGCCCTGGGCTCTGCTTTGGAAGAACCTCCTCAGTGTCAAGTCCACACAGCCAGAGGGATGTGCTCCCACCTGACACCCTGCAAAGCCCATAACCCCATTCTTCTACCTTGGTCCAGGCACCCAAATTGCTATGAAGGTTTATTTGTTAAGATGGGAAGATGGGGGGGGCACCTGGGTGGCTCAGTCGGTTGAGCATCTGACTTCGGCTCTGGTCATGATCTCACGGTTCGTGGGTTCGAGCCCCGTGTCGGTCTCTGTGCTGACAGCTAGCTCAGAGCCTGGAGCCTGTTTCACATTCTGTGTCTCCCTCTCTCTCTGACCCTCCCCTGCTCATGCTGTCCCTCTCTCTCTCTCTCTGAAATAAATAAAACATTTAAAAAATTTATTTAAAAAAGATAGGAAGGTAGAAAAATATTTTATTTAGCAATTTGTTAGCTTGATTTGTAGCTGTTAAATATTTGGACCTCATTATGTGAATCTCCACTGGTAGTTTTTCTTTTTTTAAGTAAACTCTAGCCCCAGCATGGGACTCGAACTCACAACCCCAAGATCAAGAGTCACATGCTCCACCGACTAAGCCGGCCAGGCACCTCTCCACTGCTACTCTTGTTCTAGGCCCTGCAAATGTTAGGGGTGAAGCTGTACCGAAGGCCTATGCCCCAAGGAGATGGAACACTGGGATTTTTATTTATTTATTTATTTTTAATTTTTTAATGTTTATTTTTTTAAATTTCTGAGAGAGAGAGAGAGTGTGAGCAGGGGAGGGTCAGAGAGAGAGGGAGATACAGAATCTGAAGCAGGCTCCAGGCTCTGAACTAGCTGTCAGCACAGAGCCCGATGCGGGGCTTGACCCCATGAACTGGGAGATAATGACCTGAGCCGAAGTTGGACGCTTAACCAACTGAGCCACCAGGTGCCCCAGAACACTAAGATTTTTTAAAGGCTCCTCAGGTGATTCTCGTGTGCAGCAGAGTTAAAAATCTCTGTCTTAAGATATCTTTTGATTTGTTTTTGGTGGAGCTAGTGTATCAAATTTCTTCCCTTTGTGGTCTGTGTTGCTTTTGTTTGCTGGGGTTTTTTGTTTTAATTTTTTTTTTTAATATTTATTTATTTCTGAGAGAGAGAGAGACTGCATGAGCTGGGGAGGGGAAGAGAGAGAGGGCGGACAGAGGATCTGAAGCAGCCTTTGCCCTGACAGCACAGAGCCAGACGCAGGGCTCTGAACTCATAGATGGTGAGATCATGAGCTGAGCTGAAGTTGGATCCTTAACTAACTGAGCCACCCAGGCACCCCTTTTTCTGTTTTTCTTTTTAATTTTAAGAAAGTCACCTTTCCCTGAGCTCGTAACAATCATCCTATATTTTTCTGTAAGTCGTAAAGTTTTGTGTTCACACTTAGTATCTGGATTGATTTGTGCAGTCTGTAGTGAGATAGTCCCATTGCACATCTTTCCAAACGGGCTGCAGATGAACCCGGTACCACCCACCCCCCAGCTCCCCTGTATCATGCTGTGGGTCTGTTTGGGCAGTCGCTCCTGCTCTAGCCAGCAGGCTTCCTTTTCCGTAATTAATATTTATGACTTGTGTGATGCGTTTCATTTTTCCCATGAAAAAAAACCCCACTCCTCTTAAGAAAGGCTCTGAAACTCATTCAGCCAGATCTGGGATTGCTAATGGTGTTAAAGCAACACCAATCCCAAGGTGTCTCTGAATTGAACAGGGATCATACTTCAAGCAAAGGAGAGAAGTTCTAGCAAAGGTGAGAAGTTCTAGCAGTGACGTTTCAGCCGAGCTGGCCGCTGAGTGGGGTGGGAAGGGGGAGGAGGCCAGCAGCTGCACCCAGGAACCCCTGAAGTCACGCCACCCAGGAAGCAACCCCTGCTGGCCGCATAGGTCACTCCTGGCGCACAGGTAAACATTTTACAGAACTGGGCAGGGGGAATCTGAGGAATTTGCTAGACTTTTTGGACACTGAACACCAGGGTTTAAGGACCCTCTGCAACCCTCGGAACCGAATCAGGTTTTGGTTTCTTCCTTTGTTAGAGTTATGGTAATACTGCTAAAAGTCCTAATGAGTGGAAGCTTTGGAAAGGGCTTTCTAAGCGGCACAACTCCTGCCAAGAGTTAGCTGCATGGATGAGATGCCTGTCCAGCCCCTAGTTGAATGTCATCCCGAATGATTATGCTCTGAGCCTCTCCTGAGGGAGGAAAAAAAAAAAAAAGAGGTATTTGAGTTGATGTTTTGTAATTCACTTACCCTAAATAACACTGGGCAAGAGCTGAATCACAACACATGAATTATAGCCTGGACGTAAGATTGTTGAAAACCTTCCCCAACATGTTTAGCCAAAAAAGTTGTTCATTCCTCAGTGTTCTCCGTCTCCTGTACCCCACTCCCAGCCAAGAGCGAACTCAGCCTTAAGGCTGAGAAGTAGCTTGAATTCAACAACATTGTATTTAGCATCTTTATTTATTTTTTTATTTTTTAAATATTTTTATTTATTTCTAGGAGAGAGAGAGAGACAGCGTGAGCAGGGGAGGGTCAGAGAGAGAGGGAGATACAGACTCCGAAATAGGCTCCAGGCTCTGAGCTGGCAGTCAGCACAGAGCCCGACGCGGGGCTCGAACCCACGAACCGCGAGATCATGACCTAAGCGAAAGTCGGATGCTCAACCGACTAAGCCACCCAGGCGCCCCTAGCATCTTTGTTTTTAAAGTGTATTTATTTATTTTAAGTAGGCTCCACACCCAGTGTGGGGCTTGAATTCACGACCCCAAGATCAAGAGTCACACGCTCTTCCGACTGAACCAGCCAAGCGCCCTGTGTTTAGCCTCTTCTTATATTCCTACACTGAGCCAGACCTCTTCAGGGAGGGAGGGCCCCAGGACCCTCAAGAGACTAGAGCAAAAGTTGTCAGAGATATCATAAAGCGATTCAGGCATTAGACGAGAAGATATAGTAGAAGGAGACACATCAAGATTCCTTCCAGCTCTGAAGTTGAGGTGGGTGAGTTCTTGCCCTCTAGAAGCAGACGATCTGGTTAGGGAGATACAGCATGAACCATGTGAGTACATGTAGAAAGAAGGCCAAAATGAATGACAATAATGAAACTGCTCTAAGACCTTGGCGTCCAGCAGCGACTGGAGAGGGATGCATTCTTGACGGTGAATCTTGATGTGCGTGGGGTGGGGGTAGGCCTGGGAAGGGGAAAAGACAGCCGTGGGAAGAGGCCGGAATCCAATCCAACCATCACTTACTGAGCACATCTCTGAGGCGGATGCAAACATAAATCAGAATTTCAGTCCTGAAGAAATTCTGAAATACTGTTTGGTGTCAGACATGTGACCTCTTCTTCAAGCTGTAACTAGGGGGTTCTGTGGGCAACGCGGCAGACTGTTTTTGTTTCAGGGTCGCGATCCACTGGAGTGAGGCGGAAACCTGACCCAAGGATGGCCCTTTAGCATCATGGCAAGAGTGGGCTTCTGGTTGGGGGGGGGGGCACCTGGCTGGGGGAGCTCAGTGGATAGAGCGTTCAACTCTTGGTTTTGAGGTCATGAGTTCGCGCCCCATGTTGGTGTGGAGCTTACTTAAAAAAAGAAAAAAGAGTGGGCTTCTGAGTTCATTATTTTATTTGCTCCTCCGGCCCGCACAACTCTTTCACAATCAATTGCCCACCTAAAATCTGCTTCTATTGTGGGGTACCTGGCTGGCTCAGTCAGTAGAGCATGTGACTCCTGATCTCTGGGTGGAGAGTTTGAGCCCCACATCAGGGGTAGAATTTACTTAAAAAAAAAAAAAAAAAGATTGCAGGTTGAAATAAGCATAAGGAAGAGAGATAAAGCAAGGAAAAGGGATTCTTGATGGTCACAAAGGGCCTAAGGAAATGCTATTTGAGACCTGACTAATGTGGAGGAGGCTTCCACATGCAGATCTCGAGGCAAAGCAGTACAGGCAGAAGAAACAGCGGAGATCAAGGCCTGAGCCAGGAATAGGCATGGTGGATCTGAATGACCACTGAAGGAATGGTGGTTGTTTTTTTACTGGGCGAGGTATATGGGTTTAACCCAACAAGGCACTCCCTTAGAGCTGACTACAGGCCAGGCATGGCTCAATAAATCCACCTACGTGACTTGGAACAACTAACGTTGTAAGGCTTGGACCAGCTATCACCCAAGGAAGGGTGTGTCCTTGGTCTGTGACTGCCAATCAGCATGCTCGGATTTTAGGGCAGCCACATAAGGACTATAGTTTGCTAGTCAGTGGGAGGCGGCTAATCCAACCAGGCAAATGCTCCTTAGTTCTGGACGTTGCTGGGGCATTGTAGAGCTCTCAGGCACTCAGACACCTTCTCTGCTCTGCACGGTGCACAGCAGGATCTTCATTCTGTAGATGAGGAAGCTGAAGCCTCTTACATAACAAGCTACAAGCTAGGCTGAGACCCAGTTTTCCTGACCCCTGATCAAGGGATCATTCCTTAAAGAAGACTGGCACATGGACTCCGAGACCTGGGGGTCAGAACTCTGCAAAGCGGATGAGTGGGGAAAAGCCTGCTTCCTCCTTCTCTCAGCCCACCTTTGCATATTTCTTTTTTTTTTTTTAATTTTTTTTTAAAATTTATTTCTAGGAGAGAGAGAGAGAGAGAGACAGCGTGAGCAGGGAGGGTCAGAGAGAGAGGGAGTCACAGACTGAAACAGGCTCCAGGCTCTGAGCTGGCAGTCAGCACAGAGCCCGACGCGGGGCTCGAACCCACGAACCGTAAGATCATGACCCAAGCGAAAGTCGGACGCTTAACTGACTAAGCCACCCAGGCGCCCCTGCATATTTCGTTATAAATACACCACTGTACCTTTCCAGACACGATGTCTGGGCCTCTGTTTCTCTCCAAATCCACATTCAACTTTCTATCGCATCCTCATTACTGATGGTAAAGTTAAATGTATTATTTCAGATGTAAGAATAGAGCATTTGAATGAGGGATGAATCTTAAATCAATGTGGGGTGCCTGGGGCGCTCAGTCGGTTTGGTCCTCTGACACTTGATTTTAGTTCAGGTCATGATATTGAAGTTCGAAGGACCAAGCCCTCCATCAGGCTCTGTGCTAACAGCGTGGAACCTGCTTGAGATTCTCTGTCTCCCTTTCTCTCTCTGCCCCTCCGCTGTTTGAGTGCACTCTCTCAAAATAAATATCTTTAAAAACATTTTTTAATGTTGTTTGTTTTTGAGAGAGAGAGAGAGAGAGAGTAAAGTGGGAGGGGCAGAGAGAGAGGGAGACAGAAGATCCAAAGCAGGTTCCAGGCTCTGAGCTGTCGGCACAGATTCTGACACAGGTCTCAAACCCACGGACCTTGAGATCATGACCTGAGCTGAAGTTGGAGGCTTAACCAGCTGAACCACCCAGGTGCCCCTCAAAATAAATAAATAAATATCTTTAAAAAAAGAAAAAAGAAACAAGAATTGCTAGTGTTTAAAGCTGACAGTGTCATGTTGGCAGACAACTTTTTTGGGGTCAATGTGTCTTCTAATGTCCCTCCCATCGCACTGGAAGAGTATGTGTCTTCTAAGAAATAGAAACGAACAGAACTATAGTTAAGTCGACTTCTAAAACTGTAGGAGATTAAACTGGAAGAGCTCTCTGAGATTTTCTAGTCCGGAAGTTGGCAAACGTCAGCCCCTGGGCCAGATCTGGCTCAGTGCCTGTTTTTTCCTATGGCCTGAGAGCTAAACAATTTTTTTTTTTTTTTACATTTTTAAATGGCTCAAAAATAGTTGATAGAAGAATAATGCTTTGTAACACGGGAATATTAGATGAAGTTCAAAATGTAGTTTACATAATAAAGTTTTATTAGAACATGTCCAAATTCATTTGCTCATAGTTGGTCTGTGGCTGCTTTTGAGTGACAGTGGCAGAGTTGAGTAGTGGCCACAAAGACAAGATGGCTCATCGAGCCCAATATGGTACGATCTGGCCTTTTGCAGAAGTTGGCTGACCCCTGGATTAGACCAGCAGCTCTCTTTCTGGGAAAAGGGAATTGAGACACAAGGAGAAAAATAAAAATGGCCTGAGATCACAGTCTGCCAATGGGCAGTTGAGAATTCTTGTCTCCCCATCAGGGCTTTTTTCACTACACTAATGAGCGAGCAGGTTCAGGGGCACCCAGGTGGCTCAGTCGGTTAAGCACCTGACTTTGGCTCAGGTCGTGATTTCACCCACAGTTCATGGGTTTGAGGCCCAAATCAGGCTCTGTGCTGACAGCTCAGAGTCTGGAGCCTGCTTCGGATTCTGTGTCTCCTTCTCTCTCTGCCGCTTCCCCACTCAGGCTCTGTGTCTCTGTGTCTCTGTGTCTTTGTCTCTCAAAAATAAATAAACATTAAAAAAATTTAAGGGGCGCCTGGGTGGCTCAGTTGGTTAAGTGTCCAACTTCTGCTCAAGTCGTGATCTCATGGTTGGTGAGTTTGAGCCTTACATCGGGCCGTGCACTGACAACTCAGAGCCTGGAGCCTGCTTCCAATTCTGTGTCCCTCTCCCCCATTCCACTCGCACTCTGTCTCTCTCTGTCTCTAAATAAATAAATAAATAAATAAATAAAATACATATTATTAAAAACACACACACATACACACTTAAAAGAATGCACGGCTGCATATGTAAACCTCAAGAAGGCAGCCCTGGCTAAAGTGACTCCAGAGTGTAACCTTTTATCCAAGAAAACCAAAATCGAATCAATTTATGGTCCTGTCCCTTAAAAGAAAAAGAAAAAGAAAGAAAGAGAAAAAAGAAAATAGGTCAGAAGGGCCTGAATTGGTTTTGATGATGATATACGTACGTATGAACATAAATATAAGACACTTTCGGGGCGCCTGGGTGGCTTAGTCGGTTAAGCGTCCGACTTTCGCTCGGGTCATGATCTCGCGGTTCGTGGGTTTGAGCCCCGCATCGGGCTCTGTGCTGACTGCCAGCTCAGAGCCTGGAGCCTGTTTCAGAGTCTGTCACTCCCTCTCTCTCTGACCCTCCCCTGTTCACACTGTCTCTCTCACCCTCCTAGAAATAAATAAAAAAAAAAAACATTAAAAAAATTTAAAAAAAAAAGAAACCACACTAGTCTAAAAAAAATAATAATAATAAGACACTTTCATTTTATTGTAAACAAATTGCCAAAGGTGAAGTCAAGTACAAAAAAATCCCCACATCTAGCTTAGAAAAGAAGGCACAAGCGCCAAATTAGCCGCAAAAGAAAGGTAGGCATTTCAGAGAGAAACACCCACACATTAAAACCAACCAAAACAGGGGCGCCTGGGTGGCTCAGTCGGTTAAGCATCTGACTTCGGCTCAGGTCACGATCTCACGGTTCGTGGGTTCGAGCCCTGCATCGGGCTCTGTGCTGACAGCTAGCTCAGAGCCTGGAGCCTGTTTCAGATTCTGAGTCTCCCTCTCCCTCTGCCCCTCCCTCATGCTCTGTCTCTCTCTGTCCCTCAAAAATGAATGAACAAATAAAAAATGAATAAATGAATTTAAAAACACAAAATAAAAACACACCAAAACACTATTTTCTGGGTATTGGGGGAGGCTGGAGAGGAAATTAGTTTTCCTACAGCCCTAGGGGCAGGTTTAAGTAGGCGAGGGGAGTTGTGCTCATGACCCAGATCTGTCCTTGTTCTGAGTGGGCTGAAGAAAAGAACATCTCATTTGGGGAAGGCTAATCATAAAATAGGGCTAGTGGGGCTTGCAGCCTAGTATCAGTGAGGTATTTATGAAGTGTAATTAATGTTTGCGGCGGGTTTGGGGATCCTCCAGATTAAAAGGTGCCCGGTATAAGGTGCAAGGTGGACGGGTGTTCCTGCGAGGGCAAGTCCATTCTGTGGATGTCACCACTGTTGTTTCCCGAGGGAGCAGGAGACAAAAGTAGGTTAAGGCCATGTGGCCCAATCCTTCAACGTGACCCAGAACAGGAAGCCTGCAGAGGGAGACTGTCACATCAGATGGTGTACAGAAATTTCACCGAGAATGCATCAATCCCCAGAGGCAGAATGGTTGGCTCGAGGACACCCAATCATGCCTAGAAGAAAGAAATCTGGTGGGGCTAATTGGAAAAACACATATGGCACTTCCGGCTTTATAAGGAAGGGGACTGAGCTGCATTACTCAGCAAATATCTTTCCTCTGCTGGAGTGTGACTTCTGAGATTTTCTGAGAACTGAGTTGTTGTTTTTTTTTCCAGGTAATCCTAAAGCGCCCGGTGCTGGGTAACGGCGGGAACTAGGCTGGAAGTCTAATTAAGAATCTCGTATTGCAACACTTAAAAACACTTATGGGATCCTGGTGAGTTCCTAATGTCTCATTCCTAAATTTAATCTTAAACTGCTCCGCTGAATCCTCCTGTATGACCATAGCTAATTATGTAATAGCAAATCACCAGTGATCATAACTTCTCCTTGCAGATATTCCGTGAGAATCACAGAGAAGGGCTTCTCCTAGGAATAAAACCTTAGCGTGGGGCACCTGGCTGGCTCAAGTTGGTAGAGAATGAGGCTCTTGATCTTCGGGTCATGAGTTCAAGCCCCATGTTGGGCGTAGAGTTTACTTCAGAAATATATATTAAAAACCAACCAACCAACCAACCCACCATAGCATATAGGAAATTGCTTTCAAACTCCAGAAATCAAGTATATTACCTACTGTAATCCTGGTAAGAAAATAGAAATCCACTGAATGGGACTTTTTTGTCTTAGTTATTCTTATCAGCTAGAGCTTTGGTCCAGATCAGTCCTACAATACGTGTGAAGATCGTATAGATTTATCATGAAAATAGACTGGTGTACTTGGGTACGTTAAGAAATTCTCAGCAGAGACATCAACAAATTTGAAATTTTATTGCTACCTAGAAAAGTAAATCCACATCCCTAATTTGTTTTGTTTTTTAATTTTTTTTAACGTTTATTTATTTTTGAGACAGAGAGAGAGCACGAGCTGGGGAGGGGCAGAGAGAGAGGGAGACACAGAATCCGAAACAGGCTCCAGCCTCTGAGCTGTCAGCACAGAGCCCGACACAGGGCTCGAACTCACGGACTGCGAGATCATGACCTGAGTCGAAGTCAGCCGCTTAACCAACTGAGCCACCCAGGTGCCCCCCACATCCCTAATTTGTAATTGCTATGGAAATTATAATCTACCAAAAAACAAGGCAAAATGAAGAAAGGAAGAAAAGGAAAGGTAAGAGAATACTTATGTGCTCAGTATTATGAATGTAACTTGGAACTTTATGACACTTGCGTACAGCGGGCTGACTTAGATGGTTTTGGGTTTTTTGGCCTTTTTATTCTTTGTCAGTTCTGTGACATTACATGGGTTAAAAGGTAAAAGTTGACAAACCAGTTGACAGACACGTTAGGTTTTGCTTTATCCCTCTAAGGGAAAAAAAAAGTCTCTAGGGCGCCTGGGTGGCTCAGTTGGTTAAGCATCTGGCTCTTTTTATAAAAAAAAATTTAATGTTTATTTATTTTCAAGAGAGAGAGACAGAGAGCAAGCAGGGGAGGGGCAGAGAGAGAGAGAGACACTGAATCCAAAGCAGGCTCCAGGCTCTGAACTGTCAGTACAGGGCCCAGCGTGGGGCTTGAACTCACCAACTGTGAGGTAGTGAACTGAGCTGAAGCTGGGCGCTTAACCACCCTAAGCATCCAGCTCTTGATCTCAGCTCAGGTCATGATCTCACAGGTTTGTGAGTTTGAGCCCGGCATCCAGCTACATGCTGTCAGTGTGGAGCCTGTTTGGGATTCTCTCTTTCCCTCTCTCTGTCCCTCCCCTGCTCGTGTGTGCTCTCTCTCAGAATAAGGAAATAAACTTTAAAAATTAAAACACACACACACAAAAATCTAAGTAACAATGACCATCTTTCTATGACATTTACATAAAATTTCTCATTTAAGGAGTCAAAAAACCCACTGGACTCCTAATTCTCCTGAACATAAACACCTTTAATTTGAATCACGTGTCTCAGACTACAAAGCACTTTTACATCTATTCTTTGTTTTCCTGGGTCTTCAAAACAACCCTGTTTTGAAATGAACTCAGTGAATGTTTATTGAACAACCACTGTTTGCCAGACATTGGTTTAGTTTAACGGCAGAGCCACACAAAGACCCTGCCAAGAGTGTCTAAGAGACATGCTCAAGAACATGGGAAGTAAACCGAAACCTCTGGACTGGTGTGCTGTATTGTTATTCTCACGTTCAGTCAGGGGAAATGAAGCATAGATAACTTCCTGGTCCTGACACCGTCTCTCAGTGAATCAGTGGCTTTTCTTGTGCTGACTTGTTTAACCACTCTGCTTACCAGCACTTACACCCATGTGCTCCAGCTTCTGATCTCTTACTAGATGAACTATTTCTATCTATAGTTTGGACAGGAAGGGAGATTTACTGACGGGGCTGCATGAGGAGGTGGCATTGCCACGGTTCCCCAGAGGGCAGGGCATGCCCTTTGTTCAGAGGACCACCAGTGGGGATGTGTTTGACCCCACAGCCACCTGGGGGACTTTTCAGCCACTGTGTCTTTAAATCTGTCCACATTAACTCAGTAAAACTCCACTTTTTTTTTTTTTTTGACAGAGAGAAAGAGTGGGAGCAGGGGAGGGCAGACAGAGAGGGAGACAGAATACGAAGCAGGCTCCAGGCTCTGTGAGCCCAACGCGGGGCGTGAACTCACTATCCATGAGATCATGACCTAGGCCGAAGTCAGATGCTCAACCGACTGAGCCACCCAGGTCCCCCAAACTCCACTTGAAGATGTGGATCTGCCAGCATCCAGGGAACTTGAACTTGGCCCTGCTTAGAGCTTGAATCACATGCTTCTTATTCTGCAGCTTGGTACGGATGGACATGAGGACTTGGTCAACGTGGACCTTGGTCACTGTGCCCTGAGGTTTTTCAAAGGTAGCTGCGTACCTGTCTGGAGCCTAGATTGGAGATAGCATGAGCTCAGGCACGAATGGCCACTCTCTCCGAGGTCCCTTAAGGCAAATCATACAAGCAACAGGCTGCATACACTACCAGGGAGGCTGTTTGCAGCCATCGCACACTGGCCCCCATGGGGAAAGTGTATGTTCTGTTTAATTAGCTGAGACAGATGAACCATTTTATATTCCTGTCCAAAGCCAGTTCCTTCCTGTATGCAGTCCTTCTCCCCTACTTAAGAACCCGGATCCAGTCAAACTCTCCTGCCCACATCACTTATCTACTTATAAGCAGTGTTATACAAGAGTCTGGTAATTTCTTCCATCTTAAAAACAAGCAAACTTCTCTAGATCCCATTTTCCCCAGCCCATGTCCCTCACCAGCTACCACTCCATTTTTCTGGTCTCCTTTTGCAGCCAGCTCTTTCCATTCTCTAACTTAAATGTCAATTACATATTTCTTGAATAAATGCACACAAAGGATAAAGAAATTCAAGTATTCAAAGGACTTGTCATAAAAAACCCCAAAATTGGTTTTGTTTTTCTCCAAAAGGCAGAAATATAATCAATGGTTAGAAGCATCCAGCATGGGGGGACATGAGTGGCTCACTCCAATAAGCATCTGACTCTTGATTTCGGCTCAGGACATGATCTCATGGTTCCTGAGTTTGAACCCTATATCGCTCTGTGCTGACAGTGTGGATCCTGCTTGGGATTCCCTCCTTCTCTGGTCCTCTCCCACTTGTGCTCTCTCTCTCTCTCAAAATAAATAAACTTAAAAAAAAGTTTATTTAAAAAGAACCCAANAAAGGATATATGGGGCACCTGGCTGGCTCAGTTAATAGAGCCTGCAACTCTTGATCTCCGGGTTGTGGGTTCAAGCCCCACGTTGGACATAGAGCCCACTAAATAAATAAATAAGAAAGGAGATATGTCTTTTTAAAAAATGTAGTAGTCTTGGACCTCTCAAGGAAGTCAATTATTCATGATATATCCTCCATGCCAGCAACTGATGTACTCATACCATTAGAAATAAATCTCAAGTCAACTAATTGGTTTGTGAAGGAAAAGACCTTTTGTTTCTCAGCTATATTTAAGTTCTACATCAGTGATTTCTCAGGAGGTGTGAGAAAGTCCTACCGGGAAGATGTGTCAGAACAGCCGAGGATCCTGACATTCTGATATATTGTAGGGAAAGAGTCTTCCTTGGCCCCCAAATGGATCAGTACAGGGCAAATCAGGGTAACTGATGGGAGGATTGTGTGGGCTGGGACAAGGGAAAATTGGTTTAAGACTACATAAGCTAGCCAGGGCAATGTTTCGTGAGTATTAGAAAATATAAATTCAGGAGCGCCTGGGTGGCTCAGTCTGTTGGGTGTGTGACTTCAGCACAGGACAGGTCACGATCTCACAGTTCACAAGTTCAAGCCCCACACCGGGCTCTATGCTGACAGCTAGCTCCGAGCCTGGAGCCTGCTTCCGATTCCGTGTCTCCCTCTCTCTCTGCCCCTCCCCTGCTCACATTCTGTTTCTTTCTCTCTCAATAATAAATAAAACATTAAATTTTTTTTTAAAAAAGAAAAGAAAAATGTTAATTGATCTATATTTATCAGCATACAGGATTCTTAACGGGTGGAGCTCAAGCCCAGGTTGAGAAATATGTTTTCTTTTTTTTTTAAATGTTTTATTTATTTCTAGGAGAGAGAGAGACAGCGTGAGCAGGGGAGGGTCAGAGAGAGAGGGAGTCACAGACCGAAACAAGCTCCAGGCTCTGAGCTGGCAGTCAGCACCGAGCCCGACGAGGGGCTCGAACCCACGAACCGCGAGATCATGACCTAAGTGAAAGTCGGACGCTTAACCGACTAAGCCACCCAGGCGCCCCGAGAAATATGTTTTCAAATAAAGCACAAGTCCAATCGATTTAACCGTCACTCACTGGCGGTTGCTACTACTTGAGCAGTCTCCAACATGACAGGCACAGGACACCTGTTGAAAGGGGCACTTTCCCATTGTGATAGAGTCAGTTTGCCATCATGGGTCTAGGCTTTTTACAGGAAATTCAACAAAAGCTGCAGAATCATCAGGGATTACTGAGGTACACGCTTGAGAAACCAAGGCAAAGTCTGCTTTGCTGCATCTGTAAGTGCTCCGTGACTGGCTGAATCACCTCAGACTGCTGGTGAGCACTGCTGGTTATATAACTTCCAGGAGAAGCTATCTGCTAGATTCCTTGTCCTACTGACCAAGTTCTCTTCCAAGTACTGACCAAACTCCAAGTTCAGGATTTGCAGATTTTATAGGAAGTAGTAGTCTTTAAAAAATTTTTTTTAATGTTTTATTTATTTCTGAGAGCAAGAGCATGAGTCAGGGAGGGTCAGAGAGAGAGACAGAGAGAGAGAGAGAGAGAGAGGGAGACACGGAATCTGAAACAGGCTCAGAGAGCCTGACGCAGGGCTCGAACCCACGAACCGTGAGATCATGACCTGAGCCGAGGTTGGTTGCTTAACCGACTGAGCCGCCCAGGCGCCCCATAAAGGTTCTGAGTTCCCAATTCTTGCACCAATCCAGTAACTTTCTGAAACTGAATGTACTTTCTACCATCACTGGCCCTGGCATCTTCCCCTCCAAATCCACTGTAGTACTTTTCCCAAAGTGTCTCCAGACTCACTAAATTTTTTCTTCAATCTAGTTCAGGTAGGCTCTTGCCCCACTGCTCCGCCAAAACTTCTCTTGTCAAAGTCGCCAATGACCTCCATGGTGCTCCAACAGTCAATCTTGCCTCACCTTAACCTCACCACAGCATTCCACAGATCGCTCCCTCCTCCTTCACTTTCTTCCTCTGACTTCCTGAACACCACACCACACCACCCTCTCTTGATTTTCCTCCTCCGAACTGGTTTGCTCCTTCTCAATTGCTTTTGCAAGTTCCTGACTTCTGAGATGTCTTTCTTAAGTGTCAAAATGCCCCAGGGCTTTCTTGGTTTTCTTCTCTTCTATAGCTACACTTACTTACTCCCTGGGTGATCTCATCCAGTTTCAGACTTTGTATTGCATTCATATGCTGACAACTCCCAAACTCTCCCTCCCTCCCTCTCCTTTTTCCCACTCTCTCTCACACACACAGCCCCACAGACACAGTACAGATATATACAATGTATCTCTTGAATAATATATCCTGAACTCGAGACTCCTATCTAGCTGCCTACCTAATGCCTCCATCTAATAAATATCTCAAACTGAACAGACCTAAAACTGAGCTCTTCGCATTCCTCTATAAAACCGTTCTAGCCAGTGTTCTTTATTTCAGTTGATTGCAACTCTATCAACCTAGTTGCTCAGGTCAAAAACTTCAGGCTCATCTTTGACTCCTTTTTTTTTTTTATGTTTTATATTTTATTTGAGACAGAGAGACAGAGCATGAACAGGGATGGGGCAGAGAGAGAGACACACACAGAATCTGTAGCAGCCTCCAGGCTCTGAGCTAGCTGTCAGCAAGGAGCCCGATGCGGGGCTCGAACCCATGAACTATGAGATCATGACATGAGCCGAAGTCGGACGCTCAACTGACTGAGCCACCCAGGCGCCCCTTTGACTCCTCTTTTTATCAACTCTATATTCAATCCATCAGCAAGGCCTTCTGGATTTACTTTCAAAATATATCCAGGATCCCTTAGCCATTGAAGCTACCTCTACCTGTCTCTTGGATTACTGAAATAGTCCCCTCATGGGCTCCTGCTTTTATCCTTTGCCTCTTACTCTCAATAGCTCTCAAAACCTAAGTCATCTATGCAACACCTCCATGTCAATTAAAAGCCAAAGTCCTCCCCCATGGCCTTCCAAGTTCTATAGATCAGCCCCTACTCCCCTAAGCTCTCTGACATCCATCATCTCCTACACTCTCCCCATTGTTCATTCTGTTTCAGCCACAGTGATTTCCTAGCTACGTTTCAGATGTGCCAGTCATGCTCCTACCTGAGGACCTTTGCACTTCCTGTTCCCTCCCCCTGGAACCACCTCCCTAAATAGCCACAGTTTGGTTCCTTAGTTTCTTCCGGTCTTTACTCAAGTATCTTCTTTCTCTGTTTTTTAAAATTTTATTTGAGAGCGAGAGCGTGCACACGAGAACATGCAAGAGGGGGAGAGGGACAGAGGGAGAAAGACAGAGAGGTATCTTAAGCAGACTCCACACTCAGCACAGAGCCGGACATGGAGCTCAATCCCACGACCCTGGTGTCACCACCTGAGCCGAAATCAAGAGTCAGACGCTCAACCAAGTCCCCCAGCATCCCTCAGATATCTTAATGAGGCCCACTCTGACCACCCCGTGTCAATTGCAACACATGCTTCATTTCTTAAGCGTCTCTATATTTTCACCATAGCACTTACTGCTCTGATTGTTTTCCTGGGGATTATATTGTCTCTTCTCCCCCTCCCACCACCACCCCTGCACCCCTCTTCCCAAACCAGCCAAGCTTCAGGAGAATAGCAATCTGATTGCTGTCTTCAGCAATATATCCCAAGTACTTGGAATAGGATCTGGCACAAAGTTGATGCTCAAAATGTATTTGTTAAATAAACAAAGTAATAAAGAGCTTGCCGTTCAGAAGTTTTTTTGATCTATTGTTTATACAAGCCATTTATACCATGATGCCAAGATGCTAAATCTACAGGTTCCGTATAAACTGCACAATTATCGGGAATCTTGTCATAGGGATGACCATTTGTACTCCGGCAAGACAAATGTTGGGCTGTCCCAGGGGTCTGTTTTATTTTCATAGATGTGTTTCTACTTTTCTAAGAAAAATACTGTTGGCTGCAAAGATTTGTTCTTTGAACTCCAGTACTTCTGAAGTGCTGAATTTCTGCGTTTTGCCTCAAAGGGGAAGACTATTACAGCATGTGGGAGTACTTCACTGCTGCCAAAAATATTTTGAAGAACTTCCCATATTACTAAAGCCTCTGAAAGAGCTTATTTATCCTTACCAGGAAAAGGTTATAACTGTTATTGTTTTAAATTCCCTCCTACGCTAGAGTTTGGCATGAAAAGCTGGCCTTTCCTGTAACAATGGCTAGAGATCTTCAGCCTTTCTATGTCGTTTAGAAAAGATGCACACACTTTACACCAAACGTCAAAAAAAAAAGCCCCAGGGGCCTAGCACATACCACTTTGTTTCTGCCCTGGCTGTCTGTAAGAATCTTGGTTTAAATAAAGGTTCTGGTGAACATCCAATCTTTCTCAGGGAACATGAAATGGTACAAATCAAGAAGCTCAATTTAAAAAGAAAGAAAAACTATAGAAACGTTGGATTGGTGATTGTGGAATCCTCTAGTCCTGCATGGCTTGACAAAACAAAACCTGTCCCCAGACTATATACAAAACACTTTTACTCTAAGAGCAGATCATGAGATTGTTGTAATTCAGAATCCAACTTGGCTCTGCACGTTTAAAGCCCACCTGATTAATACTGTTTGGCCTTTGGCATGGGAAGTTGGAAAATGTTTTGAGACCAACATTAGGATGGGAGAGAAGTTTCCTCAATTTTTGTTCAACTGTTTTGCAAATGTATGGCACTGGTCATAAGGGAGATGTGAACAGTGCAAAATACCACCCACTCTAAAGAAAATACAAATTGCAAATATTTTGTACAGAAAAGGGATGTACCTTTCGTGTTAAGTGTAACAGTTAAAGGTGTGAAAGAAGAACGTGTTTTCTAAACAAAAACAAATTTTAGGAATCAGAATTGTTAAGCAGATCCTTTTACAGCTGTACAAAGTGAAAGAAGGACTGTGCAATCGCTCTCTCAATTTCAACTGCCTGGCTCTTAAGGGCATAATGTTTTGTGCCTTATTCTATTCTAATTCCCAATAAAACAAATCGTTTCATATACTACTTGGTTGTACAGACAAAAAGTGTTTTAAAAACAATGTATTTCATCATTTCTCAATACCAAAAAACATACTGTGCTTTACAGAATATTGAGATAAGGTATATAAAAAATTAAAATTCCATGCAGTGCTTTTGGTCATACTGAAATGGAGACAAAATTTGGGATCTAACAGCTACTCCTAAAAGGTTTCTTTCATCTGGAAGCCATCAAATCCTGATCTGTTCCCTCAACGATAATATAGTTTTGTTTTTTTTTAACTTTCCATCCTATCATTATGAGCTTAACTCCCCTATTACTGAAACAGATAACCACCCCCCTGTAATTATACATAGGAAGAAGGGGGGGAAAACTCTTAGTGTAGCTGTAACACCAAAAGACAGGGGGACCTGAGCCAGAAAAGGCTGGCTCAGTTATGTATTCGTGCTGCCATGAAGAAAAACACACAAAGCCTAAAAAACCAAAACAATCCAAACCCACTGCACGAAAATACCTTGCACAAAAAGCAAAGAAAGACTGGAAGACAAATATAGAAGGACTACTCTTGAATTTCCTGGTTCTGTTGTTTCCAGCCGCAAAGTGAACATCAAAATGCCAAGATTCACAGTTTAATACTCCCTTGAAATCAGAAAAACAATAGCTCTTTCAGGATTTGAAAGGACACTGGAAGGCGCATAATATTTTATTGAGTCAATTTGCTATTTACATACTCATAAGGGGCTTGAAAGAGAAGCGAAATGGAAGATGCTCTCAACACGCAGAAATAACATATTCCAATCTATTGTTCCAGTTTGTGGCTCAGATCGAAATAATGGGCCATAAAACCTATCAGAAACGAGTTGCGCAGTGCGTGCCTCGCGGCCGGCCAATGAACGGCAACGTCTCGGTTCTCCTCCCGCTGACAGCGCTTCAAAGACACTTTTCTTTCTTTAAAGAGCCCGGCCTCTCGGTGACGCTGGCGCCCGGCACCTTTGTCAGGTCTCCCCGCCCGCGGAAGCCCCGCACTCCTCTCTCCGCAGAGCGCCACTCCGGTGCGAGGCGGTGGCGTCCACACCGAGCTGCTACCCGCCCCAAACAAGGCTCCGGAAAGCGCCTCCATTTCATTCTCAGGCTCAACTACAGCTTCCCACGGTGGCGTCCGGGCCACGGCCAAATAAAGCGCACTCCCTTCCCCGAGCGAGGGTAGGGGTGACGAGCCCCGCCTTGGAAGGGCACAGAGGGCAGGAGCGACTCGGGGAACGCGCACACGCCCCGCGCACGCAGCGCGGCCCCAGGGCGGTGGAGCCCGANCGCCCCGGACCCCTCCCCCCACTCCCGGCAAGGCGATGCCAGCCGGGGCTTCCTTGTGGTGGTGGCCGTCGGGGGCGATCCTCCCTGGGCACCGACGCGCCTCCGCGTCCCACACCTCGCCGGCCGCTCAGCTCCGCAAACGAGGCGGCGCCTTTGCGCTTCCAAACTTGCCCCACTGCCGGAGGCTCCCAATTAAGGGAACAAATACTGGAGAGAACTGAACGTCGCACAACAGCCAGGCGACCCCTGCCCGCCCAAGACGTTCCTCGGGCGGGCGCGGGCAGGGAGCACCCCTTTCCTAGCGTCTGCACACCCGCAGCTTTAGCTCTTGGCCACCAAAGTGAAGACAGGAAGAGGGACCAAAGGACACCCCTCCCCCAAATGAGGGGGAAATTGAGGAAACGGGGGTTCAGGAGTTCCCGCGCCAGCACTTCGGCAGCCGCGTAGAATCCCAATGCGGAGCTCACGCTCGAGACCCAAAGAAGAGCCACGGGCGGCCCACGAGTGCGCGGGCAGCTCCAGAGGGCGGATGTCGGCTTTCACTCCACGNTGGCGTGAGGGTCTCGGAGGTCTTGGGCTTTGCCTCAGCCATGACGTGATGGATGGAAGCTGGGCGGTGTCGGTGTGTTTTGGATGTTTCGCTTTCTTTCTCTCAAACGGTCGCTTCCCTGTACTCCCCATCCCCCAGCTTCCCTTGGGCTCCGTCCTTCCAGAAACTTCTCAGGGAAACAGCGAAAAGCCGCAGGCTCAGCCACCGCCTCCCTCCCGGCGCATGCGCGCCGGATTGGGCGGCAAGTTCGGCGCGCGCGTGTGCAAGTGTGAGAGTGGGGCGTGCGCGCGCGCCGTGCGGGGCGGGGCCGTTCGCTCTCACAATGAAGCGAACAGGTTTTTCCTCCCCTCCCCCCCACGTTCCGTCGTTGCGCCAGCGCGTTGGGGCAACTCCCCTGGCCTTTGAGAGAAGTAGGGGGGAGGGGCAGGCCCGAAGCGCTCGCCTCGTTGTTTCGCGCGCCTGCGCGGCAGGTCGTCTTCGCCGAGCTGTGTCCCCCGCGCGGCTTGCGGTAGCGTCTTCGATATGAAGTGCGTCTGAGCCCCTCGATTGCGTCCTCCTCGCTGTTTCCTCAGCTCCCACCCGGGGAAACCGTAGCGTCTTGAGGGGTTAACAGTTCGCGGGGTTCCCGGCGCTTAGCCTTCCCTTTGTGCCGAAGGGATGAGGTCGGGCTGTGTCTGGTTGGCTCCCTTCCACGCCTGCCTGCGCCATGTTTGGTCCGGCTCCTGACCGGATTCGGTGCCCGCAGTGTAGTGGAGGCTTCTCCAAAGGGGGGGTGGGGTGAGGGACAGCCCTGGCCCAGGGACTAGGTGGTGGCCGCGCTGGCTTCCGTCAGGCGCTGCCTGCTGTTCTTGCTCACTAAGCCAAGATAAAGGTGTCCTTTATTTGGAACGCAGCCCTCGGTCGCCGACGCGAGGCTCCGGCGGGCTGGCCGCTGGGTTTGTGCTCGGTGTGTGGCTGCGGACAAAGAAAGGGTCTGGGCGCACCGCTCGGTCTCTCTGGGCAGAATTGAGCTCGCCGAGTGGTAACCATAGCAACAGCTTTTACTCTTTCTCAAGGTGCCTTTGGTTTTATTTTTCTTTTCCCCTTAGGAGTGTGGTGGAAATTACTGCCAGGGTTGTGGGTTTTTTAAAAAGTCCTGGCCCCGCCACCCCTCCCCAGCTCTTTCATCTTGCCTTGTAATCCGCTTCCATGCCAGCCCGTTTCTGAAATCCGGCAGGCTAAGTGAGGTTCCCTTGGCAGGGCATGGAGGTCTGCTACGTCCCCAGTCCCCAGCTCCCTTCCTTTTGAAGGACATTCGTTTCGCTGGTGGAGTAATTGCCTTCCTATATTCGTTTAGCGCGTAACGTACCTTCAGATCCTCATAGATGTAAGGTTTAAAAGAGGGCGCTTGTTCGCGAGGAAGGCACCTTGGGGGCCCCTAAAGACAGACATTTTATTTTATGGTCGAGAGCCGCATTTTGGCTCTGAAGTTGTTGGGCAGCGCTGATTTGCCGGCAGGTGCGAGTGCACCATTGACCACGCGGAGTCTGAGGTCAGGTCAGGTCAAGGCTCTGGGCGGAGCCACGCAGTGGGTCCTAAGGAAGGAAGATCTTTCTTCCTGGTGGGAATTTTGAGTTTATGCCAGATTCCTAACAGGAACTCTTAGTATACGAAAAGCTATCCAGAGGCTGTTAAAGCACTAGCAAGCAATAGAATTCTCCCCTTGCTAACAAGGCTATAATTTGAAGCTTGGAAATGACCAAATCAACTGTCCTTTCAATTCGCAGAATTTTGGTTAGAGATTCTATTCTAACAAACTATGGTTAATGAGTCTTTGAGGTCAAAGTCCCTAAAGCAAGGATAATACCACTATATAAGTGGAAGAAAATGTTGGTTGTACATTTTGTAATTAGAAAATGTTATTATTTTTTAAGTGAACTCTACACCCAACTTGGGCCTTGAACTCAGCGCTGCAAGATCAGGGGTCCTGTGCTCTATCCACCGAACCAGCCAGGCACCCCCGNATTGCCATGTAGCAGTCCATGGTATAGATAAACCACATCTTCTTGATCCATTCGTCCGTTGATGGACCGACTTTTTTTTTTTAAAGCTATACATTTATTTATTTGAACCTTTTATAATTTTAAATAGGCATAAAAACAAAGCTCTTACTGCAGTCTAATAATTAGAATCCATGGAAACTGATCTTGAGGGGAACGATACATATTTAAGTTGAAAATCGTGAAAGACAAGTATCCTGTTTCAAAGCCACTTTCGAGTGAATTTTTTTTAAGTGAAAGGTTTATGCTTGGGGGTGTGTGTGTGTGTGTGTTTTTAATGTTTTATTTATTTCTAGAGGAGAGAGGAGACAGCGTGAGCAGGCAGGGCCAGAGAGAGAGGTAGTCACAGACTCAAATAGGCTCCAGGCTCTGAGCTGGCAGTCAGCACAGAGCCCGACGCGGGGCTCGAACCCACGAATCGCGAGATCATGACCTAAGCGAAAGTCGGATGATGCTCAACCGACTAACCCACCCAGGCGCCCCTGCTTGGGTGTGTTTTTAAATCATCTTGTGTGGTGGGAAAACCACAGACCCCGTTTAGTAGTTCATTCCACCATGCCCCTTCCACCAGCTAACTACAGTATACAGTGAAATCTTTAGGTGTGACTCAATGATTCTGTTTTCTTGGAAAACCCATTTTAGTGACCATTTTAACCGAGCATCCTTTAAGAGAGTTATCCCGAGGCATTATCTTTTCAGCCAAAGTATTTTCCAAAATGAAGTGTAAGAAGTGGTTTCCATTACTCTTGTAGTATATGGCCTGAAAAAAATTCATTGAGTGCCTTTACTGAAATTTAACTTTTTAAAGCCTTAAAAATAATTCCAGCATTTAATTCAGAAAGGCATCATGTCCTACCTTGTCTTTAAATAGTGCGGTTTTAAGCAAAAAGATTTCTAATGTCTAATTATAAAATTAGTAATCATTATCATCCTGAAGATTAATGCAAAATATTTGATGCAGTGATGTGATTTAAAGAGGCATTACTATCAAATAGTAATAATTGCGTTTAGGAAACAGGTTTCTAAACATATTTCAAATAAGTACATAAATAATTTTTTGCTTAAATTTTCTACTTCAAAGTAGAGCAGAGAAGCTTAAATCCCCTGAGTCTGCTGAAAATTTCAAAACCTATGTAACAAGTTACTAAACACATTGTATTTGTTTGGTATTACTGTTTTTGAGATTCCATCAACTACACTTTGATAGTCTTTGAATTAATCGGTAGCCTTGATTTACATATTTATATTCTGCTGACTTCCTGATGTTTAAGAGTTACAATCTTCAATACATGAGGTGTTTTGGTTAAAGTATAGCACTTCTAGTGAAGAGGTTAAGTCTTTTCTCACATGGGGATTAGCAATAGAGGTTTAAAAGGTCGAATGAAATCTCTGAATTAACATAGTGAATAACATTTTGTTCACATGGGATCTGTTAACATGAATATGTTAATATAGTAGATCCCAGTATCAACATTTCTGAGAAACCCTTAACTAACGTAACCCAGATGCTGACTTTGAAAAGTCATTTTATTATAGCTTTTTCTAATTATGAAAGCAGTATATATTAACCAAAGAAGGTATAGAGGAAAATTTTAAGAAATATAGGTGGATAAAATCTTCTTAAAAATTTAAATTTCAGGTGAGGTGGGTGGGGGATGGATGAAATAAGTGAAGAGAATTTCACTTGTCATCATGAGCTATAGAATTGTTGAATCACTATATTATACACCTGAAACTAACACTGTATAACTTTACTAGAATTTAAAAAAATAAATTCATCACAGCTGTGATAAATATATTTGAAAATATCCTTCCAGGGGTACCTGGGTGGCTCAGTCGGGGAAGCGTCCAACTTCCGCTCAGGTCCTGGTCTCATGGTTTGTAGGTTCGAGCCCCGCATTGGGCTCTGTGCTGACAGCTCAGAGCCTGGAGCCTGTTTGGGATTCTGTGTCTCCCTCTCTCTCTGCCCCTCCCCAACCTGTGCTTTGTCTCTCAAAAATAAATAAAACGTTAAAAAAATTAAAAAAAAAAAGAAAATATCCTTCCAGTCCATTTTTTCCAATGCCATAAATATTAATAAATAATGTTCATAATTGTAACTATTAGCAGGTACTTACCAGTATTTGCTCATAGGGGGAAAAAGTTACTTTTAGCAACTTTCCTGGTAGAAATGGTAGAAACATAATTGTTTTTTTAAAAGAAAATATCAGCCATTACATTTGTTTCTGGAAAACTAAAAACAATGTGGGATAAATTATTTAGCTTTCTTGGACGGCTGAACAGGAAAATAGATTATGAAATGTTGGCTTGCTGAAGACGATTTAGAGGGCTAGCTGGCTAATGTTCAATTGATTGAAGTTCTGATAATTTATGTATATATAGTTCCACCAGAGTGAGCCTGCTATATCAAAATAAGTCTGTTAATGGACTAGTCTGTCTTTCACCAATTGACTCTCAGAGCTAGCAATATGTCACACGCTCTTTGAGAATAATATAGTAGTGTTGTCTGTCTCATTTTATACTGTTTTGAAAAAAAAACTGGTTCTAATAATAGAAGGAATTTGTTGTCATGTATGCTTTGATCATTTTAGAGCCCATTAATGTGTTTTTATATGATGCTTTTAGAAATAAGCTCTTATATCTTAAGTATATGTTTTGTCATGAAATGGTTTAATTTTAATTGCTTAGGACTAGATTTGTAACCAAATTCTTATTATCTGGTAGTGATTCTGTTCTCCTGTTCAAATGTTGATATTAATTTATCTGCTCTATTGGCTGGGTTAGCATTCAAAGCCTGAGTTTGAGGCTCAGATGCTTTCCCCAACTGGGCTTCCATTATGCATGACTGAACAATTTGAGCACGTCTAGCATGCTAAATACAGGAGCTCCTCAAAGTGTGAAAATAAGACCTGATTAAAAACACATCTATTTTAATTTCCTTTTGCAAATGGCTCTGCTTTAATGTTACCTTTCTGAATTATCTTTAAATGAGGAAATTCACTTCACCATCCACTTATCCTAAATGAAAGGAGAGATCACAACCTACTTTTGATATTTTTCAGTGAGCATCAGTTATTGTTAAAATGATTTAAAAATCAGAATAACGGAGGAGTGGGTTGCCTTGCTATTGAAAACATACAAAGATAAATGCTTATGAAGAAATTCTGCCGTTGTAAATATTTTGTAACAAGGACAGAAATAGAGAAAAGCTTTCCCAGTGTTTCCTGATACATTGCCAATAAAAATGAAAGGCACTGAAAAAAATCAAATACTTGATTTGGGGCTGTGCAAAGGGCATGTACTTACCAGTTTTGTTGTTATTAAGAGATTTGCGATAGAAAAAGCCAGCAAAAACCCCCCACAAAAACCAGGAACTCTGCACTTAATATGCAATTACTGCATTTTGATTTTATAGGACTTGGCTATAACTGTGAAAATTGATAATATTACGTTCTTACTTTCAACTGATGCTTATTTTTGATATAAGTATGAAATTAGTGGTCAACTTATTAGTTAACATTTGTGATATATTTGTGGTGTGTTCCTTCCAAATCCTTTTACATATATTCTTTGATACTCCTAGCAACCTTTTTTTGGCAGAGAAAGCATATTTTTTATCTTCATTTTGCAGATAAGGATATTGAGACTTTTAAGGATTTAATTGATTTGCCTAGGTCATATAGCCAGTGACAAAATTGGAACTGGAGTTTTTAACTCTTAACCTACGTTAAGGTCTCTCATTCATACCATCAGTGTTTCTTCAGTTCATGGTCAAGGTGTGTTTGTTGTGCTGAAAGAATCAGTAAGGAACATGGGCAATATTTTTAACCTGCAACTATTAACTTTAATAAAGGTGGACAGAATTCCTACCTGAATTGCGTCTATATCTACATCTATCTACATATTTTTGCATCAAAGGAGCACATTAAGAATTTGAACAGACAAGAATTGAAATTTTATTCATTAAATAATCTATGTATCTACTTAGGCTGATGTATGTTGACATTTTATAAACTGAGAATTCTCTTTTCAGAAATATAGATCAGATTTTTAAAAACCCAGAAAACGAACATGAATACTTTGGTTGCCATTTTTGGTGCCAGACAGGTATTTTGACTAACACTTCAAGAGATCCTGAGTATAAGGTGGTATCAAATGATACTTGGTGGGATTTTGCTAGCCTTTATATTATTAAAGAGAGACTGTTTCTCAGTTGTTTGGTAAATCTCTGGCAAAATGAGAACTGATATTCTCTTAATTTGACATTTGTTCATAATCTTTTTGACAGTCTATGATATGTAAACGTCTTTGGGAGAATTTAATTCAACTTTGTTAAACAACCTGCATGTACGTTAAAAAAATTTTTTAGTTGGTAGACATGTTGCTTTAATTTTCACTTAATGTCCCCTAATTTTTGTGCCATGGAGAAAGTAGTATAAAACATATCTTTACTGGTTCTTATTTTGTTCTAGTTTATCCCTTTATTGTTCTGTGGGAGTCTTAGCTGGGTATCATATTTAATAATTACTCTAATTGTCTCTCCTAATGATTTTGCATCTAAAAGCCCCCCCCCTTCTTTTTTTCAGCCCTTGAACTTTTCTTCAGCATGATTTTAACTGAAGTCTGCATTCAAGGTGAGATATCCCCTTCTCCAATAGCAAGACCCTATTTCTGAATCCTCTTCTTTGTTAGTTGCTCCTCTTAATGCAAGTGAACCGAATCTCTTCTGTTCTTCATGGTGACACTTTGGTCTTTCCCAAGAGGTTTCAGCTAATTCATAGTCTATCCGGTTTTAAATGAGTCATTTTACATCATATTTTAAAAAGGGATTCAAATTGTGGTTGTTATATTGAAATTCATGCTTCATGGAAACCTGCATTTCAGTTCAATGCTAACTGCACCCATGTATACAGGACGGTATAGTTCATGAGTTTAGGTTAATGGTATGGTGGCCTAACACTCCTTATGTGATAGTTGCTGTGACAGAAAAATGGCCAAATGTAAATGGCTTATCCTATATCTGAATGTGGTTTGATTTGCTTTTACTGAGAAATCAATTCCATAATATTTTCAGGAACACACATTTCCATTTCATTTAATGACTGATTTGCTTGAAGACAAGATGAACCTCTAGGGTGACACTAAGTACCTTAACTAAGTTATAAAGGAGTGCCACTATTAGAGTAGGGCTTTTCTGTTTCTAACTCTTTACCACCTCCTCTTTCAGTTTCTGACTTGCTGAAGTTCTCAAAACAGTAAAAAACAAAGCAAAAAAAGAAAGGTTGAAATAGAAAACATGTAAACATAAGCTAGGAAAATAGCATAAAAACCAGTTAAATTACCTGTCTCAGAATCTAGAAGTTTGAGAAGTAATTTGTCAAAATTCCAAAAATCACTTCAAATGGATGGTAAGATTAGCCGCTGAGCTAGCACATCTTATACTGTAATTGTTGGCAACTGTGTAAAGTGGGGCTTGCTTAGCCTTCTGAATATCCTAAGAAAGGAGGGAAGAGAGATTATCTCAACTCTTCAGACCTGCTGAGATCAAGTTTATTTAGTATAGACTATTACTAAATCAAATACAAGAAAGTTGATGTGATTCTCAGTCTGACATAATCATTAAGAAACTTAGGGGCGCCTGGGCGGCTCGTTTGGTTAAGCGTCCAACTTTGGCTCAGGTCATGATCTTGGGGTTCGCGGGTTTGAGCCCAGCATTGGGTTCTGTGCTGGAAGCTCAGAGCCTGGAGCCTGTTTCAGATTCTGTGTTTTCCTCTCTCTGCCCCTCCCCCACTCATGCTGTCTCTGTCTCAAAAATAAACTATTTAAAAAAAAAAAGAAATTTAGGTTAGACTATGTGGTAAACAACAGCAAAGCTACTTGAGAGCATTACTGTCTGTGGAACGAAAGAAACTAATTATGCACAGGTCACTGGGGTGTTCGTGCCATTGATTATGGTGATCATATTTTCCAATTCAAAACAACATAGTTTGGTGATAAGTTGGCTCCTATTTAAGGAGACAGTGAGTGAGACCGAATATTTAAAATCTGGTGTGTACTTGAAGCTCCATGTCTTTGATATTTTATTTCTGTTAAAAAATGGAAAAGAAAATTGAGTTGCTCACTGTTCTAAACAATTCCAGTTTTCTGGACTTAGTACAATCGCCTTAGTTTTGTGGGTTTTTCCCGGGGTCGTAAACTGATCTTTCTATAAAAGTTCTACTGTGGTCTTTATTTTTTTTTAATTTTATCTTATTATTATATATATATTTTTACAAATAGTTTATTGTCAAGTTGGTTTCCGTATAACACCCAATGCTCATCCCCACAAGTGCCCTCCTCCATGCCCAACTCCTCGCTCCCCCCCAACACCTATCCGTCTTTCATGGTTTGCCTTATACTGTGGTCTTTAAAGGCCTTTAGGCCTGGAAAGGCCAGAGGTCTGATCCGTTCCTATGCTTAAACGTTAAATTACAGTAAATCCTCTGTATGATTCCTTTGTGCAATATTAGGCGTGTAGCCGTCTAATTTCAGTTCTATTCCTGGTGTCCCGTAACGATCAGCTAGGATATCTTGCAAAAGGTTTCGCAATCTTCTATAAAATAAAGTTGCTTAACGTTACAAGCTAATGATTCTTGAGAGGGATGGGTTTTTGAAGCCGTCACTGCCTCGCTGGGCAGAGAGAAGGGCGGCCCTGTTCTGACACTTTCCCAAGCAGGCGGGGATCTAACTGCCCGGAAACGGCCAGCTCCTGGCCGAAGGGTGAGCAGGGGAAGGAGTCTTGGCTTCTCCTAGGAGGGGCACTGGCAGCCGCTTTGACACGCAGCCCTATCAAAACCAAACCCCTCTCTCTCTTTTCTTCCTCCAGACCGGCGCCTGGGACCCCCGCTCGAGGGGCTGGAGGCCGTCCCTGCCCCCGCACGCGCAGAGCCCCAAGCCTGACTGAGCGCCCGCCCCGCGGTCAGCTCCCCGCACGACTGCGCGCCTGCGCACCGGGACCCGGCGCGCGAGCGTTCCTTCCCGGCCCCGTGTTCCTCCCTCNCGTACGAAGCCGGCGAGGGAGAACCCGCACCAGCGGTCGCCGGCACACCGCCCAGCATGGTCCGGGAAACCAGGCACCTCTGGGTGGGCAACTTACCGGAGAATGTGCGGGAAGAGAAGATCATCGAGCATTTCAAACGGTGAGTGACACGCGGCCCGTGGCCGCGCTCTCTCCTCGGGCGCTGCTGCCCGTCCGGCCCGTTGCCGGCCCCTCCCCGTGCGCGGAACTGCTGAGGGGACCCGGGCCAGGCCCTGGGACGGGTGCGAGGAGCGCGCGGCTGTTTGGTCGCCGCTCGGCCGGGCCGGCGTCGCGGCGTTGGGCCTCAGGCCTCGGCGGAGCGGCCCCGCTGCCGTCCTCTCCTTACCTAGCGAGGAGCAGCTGGCTGTCGCCCGGCCTCCGCGGAGCCGGCGCCCGAAGGGTGCCCGCACTCAGGCCGGGTGGCGGCGGGGTCGCATCCTTGCGCGCCGCCTCCCCGGGACCCTTGCTAGGGGCCCCCCACCCCCCGCCCCGGCGCGGCCAACTCCGGTGTCCCGCAGCAACTCCCGCCTCCCGCCTTGCCGACTGACGGAAATGTCTGACCTACAGAGGGGTTTGTGCGAGAGGAGAGCTTTGACCCAGACAGAAGTCTTGGTAGGTGCTGTAGGTGCATCTCGGAAACGGGGAGACGCTACGAGGTTCTGGGCATCTCTTACCGAGCGTTTACAGACCTAGAAACTAAAGGGAAATGGCAAACGCACGTTTTATTCTTTTTTTCCTTTTTTGCGCGGTTGGCTAGAGAGGATGGTGTCTGAAAATAAGTTGGTGCGCCTAGTTTGGCTTTTTCGCCTTCCTGGCCGCCTTCAGCCGTCTGGGGTCCCCGGGCGAGGAGGATGGTGGGGACCGGGGGCTTTCCAGGGAAGGCCACCTCAGGCAGGACGGAGCCCGAAAGCCTCGGGCTCTGCCTCCGCGGCCGCGCCGGGGGAGCGCCGAGGGGCCGCCTGTGAAAGGGGGAGATTCCCTCCCACCCAGAGTCCTTCGCTCGGTGGCTAGGAAGACGCAGGTCTTTTAAGATTAGAACACGTAGCTTCTTTTTTTAAACTTCCCAGATTATGTTTTGTGTGTGAAATATAGGGGTCGGTGTTATTTCTGATGTATCTTCTACAGTAGCGTCTGAGCGCTTGCTCTCTTTGTGAAATCCGTGTGTACCGTAACGGACAGAGTCCTCGGGATCCAGTACGGAAAGTGACGGCTGGCCTAGGCTTGGTGCAAAATGAGGACTGTAGCAGAGCTGTGATTGTCTTCGAAAATTCCTGGATCTTCCGATATTCAAAACCCTGAAAGATTTTAAGTTTGGTTTACTCTTCATTCCCCTTACTATCTGGGGAGTGAAGGAAATTATGGAGCGCCCTTATTCGTGAGTCACCATGGGAAAAATAGATTGCGTCGCTTGCTCTTGAGCAGCTTGGATAGGGAAATGGAAGCAGAGGCGGCAGCGCTCCACTCTGTCTTTTAAATGGAGGATCATTGATTCTGTTGGTGGTTGCTGTTACTGGGGTATTAAATCTTCACCGCCGGAGCGCGCGTCTGCGCGTGTCCGCGTGTGAAAAGGAGCCGGCAATAGTGAGGCCATTCATAACCTGCTAGAGCTGTCCCAGGCAGGGCTGGGGGAGGCGCGCTTCCAGGGACTCTCCTGGTGTTTACTACGTGGTGCTGAGAAACCAGGCAGGGCAAGGCCGGGAGCAGAAACTCACCTCTGGCCCTCGTGATAAAGGGGAGCGACACCTTGGGCTCAGCTGGGAAGCAGATGGGAAGTTTCTTTCCTTGGCGCTGCTCCACCCATTGCCCCCACCCACAGCCCCAGTAGCTTCAGCGCTTTAGTGGGAAGATCGTTTAGGTGCAGATTATTGGAGTGGAAAAACCACTTAGATGTGGTCACTTTTAACTCCGGGTGGACTTTGTCTGTAGGTCCCTGCCTGGGAAATTCGTCTGTGCCGACGTGCAAACACGTGCATTGCAGCATTCGCTTTGCTCCTCCGTGTTCTGGGCCAGACGTGTCATTTCGTATTATGCACATTCCAGAGACGTTGCATGCCTCCTGCAGGGACTGTGAGACCTCTCAAGATGAGGGGTTAGGGAAAGGAAAGAGGAAATCGTCCAGGGGAGTTTGGGGGAGATTTTTAAGTGGTTGGTGCTGCGGTCCGGCTTGTGTGAATGACTTTCTAAAATGGCGGCCAGGACCCACTTTATGTGGGAATCAGCAGAGCAGATCTCAGAATGCACAGAGGGAGGAGGGGGCGGAGGATGCGAGCTGCCTTCGAAAGCTGAGGTCTGGAGGAACGTTACTGTATTAAAGAGGGCTTAGCCGGCCCGCGGCTCACCACAGCGTTTAAAGGAGTATCTCACCCATTAAAGAGCAAAAGCAGATGCTACTGATAAAAGCAGATTATTTTAAAACTAAGCAGACCTGTGTGCCCACCAGACTCCTTTATTTTAAAAGCGATATTTAAAAACTTTAAACAAATGTACTTAGTTCTTTAAATAGGCATTGCATTCGTACCGGTTTAAAAGAGTAAAGGTTTATAGAGAAAAATTTCCCCTTTACCCCTGACCTCGGGATTCCCAGTTCCCATCCTCCCACTTCCCAGTGACAGGTAATCTCCATTTCTGGTTTCTTGTTTATTCTTAAACATGTACAAGAAGTGCTTTTGCTTCTCCAGCTGTGGAGCCAAATGGACACTGTTTGGAGGAATTCAAAGCCTTTTATCCCTATTGTAGAAAATGTTTTGTAGAACGTGTGATTGCTACCGGGAGGAAAATGAAATTTGAGGGATAAAAAGATGGTTGTACCAGAATGATAGCTCTTCAAGAAAATTTAAGGATATTCGCTTCTGGTGTTTTCTAAAAATCGAAATGCGAGAAACGCTGTAATACTTTTTACCAGCTTTTACTGGTTTCCCTAGCTAATTACAACATTAGCTAATAAGTGTTTTACAGGATTAAGAAGTGTATACTGGGAATACATTATATAAAATGTTTTCAAAATGATTATTCTTGTAACAGTAATTAGGCTTTTGTAGTAAATGGTTTTGGGGGTTTTTGTGTGTGTGGGTGTTTTTTTGTTTTTTGTTTTTTTTTTTAGGATTAAGACAGTTAAGTGAGCCAGCAGAATTGGGGTACTTTGGGGGGGGGCTGGGGTCAAAATAAAATCTTTTCTTCTAATTATTTACATTTCGATCTGTGTTTTTGGTGAAAAATAGATTGAGGTAAGGATGGTGATCTGGCTTTTTTATCTTCCGTACTAAAGAATGACCAAATCTTTAAAATGCAATCAGAGCATTTTCAAAATTTGGCTTTATCTTCTTTCAGTAAGAATACATTTGTTGTGTTCATTATCTTTACAGCTTTTAATATGCTGGTTGAAAAAAATTAAATGAAGACTATTTCTGAATCAGATTTTAGTTAACAAAGATCTATTGCTGGGACTGAATTTGCACAATAGAGAAAGTCCTTTCCTTTGTATGTTAGCTGGGTGGAAGGGGGAAGGGAGGAGTTACACAACAATTGGTTGCTGTCTTTTAGTGTAAGAGAGAGAGGTGTATGCAAAGATGATTCCCTGAATTAGAATGAGCAAACAAATAGAGCCCTTTAAAGAATATAAATTTCTCTATGTCTTATTTGCAGGTTAGAGAAGTAAATCGCATATTCAGGTTCTTTCCATCTCCAGTTACTGAGAATATGTTAAAGATTGTGCAGATACAGAGCAGGGTAGTAACTTATGTAAAAATTTTGTCAAAGAATGAGACCTATTTAAAAAGTATTTTCGTTCTGCTTATTTCAAATGTCTTCTTACAGTGGTTTTCTGAGTTTAAATATCTGGAATGTATGTTGTGTGTTACATGTATTTGGATATCTTTACTTTTGAGACACAATAAAAATAGAGTGAAAGAGTTTCCATTTCTTTAGTATTCTATAACTAAATATATTTTTAGACTTAAAACAAATTTGACTCACCCTAGCCTTACATCACTGCTACGTCATTTCTTTTTTAGAGCCTAGCCAGTTTCTATGTAGACATCTCTGATTTTGAATGCTATAATTTTGATAATCTATTTTCATGATGGGCGTTTGTACATTTTAAAAATAAAAAAAAAATCAGTTATCTTGAGAAATAGCATTAAAAATTAATATAGAATGCTTGAAATGTTTTTTTATTTCCTGAGTAGACTGTCTCTGGCAGATTGGAGGACAACAAGGCTCAGTGCCTGGAAGAATGGTGGTGGTTGGCTTGTGTAGGGGCACCTTTTCCAGCTGCCTTTCCTGTACTTTTGATTGCTCAGGCTTCGTATTGTTTGGTATATGCTCATGAAGAGATTGCAGGCTTGGTTAATGAGACAATTTTAATCTTGTGAGCACTCATGCTTTGGGAAAATTTATATAGAAGTTATAAAGATAGTGGTAATGTGAAAGTTTTTCCAGATAGTCTTTGAAAGTTTGAAATTTTGCTTAAATTAAAAAAAGATGTTTGCATCTTTCACTAGTTTGTGGAAACTAGTATATCCAATTGGAGATGGTGTATTTCTCTGTTACTTTTAAAAATTTAGCATTTGAGATGTAGTTAGTCCACAGCATTTAGAGTAAGCATTGTAGGCTGCAATACCTTCATTATACGTATTTATTAGAATTGGGCTCCTCAATTTCCTTATTGGGTGATTTGAAATAAAGGTTCAAGCCTTTGAAACCGACATATATTAATTAGCCTGCTGAACAAGGAGATAAAACAAAGTATATTTTTCTATAGTTAAATTTCTAACCTTCACTACTTTCTTTATTTTTACTTATTATTATTTGCCTTAGAGCCATTCATGTTGTGAGCGAAAATAGCATACTCTGTTGTGGAAACCAGTTAGAATGTTTAATTATTTTATTAGAAACCATATAATTTTTGTGTACTATCGAATTGGTTTTCAATGTGTGGAAATGTGCTTTGCCACGAAAAGATGATCTCGGTTTCATTCTAAAGTATTATAACATTCAGGTTTTTCCCCCCTTCATATGTCTGTGTCTGCTAAGTTGAAAATTGTGAACATCTAAAAAAAAAACCCCACAAAGAAATATCTTTATACAATACTAACTTAAATTTAGTGAATTCTTGGATAAGGAGTTCCTGTTGGGTATAGAGATGAATTGAAATTGAGCACAGTTAAAGATTTTTATTATAGGAGTGCCTGGGTGGCTCTGTTGGTTAAGCATCTGACTTCAGTTCAGGTCATGATCTCGCAGGTCCGTGGGTTTGAGCCCTGAGTCCGGCTCTGCTGACAGCTCAGAGCCTGAGGCCTGCTTCAGAATCTGTGTCTCCCTGTGTCTTTCTGCCCCACCCCCACTTGTGCATGCTGCGCGCGCGGGCGCACACACTCTCTTTCTCTCAAAAATAAACATTAAAAAAATATTTTTTATTATATAAGGAATTGTTCTGGTTCTTAGAGTTAAGAAAAGTTTGTGGGAACATTTAAATGGGAAATACTTACATTGCTTATCCTATTGTTTGTTTTGGGTGCTAGATTTTTAGTTCAACATTAACCTGTAGAGTTAAATATAGGTCTTTGTGTCTATGTATTAAATGCAGGGTTTGGGTTACTTGAGAGTTTTGACAAATGGAATGAAGATTTTCTTATTATAACTTGTATTGACTTTTACATTCCTATCATGTTTACACACGGTGTATGTACTTTTATCTATAATACATTTATAGTTTCTTAAAACTGATTTTTTTAACCTTCCCCTCATTTTATTCATTTTGGAAACCAGAATATTTTAAACATTTTTTTCTTCTTAAAAACATTTTGTATTTTACAAAATGACATTTGGTATATAGTGATTTGTTCCTTTTGTAAATCATTAAATTAGTAGGTAGTAAATGTTTTTGTCTCAAGCATTAATTTTTATTCAAGCATTAAAAAAATTCATTTTTGAGAGAGGGAGGGAGAGTCAGAGCACAAGCCGGTCAGAGAGAGAGGGAGACACAAAAACTAAGGCAGGCTCCAGGCTCTGAGCTGTCAGCACAGAGCCTGATGCGGGGTTCGAACCCGTGAACCATGAGATCATGACCTGAACTGAAGCCTGAGGCTTAATCAGCTAAGCCACCCAGGTGCCCCAAGCATAAATTCCTTCTTGATGTTTATTTTTGAAAGAGAAAGTGCAAGTGGGGGAGGGGCATAGAGAGAGGGAGACACAGAATCCCTAGCAGGCTCTAGACTCTTGAGCTGTCAGCATAGAGCCCCATGTGGGGTTCAGACCTACAAACCGTGAGGTCGTGAACTGAACCAAAGTCGGATGCAGAACCAGCTGAGCCATCCAGGCGCCCCCAAGCATTAATTTTTAAAAATTATGCACGTTTTCTGGAGTAAAGGCTCTTTTGTATTCAAGATTACTTAAAAGTCACCTTGGATTTAAAGGAAAGATTTTTTTTTTGTAAGTTTATCACTTTATTATGTCAAAAGGATATTAGAGTTTTTGATGAAAACTAGTACCATCTTCGCCAGAGTTTAGGAGGAGGTACTTAAACTTGGATAAGAATATAACTTTATTTTAATTAACTTCTTATGAATTTAATGTTTCCTTCAAGAAACTAGTATCATGGGATTATCAACATGGTAGTATGAATAGTACCTGTGATTTCACTAACGCAAATCAAATGTGTTTTCATATTTCACCTTACATTTGTTGCAGAAGATTCTTTTTCACTTCCCCATTTCTGTGTTTGTGAATCATTTATGCTCATCACAATTTGGAAACTAAAGTAGCTAATAGACCTGCTGCTAGATACTTTAATGCATTAGTAAAGATGCACGTACATTACTAATTTATAGCGTAAAAATTTTACTTTGGAGAATTTTGAACATATACAAAAATAGTAAATGAATCCCACATACTCCTCATTCAGTCCCAACAACCATGAGTCGTGGCCTACCTATCCTGCCTTATGAAGAGATATAAAGCAAAGGAGGGGATGGAGAGTCATGGGGGTGGGGGGAAAGAAGTAAGGCCTCTTTGAAAAGATGGCGTTTGATACATCAGAATGAAGGCCTGTCCACACTTAGATCCAATTCTTTCCTACCAGTGTTATTTTTCTTCTTTTGTAATTTATTTTGAAATAGTTCATCAATGGTACAAAGAATTCTCACATCCCTTTCACCCAAATTCCCTGATTGTCAGCATTTTGAGACATTTACTCCATTAACCTCTCTCTCTTTTTATAAATGTTTGTTTATTTTTGAGAGCGAGCATGAGCAGGGGAGTGTCACAGAGGGGGCAGAGGATCAGAATCTGTCTGCATAGAGCATGAGCCCTGGTATCATGACCTGAGCTGAAGTCAGATGCTTACCCGACTAAGCCACTTACGTGCGCCAGTCTTACCTTGGTATTCATGTGCCTCCTAGTCTTACATAGCATAGATCTTTCATTCTGCAGAATGACCCTCTACCTGAGTCTAGCCAGCATCCCCTCCTGACCAGATCATGTCATGCATTTTTGGCAGGAATGCCACAGAAATGATTCTGTGCCTTTTTCATAGTAATCTATAAGGAGACAAACAATATGGATCCATCCCACCACTGGGGATATTATTTGAACTTTGCTCATCTAGTCAAATTAATGTCTTTACTATTCTCCCTTTATATTTGATTAGCATTTTATGGGGAGATAGTTCACTGTTATAGAGACAGTCTCCCTTTCGTTATCAAGCCTATAGCCACTAGCATTAGTATCTAATGATAACTCTTGCCTATATTACGTACTGCTGTGATTTCTTCTATATTTAGTCTCCTGTAGACACAGACTTTCCGTGTGTGTGTAATACTCATGCTTTCAATTTTTTTCAATTGAGTTTTGTCCAGGGTTTATTTGATACCCAAATTGTTCTAGATTTGGCCAGTGCGAGCTTCTTCAAACAGGCTACTGTGTCCTTCTGATATCTCCCCATCATTTATTAAACATTTATTTCAGGCACAACAAAGGCTTATCATGTACTTTCCTTGCCTCAGTCCTGTAATCAGCCATTTCTCCAAGAAGTCCTGGTTCTTTTTAGTGTAGGATGGTATTTAGAAACCAAAATCTGGATGCTGAATTTACCCTTGGCTACAGAGCTAAGATGATGTGTTGTGTGTATGTATCTGTATCTGTGTATATATATGTTTTCATATGTATACCATATCTGAACCTCAAGGTCAGATTGTTAAAAATGTTCACATGCTCCAGTACACAAGGCTTCTTTCTAACCTTCCACTTCCAAGTTTTTCTTTCTTTCTTTTTTAAATGTTTGTTTAATTTTGAGAGAGGCAGAATGTTAGCAGGGCAAGAGCAGAGAGGGAGGGAGACAAAGAGTCCAAAGCAGGTTCCAAGCTGCCAGCACAGAGCCCGATGTGGGGCTCGGATTCACAAACCGCAAGATTATGACCTGAGCAGAAGACCCGATGGAGCCACCCAGGCACCCTGTAAATTTTTTCTACTCTCAAAATATTTACTTATTTGCCCAATTATGTTTCCAGTGTAGCTCATATCCAGACACCACCTCTAGGCACATTTCTTTGGAAAACCAACATTTGGGGATGAGGGACAAGGAAAGAAGAAAGGTAGGACTGAAAGTGGCTTGAATGTTTTTGTCCTTAATTTTTTCTGTCATAGGAGACAACTTGTGGATGAACAAATATACCTGCCTCTAGTTTAAAGCCGATATAGAGCTATCCCACTCTTAAAAATTTTAGCTTTGGTTCTAGTTCTACCACTGACTTTGTGACATGAGGTTAATCACTGGATCAGTCTGAGCTTTATTATATGTTAGGTCACATAGAAGAGTAGATAGGGAGAAAGGAGCTTGTTAGGAATAATATTAGGAGTTATCATTGCTTCATTTATTAATTTTGTCCAGTTACTCACTTTGTGTGGTATCTCGGCAGAATTTTGCCCTGGCCCTACCTTCCCCCAAACCTCATGGACTTGAACATTTTTTTAAAAAATTGAATTATAATTGATGTATTATTTGAAACTAATTATGCTATATAACATAATGATTCGATACTTATATATACTTAAATATGGCCACCACATTAAGTCTAGTTAACACTTGTCAGCAAAACAAAAAAAATTTTTTTCTTCTGATGAGGACTCTTTATTTTGAAGATTTTATTTTATTTTTCTTAAAGTGTTTATTTGAGGGGAGGGAGTGGGGCAGAGACAGCGAGTGAGACAGAGGATCCCAAGCAGGGATTAGCACAGAACCTGGCACAGGGCTTGAATCCCAAGTAGCACAGAGCCTGGCACGGGGCTCAAACTCAAAACCTGTGAGATCATGACCTGAGCCAAAATCAAGAGTCTCTTGCTTAACTGAGTCTTGATACATCCCCATGACTTTTTCTAACTAGGAGTTTGTACCTTTTCACCTCCTTTCACTCAATTAACCTGTCTGCCCATTCCCTCTACCCCCCACTCTATTCTCTGTATCTATGAGCTTCTGGTTTTTACGTTGTTTTTAAGATTCTGCGTGTAAATAATATCATAATGTTATTTCTCTTTCACTGACTTAGTTCACTTAGTATAATCCCCTCAATGTCCATCCACATTGTCTCAGATAGCAAGTTTCCCTCTTTTTATGGCTGTATAGTACTCCATGGTGTATATATGCACTCTCTCTCTTCTTTATCTGTTCTTTAGTCCATGAATACTTAGGTTGTTTCCATGTGTTGGCTGTTATAAATTAGATTGCATTTGGGGTGCCTGGGTGGCTCAGTCGGTTAAGAGTCCAACTTGAGCGCAGGTCATGATCTCATGGTCCCTGGGCTCGAGCCCTGCATCAGTCTCTCTGCTGACAGCTCAGCCCCTGGAGCCTGNCAGGCTCTGAGCTAGCTGTCAGCAAAGAGCCTGATGTGGGGCTCGAACCCACGAGTTCATGACCTGAGCCGAAGTTGGATGCTTAACCGACGGAGCCACCCAGGCGCCCTGACTGGAGCCTGTCTCAGATTCTGTGTCTCCCTCCCCCTCCGCCCCTCCCCAGCTCGTGCTCTGTCTCTCTCTGTCTCAAAAATTAATAAATGTTAAAAAAAATTTTTTTAAGTAATAAATTATGTTGCAGTGAAAATGGGGATGCACATATTTTTTCAAATTTGTGTTTTCATTTTCTTTGGATAAATACGCAGAAGTGGAATTGCTGGATCATGCGGTAGTTCTATTTTTAATGTTTTGAAGAACCTTAATACCATTGTCTATAGTGGCTGCAGTCAGCTTTATTTTTCTCCTCCCTCTTTATACTCTTGGTCCTCATCCAGGGGTTCCTCAATTAGTTAAGACCCTTATTCTTTGGCACAAGGGAATGGTGGAGTTTGTTTTATTTTGAAGTAGATTCCAGACGTCTTAGCCATAAACATTTCAGTATTTATATCTTAGAAGGTAAGGAATGTATGACGATCTCTATTCCTATTTCAAATACCCAGTCAGTATTCACGTTTGTAATTGTTTTAAGAATTTTTTTTTTTAACTCTGGTTCTATGTAAGGTACACAAATTATAATTAGCGATATGTAATTTTAAAAAATTTTGCTGAAAAAACTTAAAGGGGAAGGGGCACCTGGCTGGCTGAGTTGGTGGAGCATGTGACTCCTGATCTCAGGGCTGTGAGTTCAAGCCCCACACTGAGTGTAGAGAGTACCTAAATAAATAAACTTTAAAACGTTTTATTGAGGGGGCACCTAGGTGGCTCAGTCAGTTGAGTATCTGACTCTTGATTTTGGCTCAGGTCATGATCCCAGGATCATAGGATCAAGCCTTGGGTCTGGCTCCATGGAGCCTACTCAGGATTCTCTCTCTTCCTCTGCTGTTCTCCCCTGCTTGTGCTTGCCCTCTCTCTCTCAAATTAAGAGAAAATTTTTATTAAAAAATGCTCTTTATGAAAACAATTTTACTTAATGTTTACTTTTGACAGAGAGAGGTAGAGTGTAAGCAGGGGAGGAGCAGAGAGAGAGGGAGACCCAGAATCAAAAGCAGGTTCCAGGCTCTGAGCTGTCAGCATAGAGCCCCATGCAGGGTTTGAACCCAGGAGCCGTGAGATCATTATGAGCTGAAGTTAGATGCTCAACCGACTGAGCTACCCAGGCACGGTTTAATTTATAGTAAAATGTACCTATTTTAAATGTAGAGCTTGTAAAATTTTGAGAATCGTAGGTATTGTTTGTAACAACCACCACCACTGTAGTCATGATACCACAGTTTATTTCCTTATTTTTCTTAAGTTTATTTGGGGGGGGGTGCAGAGAGAGAGGGAGATAGAATCCCAAGCAGGCTCTGTGCTATCAGTGCAGACCCTGACATGGGGCTCGAACCCATGAACTGTGAGAATATGACCTAAGCCAAAATCAAGAGTCTCATGCTTAAGTAACTGAGCCACCCAGCTACCCAGCTGTACCCAGCTACAGTTCAGTTTTTTTTTATTTTAGAGAGAGAACACGAGTGGGGGAGAGGATGGGGTGGGAGGAGGTGAGGAGGAGAGAATCCCAAGCAGGGTCCATGCTCAGTGCAGAGCCCGACTTGAGACTCAGTTCTACGGCCCTGGGATCATGACCTGAGCCAAAATCAAGGGACGCCTGGGTGGCTCAGTTGGTTAGGCACCTGACTCTTGATTTCAGCTCAGGTCATGATCTTGCAGTTTGTGGGTTTGGTCCCCGCATTCAGCTCTGTGGTGAATGCAGAGCCTGCTTGGGATCTGTGTCCCTCTCTCTGCCACCTCCCCCCCCAATAAATAAATAAACATTTTAAAAAAGATTTAGAGAATTTAAAAAAAAAGAGTCAAAATCAAGAGTTGGATGATCAACTGAGTGAATCACCCATGTGCCCCTAATCTGTGGGTTCAGTTTTTTTTTAAATACTATTTATTTTTTGAGAGAGAACATGCGCAAAAGCAGGGGAGAAGGCAGAGAGGGAGAGAGAATCCAAAGCAGGCTTCAAGCTGTCAGCACAGAACTCAACATGGGGCTCGAACTAACCAACTGTGAGATCATGACCTGAGCAAAACCAAGAGCAGTTCATTTAACTGACTTGAGCCACCCAGGTGCCCCGCTAATCTATAGGTTTTGTTCTTCTTTTATGTATGTTTAGTTTTTTGAGAGAGAGTGCGAGCAGAGGAGTGGCAGACAAGGAGACACAGAATCTGAAGCAGGTTCCAGGTTCTGGGCTGTCAGCACACAGCCCAATGCAGAGCTTGAACTCATGGACTGTGAGATTGTGGCCCTGAGCTGAAGTCGGAGACTTAACCGATTGAGCCACCCAGGGGCCCCTAATCTATAGGTTTAATCTGGCTCTCTACTTACAACTTCATTTGTTGCTAACCAGGTTGATTGTTCTCTGCAGTTTCTCGCTGTGTGAATTTTGCTGATAACATTGTTGTCCCTTGGTATATGTTAATATCACCTTTTGTCCTCTGATTTTTTTTTTTAATGTTTTTAATTTATTTCTGAGAGAGACAGACAGACAGCATGAGCAGGGGAGGGTCAGAGAGAGAGAGGGAGATACAGAACCTGAAGCAGGCTCCAGGCTCTGAGCTAGCTGTCAGCACAGAGCCTGATGTGGGGCTCGAACCCACGAACTGTGTGATCATGACCTGAGCCGAAGTCGGACGCTTAACTGACTGAGCGACCCAGGCGCCCTTGATTTTTTTTTTTTTAATAGATAGGACTATTTAAAAATATTTTAATAGGGGCACCTGGGTGGCTCATTTGGTTAAGTGCCCAAGTTATTAGCTCAGGTCATGATCTCAAGGTTTGTGAGATGGAGCTCCATGTCCTCTGCTAACAGTGCAGAGCCTGCTTGGGATTCTCTCTCTCTTCTTTGGGATTCTGCCTCTCCCCTGCTCACTTTCAGAATAAACTCTTAAAAATAAATACAAATATTTTGATATTTTATTTCAATATAATGGGTTTTCTTATTCACTTTATTTTAATTTTAATAATACTATTCTAAGAAATGATTTATACCTATCCCCAGAACATCAAAGCATTCCAGGGCACAAAAAGGTTAACCATTGTTTTAAATTTTTTTTAACATTTTATTTTACTTTTGGGGAGAGAGAGAGGGAGATACAGAATCCAAAACAGGCTCCATACTCTGAACTGTCGGCACAAAGCCTAATGTGGGGCTCGAACCTACAAAGTATGACTGTGACATGAGAAGTTAGATACCCAACAGACTGAGCCACCTAGGTGCACCAAGATACATTGTTTTAAACAACCCATTAGATTAAGAATAGAATGCTAGGAGCATATTAAACTACTTTTTTTTTTTTTTTAGTTTTTTTATTTTGTGTGTGTGTGTGTGTGTGTGTGTGAGAGAGAGGGAGAGGGAGGGAGGGAGAGAGAGAGAGAGAGAGAGAGAGAAAGGGTAGGGGAGGGTCAGAGAGAGACTCCTAAGCAGGATCCATGCTGTCATTGTGGAGCCTGACACAGGGTTCAAACCCACAAGCTGAGATCAAGAATTGAAATCGAGAATCTGACATTTAACCCACTGAGCCATCCAGGCGCCCCTTAGGTATTGATTTTACTTTTGACATAGGTTGAGCTGGAAAAGGTAAAATCTCCAAAAAAAAGTTTTGACTATAAAACAGATAGTGTCCTATGAATAGCTTGAATCCCACCCCTAATTTCTCTGTTGCATTCTTAGTGATTAGGATTGCTGTTTTTATCATGAGTTGTTTTGTTTTTCAGTTTTTATATTCCCTTCTTCTTACCCCTAGTCCTAGGCTAGGAATAATGGAATCTTTAGATTTCTAAGGTTCCTTTTTAGTCAGGCGGAATTCTTTCAGTGATATAGTTACTGACTTCTATTGGTGGGCCAAGCTTTAATCAGAGAAAACTAGGTTTGCAAAAATCTCAAGTTTATAGAGAGCACTTTAAAATTCAGTTAGTGTGTGATGCTGTATATAAAATAAGATGCTGTAAGTCTTCAGTAACACATATATTATCTAAAGTGGGTACGTTTAATTTCTCCCAGAAACTCAGTGGGTTGATTTATAAGATTCCTAGGGTCTTTCCGGTTTAAGAAATCTTGTTATAGTTGTCATTCTTCATTACACATAAAGGTCACTGGAATGCTATAGAGGTTTAAAAAGTGTATGTTAAAGTTCATTTGGATTATAAAAGAGTTTAATATCTACAAGTAGTGTTGTATCCATTATACAAAACATTGGTGTATCAGTTACTTTGAAATGAATCATTCTGCTAACCAGTTTATGCTCCTCCATCAAAAGTAGCTTTTCTGGGGTGCCTGGATGACTCAGTCAGTTAAGCATCCAACTTTGGCTCAGGTCCAAGTTTGACTCAGGTCATGATCTCGCGGTTCATGAGTTCGAGCCCCATGTCGGGCTCTGTGCTGACAGCTAGCTCAGAGCCTGGAGCCTGTTTCAGATTCTGTGTCTCCCTCTCTCTCTGTGCCCCTCCCCCACTCATGTTCTGTCTCTGTCTCAAAAATAAACTATTAAAAAAAATTTTTAAAGTAGCCTTTCTGGGGCACCTGGGTGGCTCAGTGGGTTGAACATCTAGCTTCTGCTCAGGTCATGATCTCACAGTTCACAAGTTCAAGCCTCCTGTCCAGCTCTGTGCTGACAGCTTGGACCCTGGGAGCCTGTTTCAGATTCTGTGTCTCCCTCTCTCTCTGACCCTCCCCTGCTCATGCTGTCTCTCTCCCTCTCTCCTAGAAATAAATTAAAAAAAAATAAAAAAAAAATAATATAAAAGCCTTTCTGGGTCAAGACTTAAGTGGTATTTGTAAAGTTTTAAATAGTTTTAAATTATGTTGCAGTTAATTTTTTAGATGGTGTATATGTTTTATTACACTAATCTGAAGTATAGGGATATACTCCAGTTTTTCTTATCACTAACACCTCTCTATTTTTCTTGTGAAGTAGCCCTTTCCACAGTGGTTTTTGACAGAGATCATCCTTTTCAGCACAGGATTGCTTTGTCATTCTAAAAGTAGATGTATAAAAGGAACTTTCACCACAGCTTTGGGTCTCACAGGGTTATGACATTTGATTTCCCTTGTGTTAATCTTACTGGAAATTTTGTTTTAAAAATGTTTTTCTGAGTTTTTTCTCAATATTTTATTGTTTCTAAATGACTTATTTGTAGAAATAGCTTTTTAGTTTCAGATTAATCAGATTAAAATGTTGACTGGGTAAGTTGACATACTTAATACAATGATTGGCATGGAGACTAGTGACTTTTTTTTTAATGATAGGATTAATTTCATTCCAAAGTTCTGTATTGGGAAGCATATTTACTTAAAAGTTTATAGAACAATAGAATTGAGAAAAAAAATCTATAGACCTTTTTAAGATTGAGGAGTGATAAAGTGAGCTCATTTCCTAAATCTGAGAGTAGAGGCAGTCTTCAAAGAGTTTACAGAAATACTCATAATGGTATATAAAAAGGAATATGGAATTTATATTAACAAAAGGTGGGATCATGTTTTATCTTGTTTCTATTTTATCTTAGTAACCATATAGTATGAAATAAGGATAAAAGTCACTAGTCAAGTGAAATATTAGACATATTCATAAATTTGCCAGTCATTTTTAAAATTATTTTATTAGGAAGTAAGTCATAAGGTTAAAAATGAATTTATCCTCAGCAGTTGTAAGTAATAGTCCTATTAAGTCAGGTAGGAAGCACGTTTTCTTTTTTCTTTTTTTATCTTTTTTTCTTTTTATAGTTTTTATTTTTGAGACAGAGGAGACAGAGCATCAGCGGGGGATGGGCAGAGAGAGGGAGACACAGAATCTGAAATAGGCTCCAGGCTCTGATCTGTCAGCACAGAATTCTGATGCAGGGCTCGAACCCATGAACTGCGAGATCATGACCTGAGCCGAAGTCAGACGCTTAACTGAGCCACCCAGGCGCCCCTTTTTCTTAAATGTAGTAATTTTGAGGGAGGGAGGGAGGGAGAGGGAGGGAGGGAGAATCCAAGCAGGCCCTTTGCTGTCAGTGCAAAGTCCCACGCACAGCTTGATCCCAGGAATGGGGAGATCACAACCCAAGCTGAAATCAAGAGGTGGATGCTTAACCCACTGAGGCACCCAGGTACCCCAGCCTGCTTTTTTTTTGGTCAGCTTGCCTTGCTCCTTTTTTCTTCACCTAACTGCTTTATTTATTGTCATTACTTTAAGAAATGGTTGATCATAATCATTTGCATTCTATTTACAATTATTCATGAGCTTTTCCCAGAAAAGTCCTGTGTAAATCAAACACATTTATGAAGTTATTCATGAATTATTGTGAGAACAAATGTCCAAAAGTTAACTTGGTGGTCATCATATTCTAGCACTGTATAAATTGATTCTTTTAGTACAGACTCCTCTGTTCTTTCCTCTAGAGAGGTACTTTGTGAATTATTTCTAAAATTGTTTAATAGATTCAGGCTTCCTATTGATCTCACCAGTAGGATCTAAAGATTATAGAATTGCGGAGTCTGGCTGTTGGAGGAGTGTGTGACTTTTTTTTTAATGTTTTATTTATTTTTGAGAGAGAGAGAGAGAGACAGTGTGAGCAGGGGAGGGTCAGAGAGAGAGGGAGATACAGAATCGGAAGCAAGCTCCAGGCTCTGAGCTAGCCGTCAGCACAGAGCCCGACACGGGGCCTGAACCCACGGACCGTGAGATCATGACTTGAGCCGAAGTTGGACGCTTAACCGACTGAGCCACCCAGGAGCTCCAGGGGTGTGTGACTCTTAATCTCAGCATTGTGAGTGCGAGCCCCATGTTGTATGTAAGAGATTACTTAAAAACTTAAAAAATAAAGATTATAGAATCTTTGGAATTTTTTCTTATAATTGAATAATCTTTCAGAGGTGTACATATCAATTGAGTATTATCCTTTTGTTAAAAATTGTTGTTATAACTTAAAAAAATTTTAAACTCTGTGCCCACTGTGGGGCTTGAACTCAAGACCCTGAGATCAAGAGGGGCATGCTCTACTGACTGAGCCAGCCAGCCCCCCCCCAAATTAATTTCACTTAGTAAATGTTTCTCATTAGATTGGTGTGAAATAACACATATGTATATGTATATTTTTTCTCTAAAGTAATGATGTCTGTAATAGTTCTGAAGAATTATGTCATTCAAGGCTTTACTGAAAACATTGCTTTCCTCATGAGTGTTAGACTCCTCAAATTTTCATGTACAGCATTCTCGGCATTCACTGTGGATTAGGTAAACAGATGAGTATAGTTTTGTTGGTTGAATTAAGTTCTTCAGTCTACAGTTTTCTTAGATCCTCCTAAGTAGAACTAACAGTTTTTCGTATATGAGAAGTGATCTGTGATGTTCATGACAGCATTATTCACAGTAGCCAAAAGATGGAAGCAGTCATAGTGTTATGATCCATGAATGGATAAACAGAAAACATACAGTGCAATATTACTCAGGCTTGGAAGGGAAGAAAATTCTGACCCATGCTACGAACGGATGAACCTTGACGATATTATGCTCATTGAGGGAATTCCATGTCTATATAGATTCCCTGTATGTATGCCTATTAAATTTGATTTTCACCTGTTTTAAAAAAATATGCCAAGTGAAATAAAGCAAATCTCAAAAGGATAAATACTGTATTATTCTACTTATTGCAGGTACCTAAAGCAGTCAAATTCATACAAAGTGAAATAGTGGTTGCTTTGTTTTTTTTTTTTTTTTACAATTATAAGCGGTGCTAAGATAAGCAGTCTTGTGTACTGTTTGCAGATACAGTCAATTACACATGCATGATCAATCCCTGTGAATGGAGTTTCTGGGGATGTGTGCTTAGTTCTTGATCAATACTATGAAATTGTTTTCCTAAGAGGTTTTTCTAATTTAAACTCCTGCAGAGAGTTTTATGAAAGTATCTATTCTACTCAGGCTAGTCCTTAGGTATTATTAATATAAGTCTTTGTTTTATGTGGTACCTTTCTTAAAATTCAGATTTTTAAAACTCGGATTTTTAAAAGTTTGAAATTGAGCACGAGCAGCTTTTTGAGTGTATTTCTTTTGTTTATTATTTGTGTGTGCATATCTTATTTATTTTTATGTAATCTCCACACCCAATGTGGGGCTTGAACTCACAACCCCAAGATCAAGAGTTGCATGCTTTATCAGCTGAGCCAGCCAGGTGTCTCCTATGTGTATGTGCATATTTAAAAAGAATTATACATTAAAATATTTTGCCTTTTTTTGGGGGGGGGGGCCTCTGTCTCCCTTGATATGTAAGAACTGTTTGTATATTTAGGAAAACATTTTATTTCTTATGTGTTACAAATCTTTGTCCCCATTTATCTTTTGACTGTATTTTGCTATTTAGAAGCTGTAATTTTTATGTGGTTTATGTGGTCTTTTTCTTTATGATTTAGAGGTTTTACTCCAGGGGCGCTGGGTGGCTCAGTTTGTTAATCGTCCCACTCTTTTGGCTCAGGTCATGATCTCATGGTTTGTGAGTTCAACTCCCCCCGCCCCTTCCCCCCAGTCAGGCTCTGTGCTCACAGTGTAGAGCCTGCTTGCGATTTTTCCTCCCTCTTCTCTGTGCCTTTCCCCAGAGCACACTCTCTGGCTCTGGCACTCGCTTGCGCTCTCGCTCACTTGCTCTCTCTCTCTCTCTCTCTCTGAAAATAAATATTTAAAAAAAGAGGAATGCCTGGATGGCTTAGTCCATTGAGTGTCTGACTTCGGCACAGGTCATGATCTCCTGGTTCAGGTTCAAGCCCCACATTAGGCTCTGTGCTGTTGGTACTGAACCTGCTTCTCATCCTGTTTCCCTCCGTCTGCCCTTCCCCCTGCTTGAGCGCACACACCCTCCCTCCCTCTCTCTCCCTTTCTCTCTCTCTCTCTCTCATAAAAAAAAAAAAGTAAAAGAAAATAGAGGTTTTTACCCCATGTTGAAAGTCTTTCCTAGACCCAAGATTATACAACAAATTAATAGTTGTAGGGTTGTTGTTGGTTTTTTTTTGTTTTTTGTTTTTTGTTTTTTTGGCAGACTGGTAACAAATCAGCAAACTGTTACAAATCATTCTTCTCCTCTAGTCTTTTCCCACTCCTCCCCCCGTCCCTCCAAGTAGAGAAACGTCTCTCAGGGTATGTTTCTAGGGCTGCCTTTTACTGGGTTTAGGCATTCTTAGTCTGTCTTTTGCCATCTTTAGTAATTATTTGTACTTGGGCAAAATATAGCATGATTAAAAGAAGAATATATTATTTGATTAAAAAAGAATATATTATTTAAAAATAGCTTATAAATCTACTTTCTATATAAATTTCACAGTAGATTTACTAAAAGATCTTCTGTATCATCGTGACATGAAGGTGGCAGATATTGACTGTCAACAGTAATGGATTACTTATCTTCCCAGTCAGGCATACTTGAAATAGAAAATGTCTTCCAAGTGTGCCCAGTTACAGGAAACACAGCATACAGTTGACTTATATTGAGATAACAAATGCTTGTGACTAAAGGAGATACAAAGTCTTTTGTATTAAAGGACAGTGACAGGCACTATTTTATATCTTTTTTAAAAAATATAGATGTATTTTTCTTGTGACTGAGCCAGCAAGGTACTCCTTGATTTTTTCTTTTATTTTTATTTATTATTATTACTTTTCAATTTTTTATTTTAGAGAAAGAGTGAGAATAGGGGAGAGGGGCAGAGGGAAAGAGAATCTTAAGCAGGCTCCATGCTCAGCACAGAGCCCAATGCGAGACTTAATCCCACGAGCCTGGGACCATGAACTAAGCCAAAATCAAGAGTCAGATGCTCGGGGCACCTGAGTTGTCTCAGGGTAGAGTGTCCAACTTCAGCTCAGGTCATGATCTTGCAGTTCATGAGTTAGAGCCCCACATTGGGCTTATTGCTGTTAGCCCATCAGTGTAGAGCCTGTTTCAGATCATCTGTCCTTTTCTGTCTGCCCCTCCCTTACTTATGTTCTCCCCAAAAATATATATTAAAAAAAGAGAGAGAGAGAGATGCTCAACAGACTGGACTACCCAGGTGCCCCATCTTTTTCTTTCAGTAAGTTTTGTTGAGATATAATCCACATTGCATAAAACACATTCTTTTAAAGTGTACAATTCAGGAGTGCCTGCCTGGCTGGCTCAGCAGAGCATGTGACTCTTTATCTCTGGGTCATGAGTAGAATTTACTTTAAAAAATACATACATACACACACCTTTTATTTGTTTATTTTAAAAAACATTCTTAATGTTTTATTTTTGAGAGAGAGAGAGAGGGAGACAGAATCCAAAGACAGGCTCCAGGCTGTAGCTAGCTGTCAGCACAGAGCCTGACGCAGGGCTCGGTCCCATGAACCGTGAGATCATGATCGGAGCCGAAGCTGGACGCTTTAACTGACTGAGCCATCCAGGCACCCCAACACATACACCTTTAAAAAAAAAAAAAGGCATACAATCCAGTTGTTTTGAGTATAATCAGAGTCGGGCAACCATCACCACTGATTTCAGAACATTCTCATCACAGCAGAATGAAACCCTACATGCATTAGCAGGCACTCCCCATTCTCCCTTCTCCTCAGTCCCTGCAACTACTAATTTGCTTTATATTTCTACGAATTTATCTACTTTGGATGTTTCATATAGTATATGGAATTATACAATATGTGACTGATTTTTTTCCACTTAGCATGATGTTTTCAAGGTTCATTCCTTTCTGTGGCCGAACTGCATTCCATTGTACGGACGTACATATACATGCACATATACATACATCTATGTAAAAAATTTTTTTGTTCAAACCATTTATTGAGGCATTTCAGGGGAAGGTAGAAGGGCTGGAGGACAGTGAGATTCTGTGTTGTTGGCCAGCTGAGATCTGCCCAGCTTCACAGTCGCTGAGTGCCATATCATATACTTGTTCAGGTAATATGTTTATTTTTTAAAATAAGCTCTATACCCAACATGCCCAAGATCAAGAGTTGTATGCTCCACCAGCTAAGCCAGCCAGGTTCCCCAACCTTTGCCCATTCTTTAAAAAAAGTTTTTTTAAGTTTTTATTTATTTTGAGAGAGAAAGTAAGCTCACAGGCGGGGGAAGGGCAGAGAGAGAAGGAGAGAGAGAGAGAATCCCAAGAAGGCGCTGCACTGTCAGCACGGAGCCCCCCATGTGGGGCTAGAACTCACGAACTGTGAGATTATGACCTGAGTTGAAAAGGTGGACGCTCAACCCGCTGAGCCACCCAGCCATCCCTGCCCATTTTTATTTTTTTATTTTTTTANAGATCATGACCTAAGCGAAAGTCGGACGCTTAACCGACTAAGCCACCCAGGCGCCCCATCCCTGCCCATTTTTAAATTGCATTTGTATTTAGGTTGAATAATAAGAGCTCTTTACCAAATACATAGTTTGCAAATATTATCTCCCTATTTTCCGTGGGTTTATATAAATTTTTGATATTTGTTTTTGGATAAAGTAAGACCATTAACTTTTATCATTGTCCTGCTAGAGATGTAAGTTTATTTTGTCATTCTAGGTAATTGTTAAAATTTAAGTTTTACTTTGGGTTTTACTTTAACTGTTATAATGAAACATATATTACAAATATCTTATTTGGCTCTGTCCAAATGGCAGGCATTTTGGAATAGAAGTATATGATTCTGAGTTATACACCACATTTAATGTGTTGAAATATGGGAGTATCAGTAACTGTGTAGCTTTAATATCTACCTCTGTTGATGACAAGCAATAGCTTTAATTTTAAAAGATTGGAATTGTACACTCAAAAATGGTTAAAATAGGGGCGCCTGGCAAGCTCAGTCAGTAGATCAAGTGACTCTTCATCTCAGGTTCGTGAATTCAACTCCCATGTTGGACATAGAGCTTTTTAAAAAACTGGTTAGCTTCTGTTATATTTTATCACAGTAAAAATTTTTTTGACCCATGATTCTATAAGAAAAATGTGGCCAGCTCTAATTAAGTGCTCTTAAAACATACTAAGTTGCTGAGGATTCTGCCTTTTGGTCTGCCTGAAGTATTTTCAGTTACTGGTGTAGGATGTAAGAGTCTGATAAGAGAGGGGAAACTAGCCTTTAGGCATAAATAAAGATCAAATGGGTTGATTTATAAATTAGTAATTCCATTATAAAAAATTATTGCTATGAAAAGGTAATTAATATGTGTTGATGTTACTGTGTCATTCCAAATAGTTTGGTAGTTGTAATGGATATATATTTGTGACCCAACTGTCTTGAGTTTGAAAGAGGAATGCTTTTGAATCTTTTTATCATATAAAAAACAAACACACGTTTTCTTGTCCTACGATTGATTGATTGATTGATTGATTGAGAAAGAGAGCATGAGCAAGGGTGAGGGCAGAGGGAGAGAGAGGAAAAATCTGAAGCAGGCTCCATGCTCAGCACCGAGCCTGATGTGGGTAATTCCAAGACCCTGTGGTCATGACCTTAGCTGAAATCAGAAGTCAAGACACCCAACCGACTAAGCCACCCAGGTGTCCCACTTGTCTCTGCTCTTCTAGGTAGCCCAACCAGGCTTTAATATTTATTTTTTATGTCTTTTTATCCCTCATGCTCATTTGATCTTTGCTTTGCTTCTGCCTGTGCTTATTGGTCATTTGCTTTTGACTAAGCAACATCTTGGCCATTATGAGTTGGAAGGGTGGGAAAGAGGGAAATACACAAAGCCATCAGTAGTTTGATGAAATATATAATGTTTGGAAAGTGATATTTTTAGTTTTACATAAGTAGATGTGTAGGAAGCTGATATTCTTCTTGTATATAATTCTCTAACTCTCTAAAATTTTTTAAAATGTTTCTTATTTATTTTTGAGAGAGAGACAGACAGACAGACAGAGTACAAGTGGAGGAGGGGCAGAGAGAGGGAGACACAAAATATGAAGCAGGCTCCAGGCTCTGAGCTATCTGTCCAGAGCCCAATGCAGAGCTCCAGCTCATGAACCACGAGATTATGACTGAGCTGAAGTCAGATGCTCAACTCACTGAGCCACCCAGGCACCTCTAAAATTCTATAACTCTTATCTGAAATAGCAGGATAACGTTGAAGCTTTAGAAGGGATCTCTTTACCTGAAAATAGAGCAGTAATGTTAATAATCATAAAAGACTCAGGAGATCTTTTAACTGTAGGAGTTAACTGGCAAAGTAGATGTAGAATTTGAGTTTATTGTCTAAACAGAGTGGACCTGTTGTTCAAAAATGACTTGGGGAAGATTGTTTTCTGTAGTAGGGGGCCTTTTGTGAAAAGGAAGTTCTGTATGTGTGGCTATTCTTTACTACTGCTTATTATTAGGATAAGTTGCAAAAGCTAGGATTAAAATTAACCATTGAATTTTAATGATAACCCAGCCAATAATGGTCAAGTACAGTGCCTTCTTGGAAAAAGGGGTGTTGAGAGAATTCATTGGGTCTTAGCATACTAATGTCTTTAGCTTTATGTAATGGTGTTGCTTTGGAAATTATATAGAGTAAGCTTTTTGTGGAGTTGATAAAAACAGTTCAGAATAGGAGGACTTGTCACCTATCATGAAACTAATTTATAATTAAATTTCCTGAGATTAGAGGGATCTTTGTTTTGTTCCCGGATATGCATCAAGTGCCTAGAACAGTACTTACTAAAAATTATATAATTAATAATTGAATCGGTTTCCTAGTCTCTTATATTCCCATGCTTTTCCTTGACTATGTCAACATTGCTTTCCAGTGTGAACTCTGAGGCCATTAATTCGTTGAAATTGTATTCTTCAAGGAACTGCTAAGGATGGTCAGTGCTTATTACATAAGTTTTCCATTGTTGAAAGAAGACGGAACACTTCACCAGACCTGGGATTATTTTCAATAATTTTTTTTAACTTAATTCTAAGTAGGCTCCCATCGTGAAGCTTGAACTCATGACCCTGAGGTTAAGAGTCTCATGCTCTACAAATGGAGCCAGCCAGGTGCCCCTCTTTTGGGTAATTTTTATATTGACTTTTTTTTTCAAATTCTTTTTTAATGTTTATTTTTGAGAGGAGAGAGAGGTAGAGCATGAGCCGTGGAGGGGCAGAGAGAGAGAGAGAGGGAGGGAGACAGAGAATTCCAAGCAGCCTCCAGGCCCTGAGCTGTCAGCACAGAGCCCAGCGCGGGGCTCGAACCCACGAACCGTGAGATCATGACCCAAGCTGAAGTTGGATCCTCAACCGACTGAGCCACCCAGGTGCCCTTATATTGAGTCTTAAAAATTTAGAAGAATACAGTGTGTGTTGATCCATTTAATAATTTTTAATTTTGAAGGTTTTTGACCAACAAGAAACCAATTTACTATTATTCTTTGACTGTTTTTGAAAACAAACCTATAAGATTGTTATGTACTGCAGCTTATAACCATCAAACACAATTTCTTAGCTTTATTTTATTTATTTTAAACTTAGTTTCTCTTAACTCTTTAAAAGTAATAAATAAGTTAAAAGCACAACCAGTGACCATGTAATTTTAGAAACTGTTATTTTGTACGTATTACTGGAAAATACTCCATAGGTTCTCTGAAAACCTGTATCTACTGCTTGATGTAGTTCAAAAAGGAAACAGTGTCTAATTATGGTTTGATTATTTTTCTTCTTTTAATTAGTAAATGTCAGATAAATGTTACATCTTGGTACTTGAGGAATACTTGAAAGCTGTAAGAAACGTGTCATTTTGGAAAGCGTAGACAAAATCAGGATGTCGTATTTACCAGTTGAGTTTTCATGGATATGAAGAGTTAGCAGTTTTTTTGGGGCAGGGAGTGGGGAGAGGTTTCCCAGTCTTCGCAGTATAGAAGAGTAATATAGAATTGTAATAGCTGATTAAGTTCTCCTTCATTAAATTGTTAAATTGGAAGCTAGATTTGTTTGTGTTTTCTTTCCAAAGTGTGCTCTCCTTAATATAAAGATGATAGAGGGGTGCTTGGATGGCTCAGTCAGTTGAGTTTTTGGCTCAGGTCACAATCTCCTGGTTGGGTTCAAGGGATCAAGCCCTGCATTGGGCTCTTTGCTGACAGCACAGATTCGCTCTCGCTCTCTTTCGCTCTCTCTCGCTGTCTCTTGCTCTCTCTCGCTCTCTCTCGCTCTGTGTGTGTGTGTGTCCCTCCTCTGCTTGTACAGTGCGTACACACTCTCTCAAAATAAACATTGAAAAAAAAAAAAGAAATGAGATGGTGAACTGCCCTTTTGAGGAAGGAGAATAATTTGACTTTATCTGCATAATCTGTGGATTGAGTATCTGGTCCCTCTTTCGGTATTGCATTTAGCTCTTTTTTACAATATAAGCTTAAACATTTGTTTTCCTTATGTATAATTTGGCTAACCTTTTTTTTAATGGGTTTCTTCTGCTGCTTCCCTCTTTTTTTCTTCTCTCTCTTTTTTTTTTTAAATAGAAAAACCTCTGCAACCTTCCATTTAGTGATAAACTTTGTAGATGAGGGTATAGCAAAACATACTATAAAGTTTATCTTCACCATTTTTAGGGATACAGTTAGTGGCATTAAGTACGTTCACGATGCTATATATAACCGTCACCACTATTTCTAGAATGTTTTCATCCCATATAGAAATTCCATACCCGTTAAGCAATAACTCCCCATTTCCTCTTCCTCCTTGCTCCTGGTAACCTCTATTCTACTTTCTGTTTTGATGAATTTGCCTATTCTAGATACCTCATATAAGTAGAATCATAAACTAATACTGTCCCATTTTGTCCATCTTATTTCATTTAGTATGATGTTTTAAATTTCATCCATTCATGTTGTAGCATGAATCTTTTTTTAAAGTCTATTTTTGAGAGAGAGAGTGAGCAGGGGAGGGGCAGAGAGAGAGAGAGAGAGAGAGCGTGCTAAGCAAGCTCCACAGTGTCAGCACATAGCACAACACGGGGTTCCAACTCAGGAACCAAGAGATCATGACCTGAGCCAAAATCAAGAGTTGGATGCTTGACTGATAGAACCATGCAGGTGCCCCCGTCTTTTTATGTCTTAATATACTGTTGCATTGTATGTGTGTTTCACATTTTGTTTATTAATTCATTGGTAGACACTTGGATTGTTAACATCTTTTGATTGTTGTGAATAATGCTTCGGTGAACACTGCTGTATGCATAAACATTTGAGCCACAGTTTTCACTTTTTTTTTCTTTCATAGTTTATTGTCAAGTTGGTTTCCCCCAATTTTCACTTCCTAAGGAGTGGAATTGCTTGGTTATACAGAAATTCTATGCTTAACTTTTTGAGAAAATGTCACACTTTTCCACGGTGGCTTCATGATTTTATGGTTCTTCCAGCTCTGCACTAGATTTCAAATTTATCTTCATTCTTGTCAACACTTGTTCTTTCTCTCCCTCCCTCTCCAAATAACATCCTAGTGGGTGTGGACTAGTATCTCATTGTGGTTTTGATTTGCATTTCCCTAATGACTAATAATTTTGAGCATATTTTACCGTGTTTATCTGCCATCTGTGTGTCTTCTTTGTTGAAATGTTTTGCCCATTTTTATTTTTTATTATTTTTTAATGTTGTATTTATTTCTGAGAAAGAGAGAGACAGTGTGAGCAGGGGAGGGTCAGAGAAAGGAGGAGGCACAGAATCTGAAACAGGCTCCAGGCTCTGAGCTAGCCGTCAGCACAGAGCCCAACACGGGGCTCGAACCCACAAACCGTGAGATCATGACCTGAGCTGAAGTCGGACGCCCAACCAACTGAGCCACTCAAGCGCCCCAGTGTTTTGTCTATTTAAAAAAAAATGGGTTGAGTTACAAAGTTTCTTGGATTCTGGATAGAAGTCCTTTGTCAGATATAATGGAAGGTATTATTTAGTGTTTGTATGGAAAGAAAAGAACTACTTCAGTTTCTAACAATGTTTTCCCAAATTAAAAAGATCTTTCATTAATTCATTAATAGCACATAATGACTTCTAGTTCAGTTGCCTGATGAAATTGAGTTTTAGGGTTATGTTTTCCTTGTGGGAGGTAGTAACTTAAGTCATACTACAGGATGTAAAGAGGAAAGTTCTGCTTTCTGATAATGTCAGCTTCTTCAGGGGAAGTGTAAAATTATGATTTTGGGTTGTCAGCAAATAAGAATGCTATATTTAAAAGTGCTGTGCCTGCCTTTCTAAAATGTCAAATTACAAGCACATAAAATATAATTAACTCCTAATGAAATTTGTGGAAATTTCATGACTTTTAAGATTCTAAACCATTATATTTCTCATATATATATGGTTCAAATTGTAAAAGTGTCCTAAAATTTTTCTTTGCAAACATAATCATCATTTTTTGACTAAAAATGGGAACACATGGCCTATCAAAAGATTTTCTCAAATTTATTAATTTATTTAATTTCATTAATTTGAGAAACAATTTAATTATACCTAAATTATAAGTTTTAATAGTTTTAACATCCTGAAAAAAATTAAATAGCATAAAACTGCATTAAAAATTAGACTGTCACTGGTAAAATAAATGGACACAGAAAATACTGGATTTATTTTACCTTTAAGAGTGAAATAATCTCATTTTTTCATTAAGATCATTTCACTTAGTTAAAATGAAATCTGTAAAGTAGCTGTTTTCAGTTACAATTTTTACTTTTTAATAAACATCTTTAAAGATTTCTAAGTAACATTGAACAATCTTAGGTTTAATATCCTTTTTTAGGATGTAAAAATTCCTAAAACTTCTTAGAGACTCGTTTCAGCTAAGTGTTCTTGAAAGGTGAAAAGTAATTTAGTAAATATTATGTTTAAGATATGAGAACAGTAAAATGGTTAAAACATTTGTAAGTTTTGGGGGTGCCTGGCTGGCTCAGTCAATAGAGCTTATGACTCCAGATCTCAGGGGTCATGGGTTCAAGCTCCATGTGGGCATAGAGCTTACTTTAAAAAAGATTCTGTAGTGGCGCTTCAGTGGCTCAGTCGCTTAAGTCTCCAACTCTTAAATTAGGCTCAGGTCATGATCTCACCGTGCTGGTTCTGTGCTGGGCTCCATGCTGGACACGGAGCCTGCTTAAGATTCTTCCTCTGTCCCTGCCCTGCTTGTGTGCGTACTTTTTCTCTTTCACAAAAAAGAAAGATTAAAAAAAAGTGTACATTTTTGCCCCAAGGAAGAAAAATGTGAGTGAAAAAGCATTCGAAGTGTAAAAGCGATTTCAAGTGTCACTTTGCAATTCCTCCCGTATACATAGACAATGTAAATTGTCTAAAAATATGAAACAAATTTTCAAAAACTGTTTTTGGAAAATTATTGCTGTGCAGCAATAATGTTGGTTTTATTTTTTCCAGATATGGCCGCGTGGAAAGTGTCAAAATTCTCCCCAAGAGGGGATCTGAAGGAGGAGTGGCTGCCTTTGTGGATTTTGTGGACATCAAAAGTGCACAGAAAGCTCACAACTCAGTCAACAAAATGGGAGATAGAGACCTACGCACGGATTATAATGAACCAGGCACCATTCCAAGTGCTGCTCGGGGATTGGATGATACAGTTTCCATAGCATCTCGTAGTAGAGAGGTTTCTGGGTTCAGAGGAGGTGGTGGAGGGCCTGCTTATGGCCCCCCACCATCACTTCATGCACGAGAAGGACGTTATGAGCGGAGACTTGATGGGTAAGTTCCAAGGTTTCTGTAGGCAGGTATTTTGTATTTGATATGGTGAGAAACAGAAACTCATGTTTAGGGGCCCCAGATGGATTTAAAGTTTTGGGCATTCTCAATGTTTCCTATTTTGGGTTGGAAACGGAAGTGCTTTCTATCCCCGTGGCTGGTATCTTGTGGAATCGTACAGGATATTCCCTGCAGCTGGTTGGATATCTACTCCTGAGATGTAAAGTGGTGGAAGATTTTGTATGGCAGTATCATTTTTGGAGTTACCTGTCTTCTAGAGTTAATTATTTCTTCTCTTGGATAATGTGAAGGCCTTCCTTGGATATATTTCTGCTATCTGATGGAGCTATTTGGCTGCAGATTTTGTGGTTGTACTATATGGAATATATCTGGAATATTAGAGCCTACAGATTCTTTTAGAAGTTGATATCTGCTTCTCAGTTTTCACTACATAAAGTGTACAAACGAATTGGATTGTCAGAAACCTAGCAGACCATAATGATTCAGCCACTTGGATTCTACAAACAATACTTCAATCTGGAAATCTGTACTTGGATGAAGAAGAGTGAAGGCAATGTTTAATTTTTTCCATTTTGGATCTACACAGTTTCCATGTTGGAATTATACTCCTTGATGGAATGGGGGAAAATTGAGATGATGAATGTTTCTAAATCCTGGAATATAGCCATGCTTTTCTAATTGCTGGAATGTATGGGATGTCATACAGTCAAGATTCCATTAGCCCAGGGGAAGAGGATTACTGTTTTGTTTCTTAAACAAGTTGCTGACCAATTAAAGTTACTTTAGCCTTGAACACATGGTGACGATCAGTTGTGGATACAGCAGTCAAAATTGACTGTGCTGGATGGCTACAAAGGTGAACTATTGGCGAACAGCTGTTACTTCCTCATGTGGTGGAATCCTAGAGATATTTCCTCTTCTGTCAGCTGCCTGATTCATACTTAGGGCTGGAAATTTTTATAAATGTGGATGAATTTATAATTGTCTACTATCTCAAGAAAGAAGTCTGGGGGTTTGAGAGTTACAGTTTGTCTGGGACTACTTGCTTCCAGTGGAATTATTTTATCTGGTCACTAAGATTTTTTTTCCTTGTGGTTCATCTAAATATCATTTGACACCCTTGCCCATTAAGAAGGTGGATTACCCCCATAAGAGGGGCCAAAATTGGGGAAGTTATGTTCACAATTCTCTCCCTAGATTTAATTGGGATTATAGGTCGTGTTTCCACACTTGGAAAAGGTTGGTATGTCCTGACCTGTGTATATTAGCCCCTCTCCTAACCCAAGTCAAACTCTCTTTTTTTCCTCCCACTAACTCTAGAAGTATTTAGTACTAATAGATGAATCAAAGAATAGCTATTAGATTTCAGCTCTGCTAGCTCTTGTGCCTGCATTCTGTATCTTCCTAATGGATAAGAACTTCGCATATTTATAAAATATCAGCTGTAGCAGTAATTCTCCTAGAACTATTGCTTATTGCTTCTGGTATATCATTAATAACAGCTTTTACCAATTAACATTTGATAGGGTGCAAATTGAATTATTTGCGGAATTTTCTCTTTACATCTCAAAGGAAACCCTATTGTTTGTTAGACATTGAAATATCTATCCAAATGCCAACAATGTAGCAAATTTAAAAAGAAAGCTAATACATTTGAATAGGAAAGATATTACTGAATTTTTTTGCCACGCCAGTTGCTTTAAATCATAGCAGCAAATAGCAAAAAGAGCCTAGGAAAGTATGGTTGCTACTACGTGAAATGGTGGCCGAAAATGAAGATTAGTGGAGAGATTTGGATCTATGTATGTATTGGGGATGTAGTATTAGTTGTAAGATTTTTGCCAGATATTCTTTACTGGAGAGATTCTAATTCTTCTGTCTCTTTCATGAGATTCCTTAATCTTTTGATAGAAGATTAATCCAAAGAAAAGGTTGAGAAGAAACTCTCAAATTCAGATTCAAGTGATGCAATGGTCTTTTAGGAACTCAGGAAATGAGTTCTGGTTTCCTACAAAATTAGAAAATGTTAAGATTTCTTCATAGGATTAGAATTGGTTTTTAATATTAGCACATAATTGCATGTGTGTAATGGAACATGCAACAACAAATTTTGTAACCATAGGTTGGCAAATATTTGTGACCTACAGAAATACTTTTAAATCATTGCTGACAGCAACCTTTGAATATCTTACAGTTCCCAAAGTTGGCTGATTTCATCAGAGGCAATTTGAGTTTAGGTAAACCCTAAAAGAACATATTTCATGTAACCATTAAGTACAAGTATTAACAAATCGAATCATCATGGATTAGGCATTTTAAAAATTATGTAGAATTTGATAGCACCAGGAGATAAAATAATCTTTATTCTTTAATTAGTTAAATTTACCATAGACTGGCATGTGTCAACCCAATATTTTGATATCCTAAGTGGTTTTCTTTGTTTTTCTTTTAAGATTCTATTTCTATCATTAAATGTGATTGTTTGGGCACAGCAGTTTACATAATCTAGTAATTTTTATAATTACCCAAGAAGTCAAAAGTTACTGAGAAAAAGTCACACTTAAAATTTTTTTCTGGACTTCTTTGAAAATGCCCTCCTACTGCTGGGACATACATTGCAATAGGGCTTTCATGTCTCTGTTAAAATGTATCATGAAAATTTTGCCTAAAATAAATTTGCTAAGTAAGTAAAAGTTTGATGTATATTTTAATTAGATGGAAGTGTAGATAATGTTGATATTAAAATGATAGTCTCTTCTTGTTCCACTTAACTGCAAATGAAAAGGAGATGGTATAATGTATATTTCTTAACATAAGCCAGAACATCCGTAATAAAAAGAGCAGCTGACTTGCAGAACACTAGTCATGAAAGCCCAGTATACACAATGATTGCTCAGCTGTGAAAGTAATATTTGGAGTCAAGTAAAATGTTAAGCTTGGTAGTATTTGCTTACTAAGTAGGTTAATGCTGTTTAGAAAATGACCAGTTGTAAAGACAGACAATGCTGAAGTGAATGTTTGCATGACTTGCTTTTAGTTTTGCTTGCCCTTTTCTGATTGATTAAATATTTTTCCCCCCCCTCCTAAATGCAGGGCTTCAGATAACAGGGAGCGTGCTTATGAACATAGTGCCTATGGACACCATGAACGGGGGACGGGAGGATTTGATCGGACAAGACATTACGATCAGGATTACTATAGAGATCCTCGCGAACGGACTTTACAACATGGGCTCTATTATACTTCTCGGAGTCGAAGTCCAAACCGTTTTGATGCTCATGACCCCCGATACGAACCTAGGGCTCGGGAGCAGTTTACACTGCCCAGTGTGGTACACAGGGATATCTACAGGGATGATATTACCCGGGAGGTACGAGGCAGAAGGCCAGAGCGGAATTACCAGCACAGCAGGAGTCGGTCACCACATTCATCCCAGTCTAGAAATCAGTCTCCTCAGAGGCTGGCTAGCCAAGCGTCTAGACCCACAAGGTCCCCTAGCGGCAGCGGCTCTAGGAGTAGATCCTCCAGTAGTGATTCAATCAGCAGCAGCAGTAGTACCAGCAGTGACAGGTAGGTTAACAGCCTTTTGTTTTAACAGATGAGCTGTTGAATAAATTGTCACAAATTCTCAACAATCAGTGATAATGATTTGTAGCATAGTAATGTTTTTAAAAGTAAATAATTTTGGATCATGTACGAATGAAGAAGCTTTGATTAGCGGGTGGCCATTGAATTCACCATTCTGTCAAATACGTGAAATTAAGCAATTTGCAAATATGTTTCATGTTTCAGATGCTCAGTATTAAAATGGCCAAAAGAGCCAGAACAATAACTTTAGCTGAATGAAGTAAATCCTGTGCCATTGAATGTGTGATATCTCTTTACAGTTTTTAATTTCTTGGGTCTATAATGCTTATTTCTATTATTTTGGGTGGAAATTCATAAAAGCTGTTTGATTAAAGATGTATTGGTGAAATATATTGTTGACACATTATCAAGCACTAAGTGCATTTATGAATACTTTTTAAACTAATTTTAACAACAAAATGGTAATCAATTTATAAACTCAAATAGAAAAGCTTTCTTTTAAATGCAGGTTGTAACTTAGCTGTTCACTAAGGCTGAGTGAGCTAATTTCATTAGTTGGGAATTTTTTTACAAAGGAGTTTTATTCTAAAGATGAAAATAATAACTCAAACGTAAACTTAACAGGATACAGCTTAGAAGTTTATCATAGATCTAGGTAGACAGCATAGCTTACTACTCCTTTTATGATCTTGGACAAGTTGCTCTCTATGCCTCAGCTTTCTCATCTCAAAAGAATCGTGCTTTAAAATTACTGTGAAGATTAAAATGAAAGAATGTATTTAACATGCTTAACTTCATGCCTATATACAATAAATACTGCCTTTAATAATTGCTAGTTATTTTTAAAAATTTTTTAATTTACTTTTTTTAAGTTATTATTACTACTTCAGTTGTTAGTCTTTGTTTCCCATTTCCAGTTACTGTTATTCAGTCTATTTGTCTCACATATCCTAGTTTTATATTTAGGTGGTGTATATTTTAAATATACAGGATACAAATTTTTTGACCTGATTAAAATGTCCAGATTGATTATTTTTCTTTTAGTATTGCCTGCTTAGAATTAGTTTAAGAAAAGTAAATGATCATGTAATTGGGGAAAATTACATCTGGTTCCAGCTTTGCAGCTCTCACATGGATGAATACCTTAACTGGGGTGCCTGAGTGGCTCAGTCAGTTAAGCCTCTGACTATGCTATCAGCTCAGGTCATGATCTCATGGTTTGTGAGTTTGAGCTCATTATCTCTCTTCTCTCTCTCACCATGCCCCTCCACTGCTTGTGCTTGCGTTCTTTCTCTCTCTCTCTCTCAAATAAACATTAAAAAGAAAAAGAAAACCCTTAACTTCTCTTGATTTTATTTTTGGTATATTGTTGAGATAAATAATTGGCTAGATTCATTTGATTTTTTTTTTTTTTTTTTACTGTTCATTTTTGAGAGTGTGCAAGTTGAGGAAGGGCAGAAAGGAGGACAGAGGATCAGAAATGGGCTCTGCTGATGGCATTGAGCCAGATGTGAGGGTCAAACTCATTAACCATGAGATCGTTACCTGACCTGAAGTCAGACACTCAACCAGTTGAGCCACCCAGATGCTCTAAGATTCATTTGAGTTCTGGAAGCTGATTATAAAGTCTTGTCTTGTCCCACTTTCTCCTACATGGAATTAAGATACTGAGGTTTTAGTTATTTTCCCTAAACCTGTCTCATTAAAGAGATGCCATAGCATTCTATTGGGTCAAAACTTACTGAAAAGCCAACTGATCATAGAAGTGGTCAAGTTAGAGAAACCCCATTCAGTGCCTTCAGGATTATACTTAGTGGGAGTGATAGTGGTTTGGGATCTGAACCTTAGCGTTGTAGGCTCAAAAGCTTGAACCCAGAGGTCATCTGATGAATTTGATGGAATTAATCTCTGTTTATATAATCAAAAGGAACAGTTATATGCTTTTTTTTTTTTAATGTTTTATTTCTGAGAGAGAGAGAGAGTGTGTGAACAGAGGAGGGTCAGAGAGGGAAGGAGACAAGAGAATCTAAAACAGGCTCCAGGCTCTGAGCTAGCTGTCAGCACAGAGCCTGACGTGGGGCTCGAACCCATGAACCGCGAGATCATGACCTGGCTGAAGTCCGACACTTAATGCTTCTGAATATTTACAGTCAGAAAGATAACTGTCACAAAGGCAGCATGAGCTTAGAAAACCTACAGGGGTACTAAATTACAGTCAGTAGAAGATATTTCCTCCTCTGTCACCTGCCTGATTCATACTTAGGGCTGTAAATTTTTATGATTTACGAGTATGTGGGATATGTAGGATTTCTACAAAAAGAGATGAGGTTTAGGCCAGACAGGCAACATAGTGGGTTGAAGGAACAACCTGAAGAGATACAAGTGGTGGAAAAGTGTTTTACAACAGCAAATAATTTAGAATGACTTAACCATGGTAATGATTTTGGGTTTGATTCTTTATGCAGAGATGAGTGGCTGAAAGATTTTGAGAAGGGAGATAGTTTGCTGAGATCTGTGCTTTAGAAAGGCTTTTGATGACTTAGAATACGAAAGGCAGAGATTGTGGTTAGGAGGCTATTTAAATAGTTTGGAAAAGGAAAACTTGGACTCTGAGAATGCCACAGTTGGGACAAGTGAGAGAGACAGTATAAGAATCAGATTATGTTGATTTGTGAAAAACAATGAATTTTTTGGAGATGGGACTCAGTGACAGACCTTTTGATGCTATCCTGTGAGAACAGGACGAGGTCTTCCTTTGCGCACACCATAGAGCCTACTATATTGTCTGTCTCAGAGTATATGTTCACTAAATAGTTGAAATACTTGGTTACATTTCTTAGTTAACACAAGGGATAAAGCAAAATTGTTGTAAATAGCTAAAAGATTTGATATTGTGATTGAAACAAGTCTAAGAAATAAAGTCTTTCAGTGTGCAGAGCATATCCGTTACCCCTGGGTGTTCAACCTCTGTTTATCACATGTCCTCTTTTCCTTTATTATTATGTTGACTTTGGAGTGCAGCATTTTGAGATGTTACGTAGATTCACAGTATTCAGTTTCCATTTGGAAGAAATAAGTTCTTTTTTGTAATCTTTAAAACTTTATGACTGTGAAACTGTGACCTTCAAGTTCATTAAAAATGTTTAAGATTAACATTTTGTAGTAGATAAAAAGATAATTCATTTCTAACTATAGAAACAAGCTTGTATTCTGTCTGCGTGACTGAGAAGTAAATTACCCTCCATCCTCCTTAATTGTTTTGGTGAACACATTCCTAGCAGTGCATTTCAAATGAGTAAAAATGGGATTAATAGTTGTGAAGTCCTTATAAAATTTTTGTTTTTACATTTATTTATTTTTGAGAGAGTGAGACAGAGCGCAACTGGGGGAGGGGCAGAGAAAGGAGGAGACACAGAATCTGAAGCAGGCTCCTAGCAAGCGTTCAGCACAGAGCCCGATGCGGGGCTTGAACCCCTGAACCATGATATCATGACTTGAGCCGAAGTCTGTCACTTAACTGACTCAGCCCCACCCAGGTGGCCCTGGTTGTGACAGCTTTATAAATAACACATCTACAGTTTCTGCATAACTGTTACCAGTATTTAACTGGTAAAAAGTAGGATTTAATGGTATAAAAACTTCAAAGTGGGGTCGCCCGGGTGGCTCAGTCAGTTAAGTGTCCACCTTCGGCTCAGATCACGATCTCAGAGTTTGTGAGTTCAAGCTCCACGTTGGGCTCTGCCTGGAGCCTGCTTCAGTTTCTGTGCTTCCCTCTCTCCGTCTGTCCCTACCCAGGTCACTCTCTGTTTCTCTTTGTCTCTCTCTCCCAAAAAATAAATAAACTTCCCTGTGTACCGCCCTGTGATGCTCTATGTCTCATGGTTTAGGAAGTCACTGTTCCTCCCAACAGAAAATTTTAAATACATAAATTCCACAAAAGCATTTATTTTAAAAGCCCTGGTTGAAGTTGAACATACTTTATTTCTATATTTTCCTATCATTGAATGGTTTCTTTTTGCTATCATGTTAATGAATTTTCTTCACTAGGGATTGAAGAATTTATGGAATTTAAATTAGTTCATAAACTTTCCCAACATCTTACAATAGTTTTTTTTTTCTTTTTTTCTTTTTTTTTTTAATTTCTAGCAGAGAGAGAGAGAGAGAGAGAGAATCCCAAGCAGGCTCAGCCTTGTCAGCACAGAACCAGACTTGGGACTCGATCTCATGAATTGTGAGATCGTGACCTGAGCTGGAACCAAGAGACAGACTTAATCGACTGAACCACACAGGTGCCCCTTAAAGTAAGTTTTGATTGTGCTTCATTTCGCAGTTGTTTACTTTAATCACAGCCAAAGATGATTGGCCTGGCTTAGCGTTCCTGAACTTGGGTCAGGAAAATTACATCTTTTCACTAGTAACCTGTAACTGAAATTAAGTATTGCCTCCCATTATGAAAATAGGCAACAAAAACCAGTGGTACTAACAGTATGAGTTACTTTGTTACCAGTATAAATCCACAGGTAATTTATTATTATAGGTGTAGATATCTCAGGATTGGGCTTCTAGTCATCATTACTGGGAAGTAGTTATTAAACTCAATGTTTATAACTTAATGTTAATGAAGACATATTACTGTATCATAAAATTTAAATCTTTTAATAACCATGTCAAAATACTTGTTTTCCCTTTTATTCCTATTTATTTTACTTCATGTATTTAGAAACATAATTTGAAAAGTGGTATGTAGACTTCACCAGATTGCTGAAAGGGTATCCTGGCAGTTAGTCCTTGATTTTATACCCTACTGAAGTTTACTGAATGAATGAGGGGGGAAATGGATGAAAGGGTAAAAGCAGAGGCTTGAGATTTGGATAATCCTAAACCTTTTCATATTCCATTCCCTCCTATTCAGTAGATTATTTCTCTAAATCTCTTTAGTCTAAAGTTCACTTTTGAGTTTACTTTCAGCCATCTATTTAACAAATATTGTGTTGTGCACCAGATTATGGAATAAGATGGGTTGTAGGGAGCCCCAAGAAGAAAACCAGTTTATTTATTTATGTATTTTCCAGGCCTGCCTATTCATTCATTCATTCATTCAGTTTTATTTATAGTAGTCTCTGTACCCAGCGTGAAGACTTGACTTTCAACCCTGAGATCGAGTCGCATACTCTTATTATGACTGAGACAGCCAGGTGCCCCCAAAATAGAACTAGTTTAGATTAAACATTTGCAGTGGCTAATCCATAACAGAAAAACTACGTATGTGTCTAATTAAGAGCTAACATGTAAAATTTTCTTAATCTGGGTGCATGGCTAGGTGCATCTTTCCAACTTTCCAGAGGCAGCCCCATCTTCTCCCTTTAAAGCTTTTTGGGCTCTGATCATTCTTATCCTTTTTGTTCTTCTGAATTCTGTTGGTTGGTCTTTCTGAATATGTCCAGTAACTACATACTTTAATTCTTTTTAGTCACAAAAATAAGTATTTAGGGTAAACAAAATGAATGTAGTAGTAAGCAAAGAAAACTGCATGAAAATAACTGTAGTGGATGACATCTCATTGTCTCTTTTTGTGGATTTTGCTAAGCCATGTGATATTAAATTGTGCTTAGTTACCTATTTGAGTAAATCTGAATATACAGCAAGCTTTTGTTTTAACCTATGTAGATTTTTAAAATTAGAATAAGTCGATTTTGAAAATAACCTGATGAAATTTCATGTGGTTTTTTTTTGGGGGGGGGACCATATAGTTATGATATTACTAGAATTTTTTTTATGTTGTCATAATTGTAAGATTTTTTTTTTTAAGTAGGCTCTATGCCCACTGTAGGACTTGAACTCACAACCCTGGAGATCAACGACCCTGAGATCATGAGTCACATGCTCTACCAACTGAGCCAGCCAGGTGCCCCCATAGTTGGAAGATTTAAGGAAGAAGCTTAGGGATAGCAAGGGGGAAGATGGAGAAAGACTCTTTAAAAAAATTTTTTTTTTAATTTCTGAGAGAGAGAGAGTGATAGTGTGAGCAGGGGAGGGTCAGAGAGAGAGGGAGACGCAGAATCTGAAGATCTGAAATGGGCTCCAGGCTCTGAGCTGTCAGCACAGAGCCCGACACGGGGCTCGAACCCACGAACTGTGAGATCGTGACCTGAGCCAAAGTTGGACGCTTAACCGACTGAGCCACACAGGTGCCCCAAGAAAGACTATTATTTTCTTACTTTCTAGGGCAGAAGAACTGATATTTGTGGTGTTTATTTAAAGTAATGAGAAAAGCATATAGAACTTGAAGCAATAGGGGGTAGCTGGGTGGGTCAGTGGGTTGAGTATCCAACTCCTGATTTTACCTCAGCTCACAGTTCATGGGCTTGAGCCCCGTGTCAGGCTCTGCCCTGACAATGTGGAGCCTGCTTGGGATTCTGTCTCTCTCCCTCTCTTTCTATCCTTCCCCCACTCGTTCTCTCTCTCTGTCTCTTTCTCCCCGCCCCCATTCTCTCTGTCTCAAAATAAATAAATAGACTTAAAAGAGCTTAGGGGCACCTGGGTGGTCTGGGTGGCTCAGTCAGTTAAGTGTCTGGCTCTTGATTTTGGCTCAGGTCATGATCTTGCAGTTCGTTTGTTTGAGTCCCACGGTAGGCTCCATGCTGACAGTGCAGAGCCTACTTGGGGTTCTCTCTCCCTGCCCCCCCCCTCAAAAATAAATAAATATTTTTTTAAAACTTGGAGCAATCAGACTTTTCAGCTGTGATGCTGCGTTAAGATATTTTGTGGTTTATACTAAAGTCCCATCCTTGTCTAATGTCTTACCTTTGCAGTTGGAATAATTTACTTCTTATTGAAAGGGAAATGAAACTACTTCTTTTGCTAGTATTTGTAGATCTCATTTTTATATTTCTTTTACATATATAAACATTTTTTTTACATTTATTAAAACATTTTTTTTAATGTTTTATTTATTTCTAGGAGAGAGAGAGAGACAGCGTGAGCAGGGGAGGGTCAGAGAGGGAGGGAGTCACAGACTGAAACAGATTCCAGGCTCTGAGCTGGGAGTCAGCACAGAGCCCGACGCGGGGCTCGAACCCACGAACCGTGAGATCATAACCTGAGCAAAAGTCGGATGCTTAACCGACTAAGCCACCCAGGCGCCCCTTTTTACATTTATTTATTATTGAAAGACGGAGTGAGACAGAACNCAGATGCCTCGTGTGTGTGTGTGTGTGTGTGTGTGTGTGTGTGTGTGTGTGTGTTTAAATTTTATTTATTAGAGAGCGCGCGTGCATGCGAGCTGGAAAAAGGGGTATGGGGGAGAGAGAATCAAGCAGGCTCCACTCTCAGCACAGAGCCTGATGTGGGGTTCGATCCCACAACCCTGGGATCATGACCTGAGCCGAAATTGAGAGTTATACACTCAACCAACTAAGCCACTCAGATGCCCCTCTTTTATATTTTTGAGTAAATTATATCAAAGTTGTCCATAACCCTACTCATTTTTTTCCTAATGATAGACAATTTAAGATAATTTTACCTTAATTATATTTAAACAGTAATTAGAATATTGAACACATTTGGGATTTTTACAACAGATATAGTTAAAAGAGCTAATGAGCTTTTTATTCTATAAAGACCAATTCTGCTAGTCATTTTGTGAACAATCAAGACTTTATAGATTACAGTTTACTAGAGGGGGAGTTTTATTCAAATACCCTTTTTAAAAAAATTTTTTTAATGTTTTATTTATTTTTGAGAGAGAGAGAGAGAGAGAGAGACAGCATGAACAGGGGAGGGCCAGAGAGAGAGGGAGACAGAGAACCCGAAGACAGGCTCCAGGCTCTGAGCTGTCAGAACAGTGAGTTCATGACCTGAGCTGAAGTCGAATGCTTAACCACGCTTAACCAACTGAGCCACCCAGGCGCCCGTCAGATACCCTTTTGTCTATGATTTCAAGAGGAGGCTTGTGGATGTTAAGTAAGGAGAGAGAATTTTCTTTCAAGTTTATGTAGAAAAATTTCCGAAATTACTATCATCTTGCAGGCTTGTGAAAGAATATGGATGAGGCTGAAAAGATGAGNCTTGTATTTTTCATTTCTTATCTTACAAGTATGCTTATTTAGAATACTAAATTCTAAAGAATTTAGAATTTAATCTTTAGAATACTAAATACTAAATTCTACAAGAATGCTGATTTGAGGAAGGAACACTTATTTTATTACCTGGCTATACAACTTGCTGTGATATATAATGTGTTGGAAACTGTCAGATATGGCATTGGTTTTAATATATGTACATAAAGTAAGCGTCCATTTGTTTTTTTTTAGGTTTTGTTTTTTATGCTTTTTAATTTTTAATTTATTTTATTTAAATAATTTATATTTAATGTTTATTTTAATGTTCAATTTTAATGTAGAGAGGAGCAGAGAGAGGGAGGGACAAAGGACCTGAAGTGGGCTCTACACTGACAGCAGCCATCCTGATGCAGGGCTTGAATTCCATGAACCATGAGATCATGAGCCACCCAGGCCAAGAGGGAGAGAGAATCCCAAGCAGGCTCTGTGCTGTCAGTGCAAAGCCTGACAGAGGGCTGGAATTCATGAACTGTGAAATCATGACCTGCGCTGAAACCAAGAGTCTGACACTTTACCCACTAAGCCATCCAGGTGCCCCTAAATAATTTATCTTTAAGCAGTCTCTGCACCCAACATGAGGCTCGAGCTAACGACCACAAGATCAACTAGGCTAGCCAGGCACCCTAAAAGTCAGTTTTTTTTAAGTGTTAACGGAACTAATAATTAGTTTGTGGGTGATTGTTGTAGTGTTTCATGTTAAAAACACATTTGTCTAATTTTTATCATCAAAAGTGATCCCTTATCTATAATAATGAATAGGCAGATAACTTCAGATTTATTTGGAGATAAAATTTGGTTTTGTTGTACTGTGATTCCTCATTCTCAGATGTATTTGGAAGGCTGAAATAGTTTGTATTCCTTTAACAGAAGAAAGTGTGTTAATCTCAGGAAAAAATGACACAACAAATCAAACTGTATTTGGAAAACTGGTGTTTAGAAACCATGATATTTCCCCCCAGATCTTCAGTTTGCAGCTGTGTAGGATTGAAGTGAGAGTAGAAATGAAGTTGGTTTTATTGTATAATACCAACCTTTTTCCTCTTTGCTGTTTGTACCTGTCAGTTTGAGATGAATCACTTTAATTGAAATGAGATTTTTTTGTTGTTCTTTAAGTGTGTAAAGATAGCATACCTGTGCACAGAAACCATTGAAACATATATCATGCTAACTAAAATGTGAAAATAGACAATTCAGATGTATATTGATTTGAGGATAACAAGTGAATTTTATGTTTTGGGAGAATTCAGGGACTTTCAAGGAGGAACAGTAAAAGTTGAAGCCTTTATGAAGCCAAAGTCAAGGATAATAAATATTCTCAGAAGAGGTGTTTATTTTTTGTCCCTTACTTTCATATAAAATGAAAATATTTGGACGCTTATTTTAAATCTAACACCATCGTAATGCATTTTTTAAAAGTTTATTTGAGAGAGAGAGCAAGAGAGTGTGTGCACATGTGCTTGGAGTGGGAGAGGGGCAGAGAGAGAACCCCAACCAGGCTCCATGCTGTCCACACAGGGCCTGACATGGGACTTGATCTCATTAACCATGGGATCATGACCTAAGCTGAAACCAAGAGTTGGATGCTTACCAGACTGAGCCACCCTGGTGCCCCCCATTTTAATACATTTTAAATAGCTGATTTATTTCTGGATTTTACAACTATTCTTAGCCTCTTTATTTTGTACTTCTGCCTCATTTTTACTTTTTTTATTTATTAAAAAATGTCTTTGTTAATGCTTACAGTTTTTTGAGAGAGAGGCAGACTGAGGGAGGGGCAGAGAGAGGGGGACACACAGAATCTGAAGTAGGCTCCAGGCTATGAGCTGTCAGCCTAGAGCCTAATGTGGGGCTCAAACTCCAGAACTGCTAGATCATGACCTGAGCTGAAGTCAGATGCTTAACTGACTGAGCTACTCAGGCTTCCCCTTTACTTTTTTAAATAGCTGAAATTACCTTAGATTTCAAAAGGGAGAATGTTTTGCTGAAAGTCAGTATTGTAAATAAAATGTATTCGCTGTCCATTTCCCAATATTAAGTGTAGTTTTTATCTTGAAATTTTCAACTCTTTTTTTTTTTAAGTTTTTTTTTTTTNAGATCATGACCTAAGCGAAAGTCAGACGCTTAACCGACTAAGCCACCCAGGCGCCCCGAAATTTTCAACTCTTAAAAAAAATTTTTTTTTAAGGTTTTATTTATTTTTGAGAGAGAGTGAGAGCAGGGGAGGGGCAGAGAGAGAGGAAGGCGCAGAATCCAAAGTAGGCTTCAGGCTCTGAGCCATCAGCACAGTGGCCGACGTGAGGCTTGAACATGGATCCCACAAACCGTGAGATCATGACCCGAGCTGAAATCAGACACTTAACTGACTAAGCCACCCAGGCACCCTGAAATTTTCAACTCTTTAATTTCTATGAAATAAAATAAAAGCCATCTGTTGGTTTTGTTTACTTGATTATTCTCCTTGGGATGTCAGTATCTAAGTTCTTTTTTTCTTCATAGAAAATTTATTTTTATTACTAAAATAAAGTAGTATGGTTGACAGGTTTCTGAGTTCTTTAAAAAATTACTGATTTGGAGGGAGAAAGAGAACAGCAAACATATTAGTAGGTCTGCATCCTGGAGAAGAAAATTATTAGATTTCAAATATACATAGGGGTGCCAGGTGGCTCAGTCTGTTAAGCATCCAACTCTTGGTTTTGGCTCAGGTTATGATCTCATGATTTATGAGATCGAGCCCCATGTTGGGCTTTGTGCTGAAAGTACTGAGCCTGCTTGGAATTCTCTTTCCCTCTCTCTTTGCTCCTCCCCAACTTGCTTGCTCTCTCTCAAAATAAGTAAATAAACATTAAGGAAAAACACACAAAGTCTCCTCTTATTTTGAGTAGCTCCGTTAACTACCATTACTTTCCAGAAGAATAGGCATTTGCTCATTCCCTCTTTAATGTAGTTGGGGGCTATTGAGCAGTGTGGAATAAATGTTTAGCAGTGTGTGCTTTGGAGAGTACACAACAACAAATGAATGTATATATTAGAGAGAGTGTTTGCGTGCGTGCATGTGTGTGTGTGTGTGTGTGTATTAGTAGAAGTACCAACAAATTTTTCCATTCCCAGCATCAGTTGAAGAGCCCACAGTTTTGAAGCCCATTCCTTTCTAGGTTGCTGTATAGTTTGTTTTGGGGGAAAATAAGCTACACACAATCTAATGTCGTTTGGGGTCATATTAGCTAGTCAAGTCTTTTCTTTAAAATTTCATTTATTTACTTGTTTTATTTATTTGTTTTGTTTGTTTGTTGGAGGGGGGAGGGGCAGAGAGAAAGAGAGAAACACAATCTGAAGCAGGCTCCAGGCTCTGAGCTGTCAGCACAGAGCCAGAAGCCCAGCTTGAACTCAAGAAGTGTGAGATCATGACCTGAGCATAAATCCTCCAGCTTAACAGACTGAGTCACCCAGGTACCCCACTAGCCAAGCCATTTTAATGCCAAATATGGAAAATGGAGGTGTTTGCTTTCTGATTGCCTTGATGGGCTTAACTTCCATTGTGGAGATCTATAAAGAGATTGATTTCCTTTCTGGCTTTTCCTCTTTTTGTCAAGTATAAAAATTTTAGAGGTGCTTGCCATAGGTAATAGGTGTTGTCAGTGTTAGGGTTCTGTATGGAATAGGCAGTTTTGGAAACAAGTACTAGGCTGATCCATAATTTGCTCTGCACTGAGAATCTTGCTTTCATTTAAGATTCCCTACTGCTAGGGAAATGCAAACAAGGTAGACTTAATTTGGAGAGCTCATTGTGTGCTGCCTGGACAGTCTGTGTGCCTGAGTGTTGTGGGGGAAAGCTACGAACTGCTTGTTTTCGAATCAAACCAGCCTAAACTGGAATCATCCAGTTTGAGTTGGCTGCCTGCCACCTCCCAGAGGCTTCCTTATTTTGCCAGAGTTTCTGCCCAGTCCTCAGCCCAGGGGGTGGGGCGGAGACAGGGGAAACTTCTGGGCTGCGACTGGGCAGGCAGTAGGGAGGAGCAATCTGTGAAGAGGCTGCCAGTTAAGCCAGTTCATTCCTAGGGGGAGTCCTTTCAGATACAGTAAGGAGTTAAAGACTAGAAGCTGGTGTGAACTCTATTTTCAGTGCATCTTTACCTTAATTCTCTCTTCCTTTCACTGTAATTTTTTGGATTCTGCCTTTTAAAACCCAAGGCTTGAAAAACAGCATCTGCCATGCCACTGCTTGGGTAATAATGACATGGTTTGCATTTAGTGATAAAGCATAATATATGGGGCGCCCAGGTGGCTTAGTCGGTTAAGCGTCCGACTTTCGCTCAGGTCATGATCTCGTGGTTCGTGGGTTCGAGCCCCGTGTTGGGCTCTGTGCTGACTGCCAGCTCAGAGCCTGGAGCCTCTTTCAGAGTCTGTGATTCCCTCTTTCTCTGACCCTCCCCTGCTCACGCTGTCTCTCTCTCTCTCTCTCCTAGAAATAAATAAAACATTAAAAAAAAAGCCTAATATATTACCAAAAATTTATTTAACTAATTTTCACAGTTCCCCAGGAATTTGCTTTTAGTTAAGTTAGTCTGTTTTAAGTGATGTACTCTCTCTCCCTTACCCCTTTTCATCCTTTTCATTTGGGTTGTGCTTGGGGTTTATTTTGATTAATTTGATTGTTAGGTGGAAGAAATGAAAATAGGTTTGGGGGTAAACTTGAGACTCCGTATCTTGTAAATTTTAATCTTGAAGTAAATTTTTTAAATGTTGCTTTAAGTTTAACAAAATAATTCAGATTAAAATCCTGAAGAAATTTAAAAATTTTTTTTAAATGTTTATTTTTGAGAGAGTGCCAGCAGAGGAGGGGCACACAGACAGAGGGAGACACAGAATCCGAAGCAGACCCCAAGCTCTGAGCTGTCAGCACAGAGCCTGATGAGGGCCTCAAACCCACGGGCCCACTAGATCATGACCTGAGCCAAGTCGGATGCTTATTAACCCACTGAGCCACCCAGGAGCCCCCTAAACAACAAATTTTAAAATTAAAAATACTGTGCCGGGGCGCCTGGGTGGCTTAGTCGGTTGGGCGTTCGACTTTCGCTTAGGTCATGATCTCGCGGTTCGTGGGTTCGAGCCCCGCGTCAGGCTCTGTGCTGACTGCCAGCTCAGAGCCTGGAGCCTGTTTCAGTCTGTGACTCCCTCTCTCTCTGACCCTCCCCTGCTCACACTCTCTATCTCTCCTAGAAATTAAAAAAAAAAAAAAAAAAGTGCCAAATTTTGTTTGACTTGGAAGCAAACTCTTTAAAAACAAAAAAATGTTATGCTTAAATTGCAAATTTTTAGTGTCATGGCTACTTTGTGCACAAAAAGAACTTCTTAGCTTTCTTCTTTGAGAAATAAGGGAATTAAGTGATTAAACATGGCCTAATTCCTCGTCACAGAATACCCAGGAGTTAGTAAGCCACAAATTAAAGCCTCAGTTAAAAGAGTACATTAATTTTGTCTTTCTGGATGCCGGGACTATATAGAAAATGGAAATTTCTGTAACTTTGCTTATGTTTCAGACTTTTGGAATGAAATTGAAACCTCTGTTAGTCTTCTTTACTTATGGTAAAAGAGTAGTTTGGGTGTTCTTCTATCCTTTTTGGGTTGTTTACATTTGGAGGTCATTCTCAGAAACCATGGTATGATTTCACCCTGCCCGGATGGATGATGGGATCATCCATCACAGATAGAAAGGAAAATGTAGTAATCTCATTTTAAAGTAAATTAAACATTATCATTTTCCGAAGCTCAGAATTTGCCAAGCCCCTATTATAAGCACCTTCCCTTATTATTATTATTATTTTATTTTTTTAATGTTTTACTTAATTTTGAGAGAGAGAGAAAGAGACAGCGTGAGCCGGGGAGAGTCAGAGACGGAGACACAGAATCCAAAATAGGCTCCAGGCTCTGAGCTAGCTGTTAGCACAGAGCCCGATGCGGGGCTCGAACCCATGAAACATAAGATCATGACCTAAGCCGAAGCTGGACGCTTGACCGACTGAGCCACCCAGGCCCCCCTTCCCTTATTATTTTTTTAATCTGTGTCTTAGAATGCAAAGTGAATGTTTGCCTTTATAAAGGCAGTAGGTTTTTGATAGCTTCTCTTGTGAGAAGGAGTACCCGCTGGTAATTTATTTACTTAAATCATGTGGTCATTTATTAAATTATTTGCCACTAGAGTTTAATGGTGCTAGAAATTGTATAAATTGGCCTCTATAGAATCTTCCTAAATCCACTTTGTACAATAAATGAACTTCCTCTTCCAGATAGACAAAATACTGAGTGAAATATATTTTAAGATAAACTTTGCAAAATAGAGTTGGTTTCTCCTAAGAATCTGAGTCATACTCTGTAAATTTTCCTTGGTGCAGAAGAGATTAGAAATATGCTACCGTGAGGATAGTAAAATGTATTCATAGAATCAGGTGGGAAAACATTATATATAGCTCAGTAGAATAGGGTTAGATGTTTTTAGAATTTGGTTTATTACTTAATAACCATTTGAGATTTTCTTAATGTCATTAAATTAACAACTTTTTAACTTGTGTGGAATTGTTGGTATAATCCTGAATGAGGGATGGTGGGTATTTTTGTTATCAATGAACGTAGTTTTTTAAGGTGTAAGTGGTAGGTACCCTGGTACTAAGTTCACTTTTTCTGTTACTTAAGTACTTTCACAGTAGTTAATTTATGCCTTTAAGAATCATTTTGCCCATTTGTTGGAGGTATCTGGAATTATAATGAGAAATATTTGTGGCTTTGTCAAATAACACTTTGGCATTAGTTTTTCATAATGGTTTTTATATATACTATAACAATTATTTTAAAATCTGAATCTCCCAACATATTGCCTATCATAAATGACATTTTTCTTTAAGGATTCTCATGACTTTAACATGGTCTCTTATTTAACAGGTGGTATGCTTGTTTATTGAGAAGCTTTTTGGTTCATGAACTAGTGTGCCCAGTATTGTCCACTGGCCACATGTGGCCTTTGAGCACTTGAAATTTGGTTAGTCTTTACACCAGTACTGATCTGTGCCATAACATGGACAAACTTGCTAAGTGAAAGAAGCCAGTATAAAAGGCCACATACCATATGATTTTGTTGATATGAAGCATCCAGAATAGGTGAATTTATGCAGACATAAAGAAGATTAGTGATTACCTGTGGCTGGGGGTGGAAGAGAAAGGGAAGTTTTTATTACTGATAGTAATGAGTTTTCTTCTTGGGGTGATACAAATGTACTAAAGTTACATCATCATGATGATTGCATAACTCCATAAATATTCTAAAAATCATTAATAGTGTACTTTTAAATAGGTCACTTTTCTGGCATGAAATTATACCTCAATAGAACTATTTAAAAAATTACACACCGAATTTTGAAGATGTAGCCAAAAAGTATTAATAATTTTTACATTGCATGTTGAAATAATATTTTGAGTATTACATTAAATAATATACATGATTAAAATTCACCTGTTTCTTCTTACTTTTTAAATTGTGACTACTTAGAAGTTTTGATTTGTATTAAATTTATATTGGACAGCACTGTTGTAGAAGCAAGCTCTATCTATATTACAATGTCATGAAGTGATTTGTGCACCTGTTTGGTGCTTTTTGTCATGTTTAAAGAAAAAATAGAATACGTTCTTTTTATTTTAATTCCAAGAGCCTTCTGTTCTCTTTGAAATTATGGTTTAATGGAAAAGGTTCTTAGGATTCATAAGCCCGAAATATAGACTTAACTACTTCCAGATCCATCTTTAACAAATCCATTTTGGTCAGGCTAAAATGGATGTTGATTTCGAGGGTGACTAAGGGAATATTTTAGCTTTTGAAAAACTTTAATATCTAGACCTCCAAATAATTTAATTCCCCAAGAAGAAAATTATTTTAACCAGAGTAATTTTTTGTTACAATTAAAAAAAAAAAACCTTAAGCTGATAGTAACTTTTAAGTGATGTTTATACTTTTGATACAGGTTTAAAATGTGTCAGCATACAATGGAATTCAGGTGTTGGAATTAGAATAAGATTCTTTAATAGACACTTGTGTGCTTTTAGACATGATTTATATAACCAAAACTGGAGGAGTTTGTGATTCATTGAACGTTATTTTCCATGGTGGAGGGGAGAGCAGACAGGCCTCCTGATTGTGCTGTGTCATGGTGTTTGGAACCATTTGGACTGTAGCTTTGAGCATGTTTCCACTGGAAAAATCTGCAGGAGTTGTTTAGGCAGAAAGACTTTAGGCTGGAGTTTCTTAGTAATTTGAAGTCATTTATAAATAAAGAAAGAAAGAAATAGGTGCACCAAATAGTAGATGGCTTTAGGCTTCCTGTTGGGGAATTACATGCCCTTCTAACCTCTTGGGCCTGGAGCTGCCTTAACAGAGAGCTCAGAAGTGGGAAAGAGCAAACCTCTTTTTTATTCTGGATAGGACAAAGATGTAATCAGCACCAAAGTTCAGTTGGAGAGAGGCCCAACTCAAAGCTCAGATTTCCTTGTGGGTTTGGTAAAGGCTACGGTGGTTGTACGTAACCATTTGGAATAAAAAATATTACAGTTTCACTTGATCTATATGCTTTCCTGGTTTATGCATTTTAAAACATTTTGGTTCAAACAATAAATACATCTGATTTTATATACTGCCTATGAGAATACTACCTTGTTATAATTTATGACTTAGATTTCTTCCAGTTTTCCCTTGAATAAGACATCCCATGGATATACAAAGACTTTTCTGCCATACAGGATTTCTTGTTCCTTAGGCAGACATGTTATATCTCCTTATAACTTTCAGGGACAATGTGTGTTTGATGCTTTTTGCTTTGAGTTACTTGAGTTGCAGGTTTTCTGACTCTTAAGGGTTTGCCAAGAATGTAATGACTCTGTGAGCCCAGGCTCTTTGCAATTTAAGCCAAAAGTAATTCTGAGGCAAGGTGTTTTGGACACAGTACATAGAAAGGTAAGGTTTTTTACTTTACCCACCATTAGCAGTATCTGTCTATAACAGAATCCAATTACATATTGGCCCCATACCTCCATCCCCTAAATCTGAACATAAAATGGTAGTTAGCACTTGTGACTAGTTATCTGCTGGTCCATCATCTTAAAATTCTTTTTTTTTTTTTTTTTAATGTTTATTTTTGAGAGCGAGAGTTGGGGAAGGGACCCCTCTCCCCCCCGATGTGGGGCTCACACAAATGGTAAGACCATGACCTGAGCTGAAATCAAGAGTCAGATGCTTAACTGACCCAGCCACCCCCATTTCTCCCCCAAAGATAAGCTATTNTTCTTCTCCCCCTTGTTCCTCCGTCAAGTTCCTCCTAATCCTCCTATGCGTGCAAACATATGATATTTGTCCTTCTCTGCCTTAGTCGTTTGTTTTTTAATGTTTGTTTATTTTTGAGAGAGAGTGCAAGCAGGGGAGGAACAGAGAGGGAGACATAGAATCCAAAGCGGGCTCCGGGCTGTCAGCACAGAGCCCAGTGCAGGGCTCGAATTCATGAACCATGAAATCATGACCCAAGCTGAAGTTGGATGCTTAACCCACTGAGCCACCCAGGTGTCCCTACACCCCTATCATCTAAAAATTTTTAATTAACTGGGGAATTTTAGGGCCTTGTAAAGGCACCTGATTCTTGGTAATAATTTTATTTACTTTTTTAGAAAGAATTTTATTTTTTATTTTATTTTAGAGAGCGAGAGGGGGACATAGGCAAAGAGAGAGAGAATCCCCAGCAGGCTGTATGCTCAGCACGGAGGCTGATGTGGGGCTTGATCCCACAACCCTGGGATCATGACCTGAGCTGAAATAAAGAGTTGGGCGCTTAACTGAGCCATTTGGGCACCCCTACAATTCCATTTTTTAATTTATCAATAGTTTTTCTTAATAAGTATCCTATATTTAAAGAACTTAGACAACTTTTCATTAACTGACTCTAAAGAGCTTAATTTATCATTGATACAGTTGAGCCTATAGTGCTTTCCCCATGTCTTTTGCAGTAGTTGCAGAATCACCAGCTAGAGCTAACTCATCCCTCTGAAATAATTTCTGAGGAACTTTGCCTGGATCAACCAGGTTATGAGACCCTTTGATTTAGCAGAGCCTTATTGACAGCAAGCAGCAGGTATCCTGTTTCATTGACTGGTTTGGAATCTCTCATCTTTTTCTAAGGTACAAAGAGAACTGTTTGCTTTGTATTTTATTTTCTAGGTTTTGTGTGTGTGTGTGTGTGTGTGTGTGGCAAAAGAACGTAATATTTACCATTTTAACTTTTTTTTTTTTAATAATCTCTATCTCTATACCCAACATGGGGCTTGAACTTGTGACCTGAGATCAAGAGTGTCATGCTCTACTGACTGAGACAGCCAGGTTCCCCCCCCCCCACCCCCCATTGTAACCATTTTTAAGTGTGTAGTTCAATGAACATTTACATTGTTGTGCAACCATGGCCACCATCCATTTCCATAACTTGTTTTCTTTCTAAACTGAAACTCCATATCCATTCAGCAGTTCCTCATTCTCCCTCCCCCAGCCCCTGGTAACCACCATTCTACTTTCTGTCTCTATGAATGTGACTATGTTTAATCTCTTTTGTGAGTGGAATAGTAAAAGGTTTGTCATTTTGCGACTGGCTTATATAATTTAGCATAATGTCCTCAAGGTTAAACTGCTTTTGAGTTATAGTTTCCGTGTAGTCTTTAACTATGAGCATTCAAGTTCCTCCCTTTTAAAGGCTGAATACTGTTCAGTTTGATGTTGATTTTATCCTTTGTTTATCTAGTCATGTCTGGACGGATGCTTTAGTTGCTTCTACCTTTTGGCCATTAAACATGTGATGGGGCATTTGGGTGGCTCCAGTCAGTTAAGCCTTCGACTTGAGCTCAGGTCATGATGTCACAGTTCGTGGGTTCCAGCCCTTTATCAGGCTTTGCGCTGGCAGCTTGGAGCTTGGAGCCTGCTTCTGATTCTGTCTCCCTCCCTCTCTCTCTCTCTCTTTCTCTCTCTGTGCCTCCTCTGCTTGTGTGCATGCAATCTCTCTCTGAAAAATAAACTTAAAAAAAACAACAACCATGCTCTGAATGTGTGTGTACAAGTATCTCTTGGAGTTCTGTTTTCAATTTTTTTTAAGTCCATTTTTATTTAAGGACTTTTACGTGTAATTCCTTCCACTGCCAATCACCTTAGTTCTCCAAAGTCAAAGTCATAATCTTCAAAATAGCTCTATTGTTTGTTTGTTTATAAGATTTTATTTGTAAGTAATTTCTGTACCCAGTGTGGGGCTCGAACCCATGACCCCCAGATCAAGAGTTACCTGCTTTCCCAACTGAGCCAGCTAGGTGCCCCTAAAAGATTTTATTTAATTTTTTAAAAACTCTCTATATATGTTTTGTTTTAGAGAGAGAGTTTCATGAACAGGGGGGAGGGACAGAGGGAGAGAGTCTTAAGCAGACTCCATGTCAGCGTGCAGCCTGATGCAGGGCTTGATCCCACAGCCCTGGGATCATGACCTGAGCCAAAAATCAAGAGTCGTTCGTTCAGCTGACTGAGCCACCCAGGTGCCCCTGATTTTATTTTTAAGTAATCTGTGTTACCAGCGTGGGGCTCGAACTCTCAAACCAAGTCATATGTTCCACTGACTGAACCAGCCAAGCACCTCCAAAACAGCCCCATTTAAAAAGAACTTTTGGGGGCACTTGGGTGGTTCAGTCAGTTAATCCACTGGCTTCAGTTCAGGTCATGATCTCATGGTTCGTGAGTTCGAGCCCCGTATCAGGCTCTGTGCTGATAGCTCAGAGCCTGGAGCCTGTCTTCGGATTCTGTATCTCCCTCTCTTTGCCCCTCCCTTGTTCACACACTGTCTCTCAAAAATAAATATTAAAAAGAACTTTTGTTCAGTCCCCAGGTGTCACTGTTACCCCACAGATCTTTCAGTTGGGCTTCTTTGATCTCCACTTTGAATATGGTCATACTTCAAAAATTCACCAGCTGTAATCTTTGGGATCTAATTTTTTTTACTATTTAGGGCCCTAGAGGTCAAAATGTAGGAAGTAGACATTGATTACTATTTTGGCAACTGATCTAAAATTACTGTTCTTTATTGTTTCTAATATTGAAAAGCCTTGTTACTTCACTGTCCTTCATGAGCCTCACAGAAAATGTTGCAGGTCCCATTTTCACCACTGCAGTAAACTTGCTGCTGGTTTTCAGTTCTTTTGGTTATGTACCCAGAAGTAGAATTGCTGAATCACATGGTAATTGCAATTTTTTGAGGAACTACCATACTGTTGTTTATCGTGTCTATACCATTTTGCCTTCCCATCAGCAATGCATGAGGGCTCTAATTTCTTTTCATCCTTGTCAACACTAGTTAATATAACTAGTTTTTTAATAAATGCCATCCTAATAAGTGTGAAATAGTATCTCATTGTGGTTTGAATTTCTTTAATGAGTATATTTTCATGTGCTTTTTGGCCATTTGTATATCTTCCTTGGAGAAATGTCTGTTCAAGTTCAAAGGTGCCCATTTTTGCATCTGATTATTTTTGCTGTTGTTCTGTTGTTTTTCAAGGCAAATTTAAACTTTTTTTTAATGTTTATCTATTTTTTGAGAGAGAGAGCATGAGTGGGAAAGGGGCAGAGAGAGAGGGAGACACAGAATCTGAAGCAGGCTCCAGGCTCTGAGCTGTCAGCACAGAGCCTGCCTGATGTGGGGCTCGAACTCACGAACCATGAGATCATGACCTGAGCTGAAGTTGGACATTCAACCGACTGAGCCACCCAGGTGCCCTATAAAGGCAAATTTAAAATGTCTTGGGATGCCTCAGTGGCTTAGTTGGCTAAGTGTCCAGCTCTTGGTTTTGGGTCAGGTCATGATCTCATGGTTTGTGAGTTAGAGCCCTGCTTGGGATTCTGTTTCGCTCTCTCCGCTCCTCCCCAACTCGTTCACCCTCTAGCTCTCAAATAAATAAACTTAAAAAGTCTTAAAGTTTACAAAACAAAATACTCCATTAAGCTCTTTATTCAAATAGAGGTTTTACTAATTCTTCTGAACATGGTATTTTGGTGAGGAAAAATCTAATTGTGATACTAACCCATCACCAAGAATCCCTAGGTTGAGAGTAAAGAAAGCTATTGAACTAAGAAACCATTTTAATATGAAAAGAATATTTTCCCATTGATGTAAACCTTACTAGAGTATGGGATGCAATTTTATATATTTCACACATTATTTACATGAAGAAAACAGGTTTTATACAAGTATTGTGTCTCTGCTATTGACATGGTGAAGCACATATTGTAAAAGCTGATAGCAGTTTCCCTTTTTATCATATTTCTAAAATTGAGTGACAGCTTCTTGAGCAGTCTAATTTTCAGAAATTGACCCTTTTTCTTCATGTTTTTTTTCTGTATGTTTTGGAAATCAGATATTTTTATGAATTAATATTAGTAATAAGGAAGAACAGTTACTTTAAAGGATACCATGTTTGAATTGGAGCTTAAAATTAGCATGTTGGATTTTCAAAAGAAGGGAAATTAGTCAAATAATGTAGGCAGGGTTTTTCTTTCTCTTTTTTTTGAAATTTTTTTATTAATGTTTGTTTGAGAGAGCACGAGCAAGGGAGGGAGGGCAGAGAGAGAGGGGGAGACACAGAATCCGAAACAGGCTATCTGTGCAGATCCCGATGTGGAGCTCGAACTCATGAACCACAAGAATCCTGACCTGAGCTGAAGTCAAAGGCTTAACTAACTGAGCCACCCAGGCTCCCCAAGGCAGGTTTTTTTATTAGCATTGGCACTATTCACTGTTCATGGATAATCCTTTTTCATGGGGCTCTCCTGTGCACTGTAGAATGTTTAAAAGCATCCTTGGCCTTTATGCACTAGATGGAAGCCTAACTCCTACCCACAGTTGTGACCACCAAAAATGCCCCATGGTCAAGGGCAGAGGTAACAGAATTCATGAAATGCCTGCAGTGTTTTTGTTTTTATAGATATTTGTGATTTTTCAGTCAGGTTATTAGTGTTTAAAGTTCTGGAACCTGGGGTGCCTGGGTGGCTCAGTGGGTTGAGAGTCTGATTCAGGTCGTGATCTCATGGTTTGTCAGCTCAGGCCCCGTGTTGGGCCCTGTGCTGACAGCTCAGAGCCTAGAACCTACTTCAGATTCTACATCTTCCTGTCTGCCCCTCCCCCGCTTGTTCTCTCTCTCTCTCTCTCTTGCTCTCTCTCGCTCTCTCTCAAAAATAAACAAACATTAAAAAAAAAATAGTTCTGGAACCATAGGAATACCTGGGTAGCTCAGTCAGTTAAGCATCCGACTCTTCATTTTGGCCAAGGTCTCACAGTTTATGAGATTGAGTCCTGCATGGGGCTCTACGCTGATAGTGCAGCGTCTGCTTGGGATTCTCTTTCTGCCCCTGCCCTGCTTTTGCTCTTTTTAAAGAAAAATATTAAAGTTCTGGAAACTTAAAACAGCCATTATTGTTCTTGTATAATTAGTGAAACATTAAAAAAAGAAATGACCTTGTAGTTTGCTTCGAAGTAATATTTTATCAGAAATTTCATTTTAGGGCACCTGGGTGGCTCAGTCAGATTAGGCATCCGACTCTTGATCTCAGCTCAGGTCATGATCTCATGGTTTGTGGGATTGAGCCCCATGTCGGGCTCTGCTCTGGTAATGTGGAGCCTGGTTAGGATTCTCCCAACCAGGAGAATTTTACAAACTAAAACAAATTAATTTGTTTACAAACAAAAAAATTCTTTTGTTTACAAAAACAATTTTACAAATTAAAAAACAGACATTTCATTTTACTCTTAGATACTGAGTTTAGTTAACACCTTCATTTTATGGAGCTTGATGGGCTTTCCTAGGTATTTGTTTCATTCGTTTTCACAGTTTAGATCCATAGTTTCTTACAGGCACATCCATTACGTATCAGGCACCATACTAGGTTCTGTGTTTGCAAAGATGAATTCATTATTGGCTTTCAAAAATGAGTAGCTACAATATAGAGTAAAGGGATTTGAGGTGTAGACATAGTAAAAGAAAGAAACCAGAGAATGTTGTGGGATGTCAGGAACAGCTACAGAAACAGCTACAGCTTCAAGTTAATTCTTGAAGGCAGGGCAGGCAAGGAGGCACAGGAAGGTGTCTTCATGGAGCACTTGGGTGGTTCAATTGGTTGAACATCTCACTGTTGCTTTTGGCTCAGGTCATGATCTCAGGGTCATGGGATCAAGCCTCGCGTGGAGTCTTCTTAAGATTCTTTCTCTCTTCCCCTTTGCCTCTTTCCCCTGTGGCTCACACTCTATCTAAAAAAAAAAAAAAAATTTATAAAAGTGCCTTCAGTAGGAATGGTATGGGCAAGAGCTCTTACATGCTTGCTATATGCTAGACAGAGTGCTTATGCATTTTATAATCATTAACTTACCATACCCTTCACAAGTATCACCGTTTACATTACAAAAAAAATTAGAGTGGAGACGAAATAATTTAACCAAGGACTTAATGTCTAATGATAAAAAGATACCCATGACTAGAAACTGATATATTGTTCTTTATTTTTTTTTTTTAAGGTTTTATTTTTAAGTAATCCCTACACCCAGCTTGGGACTCAAATTCACAACCCCAAAGAGTCACTTGCTCTGCCGACTGAGCCAGCCAGACGCCCCCTGATACATTACTGTTATATGGATAGATGAATAGTGGGTGGGGGTAAGAGGATCAAGACAAGGGAGTGAGCAGGATCAGGTAGAAAATTAGTTTAGGTCCATGTTGTAAAGGTTCCTCGCTCCCTTGTTCGAAGAGTGTGGACTTTATCCTATAGGTTTTTTGGGAGCTATCAGAGATGAGTGGTAAGTGGGACCTCATAGACCCCTAGAGGTAGCAGGACCTTTGAAGGCCATGAGATCCGGTAACTCACTAGCGAAATTAAAGCTGCGAGAGACAAAATGAGGTATCTTACTCTAGACCACGTAGTTGAGTATTTCCTTTCTCTTATGAAAAGCAGAGTTGTAATATTGAGGTTAATTCAGGTTACATCAGAAGTGGTAGAGTTGAAAGTGGAATTGGGATCACATCAGACTGGCTATTAAATGAGTGGCTTTTTAATTTTTGCTTTGTTTTGTTTTGCTTCCTGGGCTCAGGACCCTTTTATATTCTTAAAGTATTCTTTTGTTTATTGTATTATTTATTGACCTTTGCCATATTCAAACTTAAGACTTTTAATTTGTAATTTTTGTTTATTTCATTTGATATGACTGACTTTCTCACTCTCTCTTAGTAATTTGGGCAAAAATCAGTTTAAATTGGGCAGTGCCAAACCATAAGTGGTTAGGATTGCTCCACCAACAACAGGAGGTAGGGTAAGGCTTTTCATAGAGAAAAGGTGTGGAAGCAAAGCAAGGAAATCATTTGATCAGTTATATCTTTACATTTGCCTTATTTGGAAAAGCCTCCTTGGCTGTTTGTGATTGTCTGTCTTTTGATAGATTTCTTAACTTTGAGGCATGTACAGGCTTATGTTTTAGTTTGCTTACATAGCCTGTTTAAGGTATTAGAACCACCTCAATCTAATGGTCTCCTTGTTTAATTAAACAACTCCCCCCAATTTTGGTCATCCTCTGTAACTAAAAATTTAGTATTAATGCCACTCTCACTAAAACCCATAGGTTGTGAAGTCAAGTCCAGGAAATAATTGCTTTTGCTATTTCATTTTGTTGTTTGTCTCATTTCTATTTCTCCAAGCACGGTGAGACCATCTGATGTGCTGCTAATGGCTACAAACATGAATTTAAGACCCTTGAGAGAATATATATAGCCTGTTAGGGAGACAACAATAATGACTGTCAGTTGCATAATGCCAAGAGATTGAATATACTTCTTAGGGCCCTATGAACCAAACTAGTTTAAGTCAAATAAATTAAAGACTGTACCTGGAGGGGCATCAGCCTGTTTTAGCGAGGTGGCCTGTTTGTTCATTTCTGGTGTGTGCTGTGATACCAGAGGTGTTGATCCAGATACAAGCAGAAAGTATTTGCTATGATACACTGTTCAGCCGATAAGTAACCTAAAGCAATTCTGTTATCTCAGACTACCCTAGGAAGAAATTCTAGGGACTTTTATTGTACAGCTCTGGCCTTAGTGATAGATTTAGTGACACTTGCTTGTGAGTTAAGGAACGTTGTCTTCCTGTGCATTAACAGAAAAAGCAGGTAGTAGCAGAAGAAAAGCAAAAAGCAAGAAAAGGCAAAAGGAATAATAAGGTTTCTTGTTGGAGATCAAGATCTTCATCCCTGATCCTAGGGGAGCTGTTCACCCCAAGATGATGTCTGCTTCTGGGGAGGAACCTCTCTAGCCAATTTTAGAACTTCAGCTAGTGTGATATAACTATTTTTTAAAACCAGAAATAGTGAGACGACTGGCCTTGTTTTATTTACGTATTTTTTGCTAATGTCTTTAAAGTCTGGTTTAAGTAGATAGATTCTCATATTCTCATAACTACTTCTGTATTCAGACTGTTACTATAATGTGTGTGTGTGTGAAGTATATAAAGATCTGGCCTCACACAGATGTGTAATTGAGGTAAGAAGGACCTCACAGACCCCCTGAAAGGATTCTGGGGGCTCCATTTAAAGAAGTGCTGCACTAAAAAGACAAGATTATCTTGAAAATTCGGACCTATGAGACATCAGATACAGAGCGGTTATTACCTGTTGCGGTAACACATTCCATTTAAGAAATTATATGATTTTCCCCCTCATTTAATGGAAGCATGAAGACAGTGGGCACATTTTGAATTGCCAAAGTCTGATGGAAAAGCTACATTTTGCATCTTTTTCCCTATTGATTTAAGCTTGTATATTACACAGAGACAAAATTATTAGCTATCTGATAGAGGAAGGGAGGCTAGAAAATTGTCACTTGAGATTATATCTGCTTTTAACAAATGGACCCTCTTTTTCTTTGAAATATTTTTATTTATTTTTGAGACAGAGAGAGGGAGAGAGCACTAGCAGGGGAGGAGCAGAGAGAGAGGGAGACACAGAATCTGAAGCAGGCTCCAGGCTCTGGGCTGTCAGCACAGAGCCTGATAATCATGACCTGAGCCCAAGTCGGATACTTAGCCAACTGAGCTACTGAGGCGCCCCCCTCTTTACTGTTTTAATTGCAGAGTTTTCTAGTTGCTTTAATACTCCTTTTCCCATTAATGCCAGATTTTTGTTTCTCAACTTAATTTGGTTAAATGCTTTTTAATCTCTCAGCTGTCAAAGAAGCAACCTGGGGTCCCAGGGTGGCTCAGTGGGTTGAGTGTCCAACCTTTGATTTAGGCTCAGCTCATGAGATCAAGCCGCATCTTGAGTGTGGAGCCTGCATGAGATTCTCTCCCTCTGCCCTTCTTCCCTGCTTGCATATTCTCTCCGTCTCACTCTCTCTCTCTCTCTCTCTCTCTCTCTCTCTCACTCTCATATTAAAAAGCAACAGGGGCGCCTGGGTGGCTTAGTCGGTTAAGCGTCCGACTTTCACTTAGGTCATGATCTCGCAGTTCGTGGGTTCAGGCCCTGCGTCAGGCTCTGTGCTGACTGCAAGCTCAGAGCCTGGAGCCTATTTCAGAGTCTGTATCTCCCTCTCTCTCTCACCCTCCCCTGCTCGCGCTCGCTCGCGCTCTCTCTCTCTCTCTCCTAGAAATAAATAAAAAATACATATATATAAAAAAAGCAACAACATAAGTAAATATTTATCATAACCACATTTACAAATACAGGGATAATCAAATGTTTACAAATACAAGGATACAGATGCTGATGCCTGTCATTGGATGCTGCTCTTGTGTGTGAACAAATTTAGCCCTGAGTCATCTTATAAATAGTATACCCAGTACCTTGACATTTTTAGTGTTAAGAGTCAAATATTCACTGTAGTTCTGTGTATAAAGTGGCTGTAGGAATAGGGATAGTTGATTATTTGACACTGTAATTTGGGGTAAGAGAATCCTGGCATCCCAGATTCTATTCTTTTACAGTTATGTAGAGGTTCCTGAGCTATAGCCCTTGGCCAGAGGGCCTTGTTCCTTCCCTGGCAGCCTGAGCCCTGGAGACATGGCAAGGGGAGACCTGTGAGATGGGGATTCTAGAGCTGGTGCCACTCCGCACGTAGGGGGATGGTTCAGTGATGTGAATACCTGCCCTGGAGCAGAGCTGGTCCTGCTGGGGTCAGGCAGTGGGGGGAGGCAGCAGCATTCCAGCGGGGCTCGGGGGGGTGAGCTTCTCCTCAAGCAGTGGCCTCTGTGCAGAGGATAGGGTGCCCTGTCACAAGTTCTCACCTGGGCACTAACCAGCCTCTTCCATATAGTTGTGTTGGTAGCCACTTGTTTTCAGGTGCTCCTAATCCTTGCACATACGACTGCATTGCCAGCTCATGTGCCCTGTAGTATGCCTTTATGTCCATTCCTGTTTACCTGTTTCCTAGTAAGTTGCCTTTTGTAAGTTCTGCATTTTATTTTCCCTATTATTGGTAAAACACGGTTCCTATAAAATAAAGCTATATACTGTTAAAAAAAATTGTTAAGTAACTAACTAGTTGTTACATTTCTTCATTGTGGAAAGTTTTAGATCTATTTCTTAGTTTTCTTAGTAATCTTAATTAAAAATTCTAAGCACATATGCAAAGTAATTTAGCTTATTTGTCTTATGTGCTTAGGAACAATGTAACTAGATTTCTTTTAAATTGTGTTTTTTTCAGTTTCTCAACATTTAGATGTTGAATTGTAATATTAGTGTTGAGGGCACCTGGGTGTTTCAGCCAGTAGAACATCCAACTTTAGCTCAGGTCATGATCTCACAGTTTGTGACTTTGAGCCCCATATCAGGCTCACTGCTGTCAGTGTGGAGGCTGCTTCGAATCCTCTGTCCTCCCACTCCTCTCTCTGCCCCTCCTCAGCTCACATTCTCTCAGAAATAAAGAAACATTGAAAAAATTAATATTGATGTTGAAAATGTAATTTTGATGTGGCCATGTAAATGTAAAGTTCACTATTAAACTTTTAAATTTACATGTAAATGTAAAGTTAAAACTATTAGTTGATAACATCATTATTACTCCTTTAAGACAATTTAGACTGGAATAGATTCTGATTAACTACTTTTGGCTTTCAAGAAACAGCTATGTACTACACAGCATATGCTTGTGAACTGTTGTGATTCTTCAGGTTTTTTTTTTTTAATGTTTATTCATTTATTTTTGAGAGAGAGTGAGTGGGGGAGAGGCTGAGAGAGAGGAAGACCGAGAAGTGCAGAGCCCAACACAGGGCTCGAACCCACAAACAGATCATGACCTGAGACGCTTAACGGATTGAGCTGCCCCAGTGATTCTTCAGTTAATAATGAAAATAATAATTTTTTAAATTAAAAATGACACAGCTCTTCTGGGCATTTGGGCCTTCTGTCAATTTAGTAGAACCGAAAAATATTTGGGGGCCTAAATTTGTGCCCCCATTTTGATTCATGACCTTAAAATCCATAGTATATTTAACAATCCACACTGGAAATGCACATTGCAGATTAGGTTAGCATACCGAAATGTGAACTCAGAAGTTGAACCATTTTATCATTTTATAAGGTTTTGTAAAGGTTTAATAACCTTTCCCTTTTGTAGTTAATCACTTCAGATTGGTCAGCCGAAAATTCTACCAGTTAAATTTTACATCTTGTTTCAAAATTAGTGTGGTAGCAGGGAATTCACCAAAATTGTGATGGCATTTATGGCAAATCTAATTTCTATCATTATTTTGTACTTTAAAATCATTATTCCCATTGGTCACCTTGTTCTCCATTTTTATAACACAGACTTATATAGAACTTGTTTTTTGTTGCCTCATGATTGTTTCAGTAACAGAAATTATACTCTTACCCATATTTGTTTACTTTACCCACTGTTGCTAAGGAATTTTTGGTGTTTATAATATCGGTAGAGTTGTAATTATTTTCCTTAATGGTTTCTTTGTGATTCACTGGAATTAAGTTGATAAGTCATAACATTCTATACTGTAATCCAGTGGTGGCCTAGTCAATAATCTTGTATTACTTGAAGTACTTTTAATACATAAAACAAGGATTTTTTTCCCCTTCTGTGCTATAAATAGATTATTTTTATTAACCCTCTATTTGAATGAACATCACTTAGTGCTAGTAGCCCTACTTTTACTGAATGATGTAGGAAAAAATTTATTGTTATAGGGAAATCTGAAGCCTAGTCGTGTATAGGAGGCCTGGCTGTGACAGTCTACAGTTCTATCTTGAAACTTCTATCCTTAGTAGTTTGTATTTTGTAACTCAGATATGTCCTTTTGAATCTTACTGGCATTGGTTTATTTCTCTGTGTTTCAAACTTAAAGGAACTTTGATAACCTTGTCAAGCTTTCATCTTTTGCCTTAGCATATGAGAGCTAAGTAAAAATGCTGTGTAGGTTCTTGGTTATAGTACCCTGTTTTCTTACAGTGTTTCTTTATTTAAAAAAAAAAAAGCAAAGGCAAATTTACCTTAGTTCCTTGGGTTGGATTTATTTATCCGACTGGTTTAGAGATTGTGTTGGCTGTGAGAGCAGTAGTTTTAGCCCAAATGACAAAAACTATCAGGTCTTTCCTTGAGTATGTGTGTTCAAGGTGGATTAACCACCCCCTTCCACCAGAGTTATTTGCTTGAAAGATAAGCCTTCCACAATAAGGAGGGGAGAGTATGAAGCAAAATTTCAGAAACCTGTGAATAGCAGACCCAGTAAATAGCTTTTTTATTAATAAAAAAAATATTTGAGATGTTAGAACAGAACCATGGCAGTCTTTGCTCATCTGGTGCTGAAAAGAGACTTCCTATTATTCGTACAGACCTTAGACATAATAAACTTGTTTCAGTTTCTCTCTCTCTCTTAATCTGAACATGTAGGTAATATTTTCTCCTTGTCTTTCAACTGTCTTCCCCCTTTGAGGATTGTATCAAACTGAAGAGTAATAAATTCAGTTTCATTGACTCATATCCCACGTTTTTTATAGAGAAAAGAGCCTAAACCAGCAAGACTCAAGTAACTTATATAACATTCATTAGTCCCTCAAATATTTAAAAAATAAAATACCTAGGAAATTATTTTAGATATTTTTGTTTTCTTCAAAATTAACATAACCCCTGAGATGGTGGTGGTGGTGGTGGTGGTGGTGGTAGCAGCAGCAGCAGCAGCAGCAGCAGTAGTAGTAGTAATAGTAACAGAGCAATGCCATTTTATTTGGTGAATGCGGTCATCTTAGAAACTCTGTAAACCTGTAGGTTATTTTACTTAATTCATAACCCTGCAAGATAGGTACTTTTATTTCCATTTTATAGATGGTGGAAACTGAGGCTTAGCAAGAGATTAAGTTACTTGTCCAAGGATATGTGCTGTACATCTAAGTCAAGGTTTGAATTGTGGTCTCTGAATCCAAAACCCATATTCACCATTCTTTAAGAAAAAAAAATTTTTGTTAAGGGAGAGAGGGCTATGGGAGGGGGGTAGGGACAAAGGGTGGGGGGGAATCTCAAGCAGGCTCCATGCTCCACCCGGAGCCCAATGCAGGGCTTGATCCCACAACCATGGGATCATGACCTGAGCCCCTGTCAAGAGTCAGATCTTCAACTGCTAGATGGACTGAGCCCCCTAGGCATCTAAATTCACTATTGTTTTATTACCACCTTTGAGTGAATTGCATTTACTAGGCTTAACTTGATTTGGAAAAAGTTGTTCACATTTTGTACAGAAATGAAACAATTTGTCTTTCCGTGGATTGTGGTGGTAGATTGTTACTTTTGCTTCCACAGTCTCAGGCCAGTGTTCTGCCTTCCAAGGTGGATTGTAAAATAGATGTGGAGAGAGGGGAGGGTGTCCAGAAACCCGAGACCTAAAATGTAGATTGTTGCTTTTAATTATTGCTGCTTGTTGATTTTTTAGAAGTTTTATATGTATTCATTTTCTGTTTGTCTTTTTTTGCCCTATTGCAGCACTGACTCTAGCAGTAGTTCAAGCGACGAGTCTCCAGCCCGATCAGTTCAATCTGCAGCAGTCCCAGCACCCACTTCCCAGTTGCTTTCATCCCTGGAGAAAGATGAGCCACGTAAAAGTTTTGGGATCAAGGTTCAGAATCTCCCAGTACGCTCTACAGGTAAAGTTTTGTGTTACTGTACTTTTCTCTTTGCTGCTGTTGGGAAATGTGAGGCTGAGCATCTTAAATTTTGTTTTCTAGCAACAAGCTGTGTTTTGTGGTTCATTACTCTTTAAACGCCACATAGGAAAAAGCAAGTGATTATTATAACTTTCTAGGTGGTTACGTATGTGAAGATTGCATGTTATTTGTATTTACTATATCTACATGCATGTGTACCTATACATTATTGTGCACATTGTATATACATACACAAAGGTTGTGTGGTGCGTGTTATATAAAGAAAGCACGTTTATTTTTTTAAATATACTTACTGGATTAAATATTTTGATATTAGGGGAAATTTGATATGAAATTATAGAACTGTTTCCAGTTAAGTTTGTTACATTCACCTGGAGTCCTATGTTATGTGGAATAATTTTGGACATAAAACTATGATAGGAAACTCATTTCGAAATATTAACATTTTAAATGAGGAAAATTATGAATAATGAAAAAGTCTGGTTGAAAGCTATACTGAAGTCTACTAACAGCTGTCCTGATATTTTCATTAATAATTGCCCATGCTATACTGTTATTTCTACATTAGGCATAAGAATATGTAAACAACTGTTAGTAGATGGTCAAACCAACAAAGACCAAACTAAGTACTTCTTAGCTAAGTACATTTCAGTGATTACTTAAATTATTTATTAAAACATACTATAAAACCTACATACCAGGTTTGTGAAGAGATACTAAGATACAAACGTTGATGAGTTTTGATTTAGAATACTTAGTTATTAAGGAATGGATAGAGATAAAATTGGCATGTCTTTCTGTACAATTTTAATTTTTATGATGAAACAAGTTAACACAAGACCCCTCCCCCCATTGCATGATTCATCTATAGAAGGCCTTAGAGTTGTCAGCGTGTCACATGCTGCTTCCCACACAATTTTCTCATTGACATAATGCTTTGAAAGCTAGAAATCCAACTTTCTTAAGTTTTTAAAAGTTGTGTATATGTATGTATATAAAATTTTTATTATGAAATTTTTATTTTAAACTTAACCAGAAGTAGTAGTAGCAAAATGAACTCCCTTTACTGCATACCCCAGATTTAAAAATTGTTAATATTTTGCTAGACTTGCTTTGTTTCTATTTTCTTTCTTTTCTGTTCCTGTTGCCTTTTTCGCCCCCCTTAAGCCAGTCGCTGATGTTACATCATTTCATACCAACTTAAAGATACATACTTTTGGGGCACCCGATTGACTCATTCTGATGAGCAGCTGACTTTCGCTCAGGTCATGATCTCATAGTTCATGGGTTTGAGCCCCACAATGGGGCTAACAGCATGGAGCCTGCTTTGGATTCTGTGTGTCTGTCTCTCTCTTCCTCTCCGCTGCTTGTGTGCACTCTCAAAAATAGACATTAAAAAAAATTTTTTAAAGATACCTTCTTTTGCATTTGTCTATAGAATAGGAGGGCATTTTTCTGTATAAGCACAATGTCCTCTTTTTTTTTTTTTTTTTAATTTATTTTGAGAGAGAGAGAGCACATGCACAGGAGAGATGGGGAGAGGGAGAGAGAATTCCAAGCAGGCTCAGAGCTGCTGTGCAGAGCCTGACTCGGCTCGAGCCCACAAACCATGAGGTCATGATCTGAGTCAAAGTCAGACACTTAACCAACTAAGGCACCTGGGCGCCCACCACAGTGTCATTCTTATCTAACAAGTAACCAGCGATATCTTCTAATATTCTGTTTATTTTCACAATTGTACAAAAGTCTCTAAAATACCATTTTACAGTTATTTTATTTGAAAGTTTTATATGCTAACAAAACTTAGGTCAAAAATCAAGCCAAAGATTTTGTAGTTTGCTTACTTAAGTTGTAACTAAATTAGAAAAATAAGCACCTTGTTTTTTTGTGGGGGATTTAGATACAAGCCTTAAAGATGGCCTTTTCCATGAATTTAAGAAATTTGGAAAGGTGACTTCAGTGCAGATCCATGGAACTTCAGAAGAGAGGTATGGTCTGGTATTCTTTCGGCAGCAAGAGGACCAAGAAAAAGCATTGACTGCATCAAAAGGAAAACTTTTCTTTGGCATGCAGATTGAAGTAACAGCCTGGATAGGGCCAGGTAAGAGACAAGGAGACTAATGTTTTGTAAAATTTGTATTTCACCTTATGAAGAAGTCCCATCTTACCCTGAATTTGGACATGATTCCAGCTTTATTTGTTGACATACTTCCAGTGTCTTCTGTTTTAAAGACTGGGTACATTTGTTGTTCAGGTTAATAAAATTATGTTGTTTTGGTTAGGGAGGGTGAAGGTTGTTCTGTTTCTTTACGGGAGAAATGCTGACTTCTAAGAGTCTGAAAGGCACAGTTTGGCCCTTTGTTGAGTCCTGCCTCCCCCAAAGGATTGAATTGATTGAGATAAGGAGATAGCTCTTTGGAGAATGACGTCAGAGTTACCCTGAATTAGGAAACACACGACTTGCTACATTGATCCAGGGGGCTAGTTAGACTACTTTTATTTTCTGTTATGCCCAGCACGAATTGATCTATTGTCGTAGTTTCCATGACCTTGAAAGCTGGTGACAAAAGCAGGACTACGAGTGTGACCCAGTGAGTTTTAAGGGGACGTTTTATTAGTTTGAGCCTACTTGTAGGACCTGTTGTAAGGCAGGAAGTCTTCTCAGGCACCGCTTGGGCCATTGTTTCTTCTGTTTCAGAACCCTCTATAGTGCAGACCTTTAATTTAACCCTGTTCCAGCCTAATGGTTCAGAATTCACATGTTCAAGTTTGGGAACCCTCTAGTTTAAGGCAACTTGTATGTAAATTTGTGGAGGAATGAACAGAAATGTTTAAATTATGCAGTCACGTTATGTAGCTGAGACAAACTTTAAGCCTTTGAGGGGTGCCTGGCTGGCTCAATTGGTAGAGTATGTCACTCTTCATCTCAGGGTTGTTAGTTCAAGCCCCATATTGGCTGTAGAGCTTTATTTAAAAAAAAAAAAAACTTTGAATGGAATTTATAGGGTAAACGTAGCCCATTTTCTTGGAATATTCATTGTTTTAACAATTAAGAGGAAAAATAGAATTTCCCTGATAAGAATGTGTAAATACTATTTGTATATATTAAAACAGGCACAGAGTCATTAGAGGGAGGATTGTAAAATGTGCATGATTTAATGATAAACACAAGAATTAAAAGGGATTATAGGATGGGGCGCCTAGGTGGCTTAGTCGGTTAAGCGTCCGACTTTCGCTTAGGTCATGATCTCGCGGTTCGGGGGTTCGAGCCCCGTGTCGGGCTCTGTGCTGACTGCCAGTTCAGAGTCTGGAGCCTGTTTTGGAGTCTGTGACTCCCTCTCTCTCTGACCCTCCCTGCTCACGCTGTCTCTCTCTCTCTCTCTCTCCTAGAAATAAATAAAATATATATATAAAAAAAAGGGGGAGGGGATTATAGGTAATGCCCTCACGTTCCCTCCTTTTCCAAGTTTGAGATGTACTGTCCTGAGTTAAACTGAGTTAAACGACTCAGGAGCTCTTATTTAACACACCCAGAACAGGTCACAAATTGACCTAAGGAATAATATTTAGAATGTCATATAATCTATTGTAGAAAGTTGTTAGAGCCATATGTAATTACTAAGTAGTGGGGATCTAATTCAGGGCCTTTAAGATGGCCCTCATATCTCCAAGTCATGGGGCTAGCTTGTCATTTTCACTGTAAAAAAAAAACAAAAAACACATTTTAGCTAATTAGCACCTGGGCTTTAACCACACCTGCCAGTGAAGATTTTGAGAAGTTTGGTTGGTTCAGGCGTAGGAAAGCTTGAAGGTACTTTATCAGGTGCGACAGCATGACACACTTGTTGAATGGGATATTTGAAGGCAGTTGAATGTGTGTATGGAGACTTGGTTGGAATTATGTTGTTGGATGGTTACATCATAAAATGTTTTGTATTGAAATGTATGGAGCTGATTGCTTCCTTAGGTCAAGGACCTCTTGTTACAAAGATCTGAATCCAAGAAGCTCAGCTTTGCATATAGACCCCAGGGGGGCTTCTAAGATTGTGCTTTCTTAGTTCTATGCAGATCATTATAATCCCTTAAACATGAAATTGTGAAGATAAAAGAGGTTTTTTCAGTGACACGTAGGCATTAAGACTTGAACCAGTCATGAAGATTAAACAGATTACATGTGGAAAATACACTTTTTAAAAATCTTTGTTAGGGGCGCCTGGGTGGCTTAGTTGGTTAAGCATCCAACTTTCGCTTAGGTCATGATCTCACGGTTCGTGGGTTCGAGCCCCGCGTCGGGCTCTGTGCTGACAGCTCAGAGCCTGGAGCCTGTTTCAGAGTCTGTGACTCCCTCTCTCTCTGACCCTCCCCTGCTCACGCTGTCTCTCTCTCTCCTAGAAATAAATAAAACATTTAAAAAAAAATCTTTGTTAAACCAAATTTCTGATTTTGAAATTTTTATTGAGCTATTTGGTGGAAATGAAGCCAGTACATACTATTTTAATGGTTGTAAATTATGCTTTATCCTTCTGATTCTGTCTTTTGGAGTACAGACCTCAAGATGTGTCTGAATTATTTTTTCTTTTTCATTTTTTCTCCCTTTTTAAATGAAATATTCCTAAATATGTGCCCTCTGTTAGTTTCAAGAAGACCTAGTTGATCTTGAAATGAGATGGAGATACAATAAAAATACAGTACGGAGACAGGTACATAAGCCCTGGCAGTTTCTTGGTCCCTCCGAGTCTGTGAAAGTGCATATTCTTTGATGATGCCAGTAAGATTAAGCTGAGGAGCAGTCAGGCTGGAATCAGGAGTGAGGTACGTTCTGAGTTCACTCAGCAACTCAGAAGTTGAATCTTTTCAAGTATCAGTGTTGTTGACATCAGTAATATTTAGTGCCTGCTTGTAAACACTGTTTCAGCCAGTAGATTAAATGTTAACTTGTTTGTATGGCCTTGTTTTACATTAAAAAAGAGAACATATAGGCTGTGTATAGGTATTATCAACAAAACATTGAATGTTCTGCACTGTACCATGTTTATAAATGGAGCTTCAGAGAAAGGCTGTGTTTGAATTAGACACTAAACCCGGGCTTTAAACATAAGAAATAGAAACTTTAGGAGTGGTGCGGTTTCCCTCTGCGTGTCATGGGAGCCCATGAAGCAGCAGTTTCAGAAATACTGCTCCAGTCAGTTTTCATACAATTACTATTCTTGTATCTAAAAATTGCTACATTTAGACAGGCTCTGTTAATTAACAGAGCTGTAAAATGCTAAATATTTTATAAAATGCTGAACAGCAAATTAAGTAATGAAGCTGGCCTGTTTTCATTTGAGTTTTATGTGTGTTTCAGATTGTAGTTTTATACTTTGCATTGAGAGCCTGCTGCAGAATTTTTGGAACCTAAGATTAGGCTTAAGTAATTGCTATTTTTGCTGGGGTTTAAAATCTATTTCTGTGTTAGTGATTATTTTTAAAACAAATCAACTTAGCAGACTGAAATTCAGTCCACTCTTCTATTTTAAAGATCAAAGGAAGTGTTACTTAACCCTAAATTTTTTTTTTTGACAAGGTTCTTTAGCCTTTGGAGTTAGCAAAAGGCAGCTATTTCTGAAGGTGTATACACCTTTTTCAGATTGTATGAGTATTCACCCCCAGTATTTCAGAGATTTCGCTTCTTAAGTATAGATTTTCCTGTGATATCTAAAAACACATTAAGACTTTCTTCTGTTTTGGGGTGCCTTGCTGGCTCAGTCTATAGGACATGTGACTTTTGATCTTGGTGTGTGAGTTTGAACCCTACATTGGGTGTAGAGATTACTTCAAAAAAAAAAAAAAAAAAAAAACCAACCAACCCTCATTTGTTTTTACTTTGTCCCCATCCCACTTAACAGAAACGGAAAGTGAAAATGAATTTCGTCCTTTGGATGAAAGGATAGATGAATTTCACCCCAAAGCAACAAGAACCCTCTTTATTGGCAACCTTGAAAAAACCACTACTTATCATGACCTTCGCAACATCTTCCAGCGATTTGGAGAAATTGTGGTATGTTGTTTGTTTTTTTTAATAGTAAAAACAGTTTAAGATCTTTGTCACAAAACATAGAGCATAATACAAGATTATATTTGGAAAGATGATATTTAGATGGTGTAACAACTATTTTTCTCATTTGCCCTGTGTTTTTAACTCCTGCTAAAAGATAATCTAGCAAAACTCCTTGGGAGACTGTTTCATGTGTGTATGTAAAACTGTATAATAGGTATTTGTCTTTGTTTTATGTATATATAACTTTTTCTGTCCGTTTTTCTTATTTTCTTTGTCCATCAACTACTATTTAATGCCACATCTAGTCCTGTGGGTTGGAAGGAAAATCTAGAAGAGAAGTCTGTAAGAAAGAAGCAGCAACTTCGTATAGGAGTATTAGGTCATCACAGTTTACATCGGAAGTACCTTGGGGATTACTGGAATGTGGATGTCATGCTGGAAGCTCAGTTCTATTTTGAAATTCTAATTAGAATCACTTTTTATATTTTCCAAGTTATTAAATTTAGGAATTTGAAGATTTTTTTCTGTTCCTCGTGACTCAAAAGTTGAGTCACTTTTTAGTGAAAATAGTTTGATTACAGTTTTGAACCCTTGGGATAGATATACTATTTTGTTTTGTGTTTGGAAAAAAATAGGGAAATTACTTCTGTCTTTCGTAGACTTTGTCTTAATAACAGCGAGAAAATTGCTGTATGGTTTTGGACTTTGGAGAGTAAAAAAATGTTTTGGGTAGGAGCAGTTATTGTTAACCTTTCAAGGGTTTGTATGTGTGTCCATCCATCTATCCATCCTTATTTGTACACTAATGTTGGAAGTGAAAGTCCTTACCTTTTTTTAATGACATAATCTAGTGAATAAAATATTTGTGCTTGTAGCTGATCTAAACCTCATAGGGACTAGGGGCAAGAGATAGACGTGTTTGTTAGAAAGTAAGAAAAAACAGAAGCTATATATTTTGAGAAATAGCAAAACGTTCATTTTCCTTTCTTTTCAAATATTTTGATTTAAGTTATTTTATCACATACTCTAATTCCAGCTGTACTGCCTACTTAGATGGGTTCACTTACCTACCTGGGCTCCAGCCTTTTCTGTCTTTAGACAGAAAAGTTTTATTTATTTTAGCATTTGTGAGTCCATGAATTGATAAAACTTTCAGATACACTTTTATTTGAATGTGGCTGCTACTTTGAATTTTGGAGGAGGTAAGAAATTATATTTGTTTACATAGATACATTTTCATCAACAGCATTGCTACAAATGGAGTGATTATTGTGTTGAAGAGCCATGCTTCTTAATAAGTGGCCATGTCCTGCTCTGTTTGAAAGCCATTATTTCAGGTTTGCAGTTGCTCATGTGGGTAACTATTTTAATGACACACAAACAGAGGAAATGGTCTGCTGCTTACTGATGGCAGATTATGCTACAGCTAGAAGAACCCTTGAAGTGAGCCTACCCACTAGTGTCCTTTGGAGACCATTTCTCTTAAGTGGAGTTACCCTGGATTGTTGCATTCTAGACTTTTGGTGAAAATTAGCGCCTGTTTACTATTACTTAGAACTATTTTGAATATAGGGCCGCCTGGGTGGCTGAGGCTGTTGAGCGTCCAACGCTGAATCTCAGCTCAGGGCTTGATCTCAGGATTGTGAGTTCAGGCCCTGCATTGGGCTCCTCGCTGGGCATAAAGCCTATTAAAAACAAAACAAAACAAAACAAAACAAAACTATTTTAAGTATAAACTGCTGCTTTTTTAAGGACTCATCAAACTGCTCTTCAAATACATTATTCATTTTGCTCTGTTTCAGCTTTGGATTATTGGCTTATGACCCTTAAAGAGGCTTGGGTATTGTGATTTACAGAATGTTTTAGATAATCACAACATGGGTCATTATTGTTCAAGTATAAATTTTGCCATCCCTGTATATGGTTTCTCTGGACCATTTTCATGTGTAAACCAGCTTTTTACATTACCTTGTCTGAGTAGCAAAGTAGGCAGGACCAGAATGTCACGTGTGAGTAGTCATTCTAAAGAATTGAAGCTAAGGGTTCCTGGCTGGCTCAGTGGAAGAACATGCGACTATTGATCTCAGGGTCATGAGTTCAAGACCCACGTTGGGTGTGGAGATTATGTAATAAACTTTAAAAAAGATAAAGAGATGGGGGTGTATTTTTATAGACTGTTTCTTTAACCAAGGGATGGTGTTCTGATACATCTTCACAAAGTAGTTCAGATATTTATACATTTATTCATTTTGGATATGAAAGATTATCACTATATATATCAGTCACCAGGCTTGGTTCAGTTAGATATACTGATACATTGAATGAGTCTTCTAATTTAGGATTGCATATTTTAAATCACTGTTTTGAAAACTTGATTTCTTTCCCATTCATACTCTTCTCAAATATTGTATTTTAAATTGCCAGCCACTAATAAGGGTTTTAGATTATTGCAGAAGCAAATTACAGTTTACCCTTGAAAAGCATAGGTTTTAACTGCAAGGACCCACTTCTATGTGGACTTTTCTCCTTATGATTTTCTTGATAGCATTCTCTTTCCTCCAGCTTACTTTAAGGATATAGTATAATAATTTTTTACAGAATATGTGTTAATTGACTATGTTATCAGCAAGGCTTCTGGTCAGCAGTAGGGTGTGAGTAGTTAAGTTTGATGGGAGTCAAAAGTTACATGTGGATTTCTCAACTGCCTTGGAGGTTGGCACCCTCACTAACCCCCTTGCCCTGGCCGGCCACCCTGTTGTTCAAGGGTCAGCTGTATTTCTTAGATTTTTATTAAATAGGCTGCCTTTCTTTATTAATCTTTTCTGTATTGTTCCATTCTTAGCAGATGTACTGATGAATCAAGCACAACCTTTTCTTTATTCATAAATTTCTCTTAACAACAGGTATTGTAGATTTAAAATTTTGAGTTTGCACTTTCTCTTCTGCAAAGAATTTCACAGAGGAAGGATTTCATGGTGTGAACTCTGTGTTGTGTAGTCTTTCAGGCTATTTATGGTTGTATTACAATGTATGGTTCTAACTAAGAAAATGATTTTGGGGAATATGACTGGAGGAATATATATCTCATTTGGACTTAGTTTATTCTGATTTATTTTCCTGTTGGCCTGTTACTAATTGGTACTAATTGGATTTTTCAGGATATTGATATTAAGAAAGTAAACGGAGTTCCTCAGTATGCATTCTTGCAGTACTGTGATATTGCCAGCGTTTGTAAGGCTATTAAGAAGATGGACGGGGAGTACCTTGGAAATAATCGCCTCAAGGTGAAGGATTTTGCATAAGTTATTATGCTGTTACGATTTGGAGTTTCTTTGTGTGACTATGTCTCATTATTTAAAATTGCAGTACAATTAGATAACAATAAAGGTGATACAATTCTTTGCATCCTCATCCTCTTATACTGTAATCTGAATTAATACTTAGCCTGACAGGATCACTCTTGTATAAATTCCTGTTTGATTTTAACCAGATGGTTCTCCCTTGGGATGATGGTTGATAAGATTCCTACAGAAGACAAGTTTTTTCAGAATTCTGTAGTTGAATTATTGGTGACTTTACTAATAGAAATTTCACCTCTCCTATTCAGCTGGGTTTTGGAAAGAGCATGCCTACAAACTGCGTGTGGTTAGACGGGCTTTCTTCAAACGTGTCAGATCAGTATTTAACACGCCATTTCTGCCGATACGGGCCTGTGGTAAAGGTAGGTGGGAGGTTTTGGTGTTGGCATCAGTTACTTCTGACTCCCTATTCTTGGTATTCTGTCCTTCAGCCCCAGTTTTTAATGTTGATCTTTTCTTTTCTTTAAAAACCCATAATTTGTTGTAGAAGGGTTTTGAATCTATTAGCTTATGATATGAGGAAGTATTTCAAAAAAACTATTTTGAACTAGCCATGATGACTAATTTTGAAACTAATTTGCATGATACTCTTAAATAGAATGGTTCTTAGAGGTTTTTATTATTTTATCTCACATTAAAATTAGTCTAATTATCTAATTATTTACAATCACACGAATATGTAATTAGACTTTAAAGTCATCATTTAAAAAAATAAATAAAGGGACAACCATACAATATTAATCTAACCAAAGTTTGTAAGGTAACATACCCACAAATGACAGGAAAAAGGTCTGCGGGCCCCATTCCATTATGTGAAAGTAGAGCTTTGAACTCTTTTGAGAGCAGTTACACTGTGGTGGGTGTGGTGTATAATTTCGATATTTCTTTAAATGTAGCTTTTGTTGCTTGGAGAAACACACATCATAAAGACTGCTAGTATAAATGTAGAAATCCAGTAGCTTTATGTTAATAATGCTTATAACCAGAATTCACTGATTTATTGTTGATTCAGTACTCTACATTTTTTTCTCCTTCAAGGATGTTGGTTTTTTTTTTTAAGCCACAACTACAAGAATACCTACTTAAGTACAGTACAGGACTCAGCATGGAAAATAAAGATACAGAAAGACAAAATAAAGGCATAATGTACCTCGAGCCATAGTGTTGACAATTGTAAACAGTCCCTACATATTTTATTGGGTCTCACTACTAACGGATCACCAGGAAAAGCCCTGACATTTTTTCTAGAATAAAAAAATTACATATTTTTTCTTGGCAGTGTCCTTGTGACCTAAGATTTTCTTGGGACTGACACTGAGTTTAGGGCACGAGGCTCTTACTTGGTTTTTGTTTTGTTTTGTCTTTTACAGGTGGTGTTTGACCGCTTAAAAGGCATGGCCCTGGTCCTCTACAATGAAATTGAATATGCCCAAGCAGCTGTAAAAGAAACCAAGGGGAGGAAAATCGGTGGGAATAAAATTAAGGTGTGCAGAATGACTAAACAAATAAAACAAAATCGCATTGAGATCCCACCCTCTTAATAACTGGCATTTTGTGGGCAGCCAGCAAGGGGTGTGGTTTGCAGTGTGTGTGCGCTGTATGTCCTGTTCTTAAGGGGAACGTTACTATTTAAAAAAAAATTTTTCTTTTTAATTTATTTTTTGAGAGAGACACACGCACACAGCATGAGCAGGGGAGGGCCAGAGAGAGAGGGAGACACAGAATCCAAAGACAGGCTCCAGGCTCTGAGCTAGCTGTCAGCAGAGAGCCCGACGCAGGGCTCGAACCCACAAACCGTGAGATCATGACCTAAGCTGAAGTCAGACGCTTAACTGACTGAGCCACCCAGGTGCCCCACGTTACTATTTTTAGACTTGGCTACTTGAAGGCAACAGAGTCATTAGCCACAGGACCTTCCCTAAAAATTGTGTTGTTCAAGGAAATGTGTCCCCCAACTCCCCAGGTACTCGATGTTACATATGTAGTCATGGTGCAGGCTGGCCTGCCTTCACCTGTGGGTATCTGCATCCCAGGAACTCTTAGTGTCAGTCATTCCAGCTTGCTGAACGATCCTCTCTTCCTCTTCTTTCCTCCTCTCCTAAAGAGTGGGTAGCCACTGAACATAAGATTTTTGTCTGATGTTTTTGTTTAAAACCTTTGGTTCATGAGAACCTGAAGGAAAGTTACGCACTTAATACCTATGGTGGTTAGATTGAAATATCTGTTTTTGAAATAAGATACTGCTAGATGATGGGTATCATAGGCTTTTAATAATGACTCTGAGGCCCAGCTATGAGTGAACTTTAAATGTTTTGTTATATATTTTCTAACTGGTTCCAGCAAATACACATATAGATTGCTGGATATAGTTGATCTGATTATTTGGCAACCTAGAATCCTGATAGGTATTGTTTCCATTTTCCATTTTGCCTTTTCCACTCCTTCAGTTTTCTGGAACCTAAAAAACAAATTATTTTTTTAATTTTTGAGAAAGGGAGAGCGAGAATGCGTGAGTGAGGAAGGGATAGGGAGAGGGAGAGAATCCCAGGTGGGCTCTGCACTGTCATCATCAGAGCCCAGTGCGGGCCTCGAAACCACAAACAGATCATGACCTGAACTGAAATCAGGAGTCTGACACTTAACCAACTTAGCCACTTAGGTGCCCGTGGGTTCTGGAACTTTTAATTATATTTCTTTATTGGGGCACCTGGCTGAATCAAGTGGTAGAACATGAGACTCTTAATTTTAGGGTCATGAGTTCAAGCCCCACAGTGGGCATAGAGCTTACATTAAAAAAAAACAATAGGTATACTTCATTATCAGTATTTGTATTGAATCTGAAAGAGATTTCAAGTTAACAAAACATAGGTTCAGATATGAGGACTGTTTCACTTAGTTGAGATAGGCTGTTCTTTCTTGAAGTTTATCTAGAGGACTGTGTTGGGGAGGATTTTCAAATTTGGTAACACTTTCCATTTTAAAAACCTGCAACTTGAATCAAACACCTTCTATTCTTTGTTCTTAAGGTGGATTTTGCAAATCGGGAAAGCCAGCTGGCATTTTATCACTGTATGGAAAAGTCTGGTCAAGATATCAGAGACTTTTATGAAATGTTAGCGGAAAGAAGGTATGTATTTTTTTTCCCCCAAGTAATAAGGCATGTATTTTAAACCTATCAGCATAGCTTGAATTTTAAAATTTTAAATACATAAAATTTAGATAGAATTAAATTTTATTTTCACTCATTTCTAAATTCATCCCAAAAAAACTCCTTTCCTTTTATCCACCCATACAGAAACCCAGGTTTATTTTTATGAATTCAGTTTTCATGTGGCTCATGGGATTTAGGGTAACCTAAATACATTTCTTATAGGGCTGACTGCCCCATAATTTGAAAGTTACTATTTTGCTAAATTATAACTTTATGTACAAATCATCCTGCCTTACAGTTTTAAATTAAATATGATAACATGTTAAAGGGCGTTAATCTTAAGTGCCCTGTATATTTAGTAATGACAACATCCAGATTATCACCATGTGTGTGCCCATACAATTAATTAAAAAAATTTTTTTAAAGATTATCATGAGTGTTCTGAATTCAGATCTTTTAAATAATAATTTGTGATCAGCCAAAGCATATATATATATCAGTAATTTTAGCAACATAAAAAGTAAATCTTATTTCCTGTTGTTGATTTTTTTCAGTCATGGTAATGTAGTACAGTATTTGATTTTTTTTTTCCTGCAGTTCAGAATCATTTAAGTTCTCACAGTTTGAACCAGGCTATCTCTGTTAGCATACAACTGCCCCCAAACCGATGATTGATTCTTTTTTAGACTGAATATGTTAAAACATCCTAACACAGCATAACAAAACCTTGAATTCTGAGAAAGTTTTTTATTTTTTTAATGCTGCGTTAAGCACTTCAATAGCTGATCATATCTGAAAATGGAAACTGTCAGGGAGCCTTGGGGGGGGAGGGGCTCAGTCAGTTGAGTGTCCAACCCTTGATTTTGGCTCAGGTCATAATCTTTAGGTCGTGGGATCGAGCCCCATGTCGGGTGCTGTGCTGATCAGTGGAGCCTGCTTGGGATTCTCCCTCTGCCCCTCCCTCATGCATGCATCCTCTCTCAAAAAACTAAAAAGAAAAGAAAATGGAAACTACTGTCCACGTGGTCAGGCTGTCCAAACACGCCGCCTCCATGATTCAATGTCCTGGAATGTCACTACTGAGTCTCCACCCGTCTCCATATGCGTTAAACAAAAGGCGCGTGAAAAATGCCTTTAGACACTGTACTTCAACTATAAAAGGGGGTTCTGTGACAAATAGGAGTCAGATCCTGATTGTGCCACCAGAAACCTGTTGAATACATTCATTTCCTTTGACTGCATGTTTTTGCCACTTCGTTTTTAAGTTACAGAAGGTATATAGTTCTTGAGTCCTTTCCTTGTGGAATATTGAACAACATTCATTGAATACTGGGAAAGTTTTTTATTCTTATTTTTTAAAGATTTTATTTTTAAGTAATCTCTACACCCAAATATGAGCTCAGACTTACAACCTCCAGATCAAGAGTCACATGCTTCACCAACCAAGCCCTGAGCAGCCCTGAGGAGGTGTTTTGGGGTTTTTGTTTTGTTTTGTTTTTAATGAAAAATGTACCCCACAGCCAAATTCCCAAAAGCCTGAATTTATGTAAGGATTTGATGGGTTTTCGCCAGTAGACTGGAGTCCACAGCCCTCTAGCCAAAATGTCAGTTTCGATATACGGCTTTTCTTCTGTGTCGTGTGTGTGTGCGTGCACGTGTGAGCAAGCGTGAGCGAGCGAGCACACACATGTTATGATGTTGTCTGTGGAGAGAGAAAAAAGGTCTCCATCCTGGCTCCCCAAGTAGCAGTTCGAAGTCATCGTTCACACTTGCAGTACTGACAGGAACGCTTCCCCACATGCCAGTAGGAAGTGTGGTCTGGTGGCACCTAAGACAAAACACCCATTAAAATTCTCTATGCATACATTAAGTGTTTTTCAAAGAATAATGTCTTGTGAGGGTTGGATAATGCTGTGTGGGTGTTAATTTTTGTATATTACCACTTTTAAATTCAGTCATTTTACTGACAATCTGGCTCTGGCTTTGTTCTTTGGTTTTTACCCATGGTGATTTATCCCTGTTGAATGGAGTGTATCACCAGAGTGGGAATCAGAAGGGTGTAACCCAGTTTTGCCCCATTTGTTTTCAGATGGCAGTGCTTACAGAGTGCACTCCTTGCAGTAGAACTTGAGGATGTTTGCTTGCAGTAGAACTTGAGGATGTTTGCCCTTCACTTAGAGTGGAAGTCAGTCATCCCACGGAATACTTAATACATGAATGAAAAAAATGCTTTACCTCTAATGACACTTGAACTCAGGGATCCAAACAGTGACTGATTTGCATAGGGTTCTGCAGTTTAAAAGTAGCATTTCATTTATTCCTTCTTATCTTGTGTTACTTTTAGTGGAACTGAAGAACAGATCACCTTGCTGATAAGGTCACAGGCTAAGACATTTGTCTGGAGATAAACCCAGTGCTCCTTCCTGCTGGTGCATCGAACTTTATACTTTTTGCCAAAATGATTCTCAAGATAAATTTACAAGAGGCTATTATGCTTTAGATGAATTTCCCACCTACTTAGGGGAGTTGGGATACTCGGCAGTCACGTGAATAGAGTTCTCTAAACCTGGCTTTTCCGGGTTCCTGAACACCCTTTGGTCCACGGTTCAGTGTTCATTTGTACTGTCTCTTACTTGAGTTCTTTGAGAACAGGAACACTCATGACTTTTGGTCATAGGGTCCAGCAAAATACGTGCAAAATCAATATTTATTAAATTTAACAGTGCTCCAGCACTAATGTTTACACAAACACCTTTAACTTCTTTTTAGGTATAAAAAGCCTGCTTCGGATTCTGTCTCCCTCTCTCTCTGCCCCTCCTTCGCTCATGTGCTCTCTCTTTCTTTCTCAAAAATAAACATTAAAAAAAAAATAACCTAGATAATATCAAAATATATTCTTATTTTTAGACTGAGAAATTCCATGCAAATACATTTAATATGTGATGCTTCTAGTGTTTGGATGGCTATTAAGTCTTTAGATACTTCATTTGCTGTGAGGAGTGTATTGGAACAACACCAACTAGTTGCTTTGACATATTTTTCTCTCCTTTCCTTTCGTTTTCTCTTTTCTCCTCTTTCTTTCCTTTTTTTTTTTTTTTTTTTTTTGGAGAGAGAGCTCTTACACACACACGTGTGAACAGGGGAGAGGCAAAGAGAGAGAGAATTCCAAGCAGCCTCTAGGCTGTCAGCATAGACCCCAACACAAGACTTGAACTCAGAAACCACGAGATCATGACCTGAGCTGAAACCAAGAGTCAGATGCTTAACCAACTGAGCCACCCAGGCACCACACTGACATATTTTTCTAAGGTTCATTCTTTGAACAGATATTTCAGTGCCTCCTGTGAGCCAAGCTCACAGCTTAAGGGGCTTAAGTTCTAGGTTTTTGTTTCAGTGGGCCACTAATGGAAGTACTTTGTAGAATGCATGACCTGCTTGAGAAGACAAAAATGGAGAATGAACAAGAGTGAAAGAATTAGCCTCTATTATGGATGAATTTCATTTTATCCATCATACATGTTCTTGTGTGTAAATTTAATCTTATTTTAAATGCCCCCTATGTGTCACTGTAAGAGAAAACCATGGTGAATTCCTTTACAATTGAGGAATCCTTTCACAAAGCTTGTAATCAGTTCATGGGTTGGGGGAAAAGTAACAGCATTACTGAAGGTCTTCACATTATGTTAGGAAAGTTCTTACAAATGTTATCTTATTTAATTCTCTTAAGAGCCTTCTGAGGAAAGGTTACCATCATTTTACAGGTGAGGAGACAGCCTAGGGAGACTGGCCCCCAACATGCTTTTTTAAATTGTGAATTGAGATAGGTGTGTTATCAGTATCCTGTGGGTCACATAGGTGGGAGGATTTCAATTAAAATATTTTTAAATATTTAATTAATTAATATTTTAATTAAAGTATTNTTATTTATTTATTTATTTATTTATTTATTTATTTATTTTGAAAGAGAGCGTGCACACATGTGAGAGGGAGAGAGAGTCCCAAATGGGCTCTGCATGGTCCGTGTGGACCCCTTGTGGGGCTCAGTCCCATGAACCATGAAATCATGACCTGACCTGAAATGAAGCCACATGCTTAATTGACTGAATCACCCAGGTTCCTCCAGTTTAAAAATTTTTGGTAACCACAGTAAAAAAAAAAAGAAAGAAAGAAAATTAATTTCATTTAAGGGTTTCTTTTCTTTTTTAAACCAAGTCCAGTGTGTATTTTTTTTTTAAGTGTTTTATTTATTCCTAGGAGAGAGACAGCGTGAGCAGGGGAGGGTCAAAGAGAGAGGGAGTCACAGACTGAAACAGGCTCCAGGCTCTGAGCTGGCAGTCCGCACAGAGCCCGATGCAGGGCTTGAACCCACAAACCACGAGATCATGACCTAAGCGGAAGTCAGACGCTTAACCGACTAAGCCACCCAGGCACCATAAAATGTGTATTTTATATTCACATCTCAAATTTTAAGTTCCTGATATCCACATGTGAATTGTGGCTAGGTACTGTACTGGACGGTCTGAGTCCAGTCTAATTAATAATTAAATAATGGCAAAGATTTTTGAAATAGGGCTTTTAATCTCATATGTGTGATTAAATGTCTAAATGACAAAAACAAAAGAACTAATATATTATTTTTCAAATTTGATAGAGAGGAACGAAGGGGATCTTATGACTATAGCCAAGATCGTACGTATTATGAGAATGTTCGAACTCCGGGCACATTTCCTGAGGACTCCAGACGAGACTATCCAGCTCGAGGAAGAGAATTTTATTCAGAATGGGAGACTTACCAAGGAGACTACTATGAATCACGATATTACGATGATCCTCGGGAATACAGGGATTACAGAAATGATCCTTATGAACAGGATATTCGGGAATACAGTTACAGGCAAAGGGAACGAGAAAGAGAACGTGAAAGATTTGAGTCTGACCGAGACAGAGATCACGAGAGGCGACCGAGCGAGCGCAGTCAGAGCCCAGTACACCTGCGGCGCCCCCAGAGCCCTGGCGCTTCTCCCTCGCAGTCTGAGCGGCTGCCGAGTGACTCAGAGAGGAGGATTTACAGCCGGTCCTCAGACCGGAGTGGAAGCTGTAGCTCACTTTCCCCTCCAAGATACGATAAACTGGACAAGTCTCGTTTGGAACGCTATACAAAAAATGAAAAGACAGATAAAGAAAGGACTTTCGATCCTGAGAGAGTAGAAAGAGAGAGACGCTTAATAAGGAAGGAGAAAGTGGAAAAGGACAAACCTGAAAAGCAGAAACGAAAAGGAAAAGTTCATTCCCCTAGTTCGCAGTCTTCAGAGACAGACCAAGAAAATGAGAGGGAACAGAGCCCCGAAAAATCAAGGAGTTCTAATAAACTGAGCAGAGAGAAAGCTGACAAAGAAGGAATAGCAAAAAACCGCCTCGAGCTCATGCCCTGTGTGGTTTTGACCCGAGTGAAAGAAAAAGAGGGTAAAGTTATTGACCATCCTCACTTGGAAAAGCTGAAAGCCAAGCTTGATAATGATACTGCCAAGTCTTCTGCCCTCGATCAGAAACTTCAGGTCTGTCAGACAGAGCCTGCAAAGTCTGACTTGTCTAAACTGGAACCGGTTCGAATGAAAGTGCCAAAGGAAAAGGGCCTGTCGAGCCACATAGAAGTGGTAGATAAGGAAGGCAGGCTTAAGCCCAGGAAGCACCTAAAAGCAGAGCAGACTGCTGATGGGGTCAGCGCTGCAGACTTGGAGAGGCTGGAAGCAAGGAAGCGGCGCTTTGCAGATCCCGGTGTGAAAGTAGAAAGGCAAAAATCTGAAGTCAAGAAAAGCAGTCCAGAGTTGGAGGATGCTCGAGTACTTTTAAAAAAGCAGCCTGACCTATCCTCTAGAGATGTCATTCTGCTGAGGGAAGGGGAGTCTGAAAGAAAGCCTGTGAGGAAAGAAATTCTTAAACGAGAATCTAAAAAAATAAAACTAGACAGACTTAATGCTGTTCCCAGCCCCAAAGAGTGTCAGGAGCTTGCCAGTGTTTCTGTTGGGACTGGCTCAAGGCCCAACTCAGACCTACAAGCAAGGCTGGGAGAACCAGTATGTGAATCTGTGGAAAATCAAGAAATCCAGTCAAAAAAACCGATTCCCTCAAAACCACAACTCAAACAGCTGCAATTATTAGATGATCAGGGGCCAGAGAGAGAAGAGCTTAGGAAAAACTATTGCAGTCTTCGTGATGAAACACTTGAATGTAAAGCAAGCCAAGAGAAACCACATTCAGTAAATACTGAAGAAAAAATTGGCATTGATATTGATCACACACAGAGTTACCGAAAACAAATGGAGCAGAGTCGGAGGAAACAGCAGATGGAGATGGAAATAGCCAAGTCTGAGAAGTTTGGCAGTCCTCAAAAAGATGTAGATGAATATGAAAGACGTAGTCTGGTTCACGAGGTAGGCAAACCCCCTCAGGATGTCACTGACGACTCTCCTCCTAGCAAAAAGAAGAGGACAGACCACGTTGATTTCGACGTCTGCACCAAGAGGGAGAGGAACTATAGAAGCTCGCGCCAGATCAGTGAGGATTCTGAAAGGGCTGGCAGTTCTCCCAGCATCCGACATGGTTCTTTCCACGAAGAAGATGATCCTATAGGCTCCCCTAGGCTCATGTCAGTAAGAGGGTCTCCTAAAGTAGATGAGAAAGGTCTCCCCTACTCTAACATCACAGTCAGAGAAGAGTCCTTAAAATTTAATCCTTATGATTCTAGCAAGAGGGAACAGATGGCAGATATGGCCAAAATAAAGCTCTCTGTCTTGAATTCTGAAGATGAACTAAACCGGTGGGATTCTCAAATGAAACAAGATGCCAGCAGATTTGATGTGAATTTCCCAAATAGCATAATTAAGAGAGACAGCCTTCGAAAGAGGTCTGTACGTGACTTGGAACCTGGTGAGGTGCCTTCTGATTCTGATGAAGACGGTGAACACAAATCCCACTCACCCAGAGCCTCTGTACTATATGAAAGTTCTCGGTTGTCTTTTTTATTGAGGGACAGAGAAGACAAACTACGTGAGCGAGATGAAAGACTCTCCAGTTCTTTAGAAAGGAACAAGTTTTATTCTTTTGCACTGGATAAGACAATCACACCAGACACTAAGGCTTTGCTTGAAAGAGCTAAATCCCTGTCTTCATCTCGAGAAGAAAATTGGTCTTTTCTTGATTGGGACCCCCGTTTTGCTAATTTTCGAAACAACAAAGATAAAGAGAAGGTTGACTCTGCTCCAAGACCTATTCCATCCTGGTACATGAAAAAGAAGAAAATTCGGACTGATTCTGAAGGGAAAATGGATGATAAAAAAGATGACCATAAAGAAGAAGAACAGGAAAGACAAGAATTATTTGCTTCTCGTTTTTTGCACAGCTCAATCTTTGAACAGGATTCCAAGCGATTGCAGCATCTAGAGAGGAAAGACGAGGAATCAGACTTCATTGCAGGCAGGTTGTATGGGAGGCAGACGTCTGATGGAGCAAACAGCACGGCCGATGTGATCCAGGAGCCAGTAGTTCTCTTCCATAGCAGATTTATGGAACTCACGCGAATGCAACAGAAAGAAAAGGAAAAAGACCAAAAACCCAAAGAGGTTGAAAAGCAGGAAGATACAGAGGATCATCCTGAGACTCAAGAAGCTGCCTCTGAGAGTAAAGAGTCAGAACTGAAGACCCCCCCGCCGATTGGGCCTCCGGCTGTCACGGTTGTAACTCCAGAGTCAGTATCGCCATCGCCGGAGAAGCTGCCAGCAGGTGAAAAAGCAGGGGAGGTACCTTTGGTGACAGAAGAGAAGCCCAGGGAGCCAGTCTCTGCCTCAGAAGAAGCAAAGCCTGTGTCAGAGCGGGCTCCCGCGGCTGTGCAGCCGACTGAGCACGGCAACCTGCCACCGGGAGCCGATACCAGTAAAGATGCTGCCGGGGCTCCGCCGGTTGTTGAAGAAAGTTCATCAGTTGACCAGCTGCCTTATCTGGACACCAAGCCTCCAACTCCTGGGGCCTCATTTTCCCAGGGAGAGGTCACTGTAGATCCAGAACCTGACAGCACCCAACCGCTTTCAAAACCGACTCAGAAGCCTGAGGAAGCTGACGAGCCGAAAGTGGAAACGTCAGACTCCGCTGCTAATGTTGAGCCCGGTGCAAATCAAAAAGCTGAAGTTGTCCCTGAGGTTCAGCCTCAGGCTTCTGAAGACGTTGAGGTCGATCCTCCTGTTGCCACAAAAGACAAAAAGCCAAACAAAAGTAAGCGTTCCAAGACCCCTGTTCAGGCCGCAGCAGCAAGTACCACGGAGAAGCCTGTCACACGGAAAAGCGAGCGGATAGACCGGGAGAAACTCAAGCGGTCCATTTCCCCACGGGGAGAGGCACAGAAGCTTTTAGAATTAAAGATTGAGGCAGAAAAGATTACAAGGACTGCCTCTAAAAATTCCGCAGCAGACCTGGAACACCCAGAACCAAGTTTGCCCCTCAGCCGAACAAGGCGCCGGAATGTGAGGAGTGTCTATGCAACCATGGGAGACCACGAGAGCCGCTCCCCCATCAAGGAGCCCGCTGAGCAGCCACGAGTGACCAGGAAGAGACTGGAGCGAGAGCTGCAGGAGGCCGCGGCAGTTCCCACGACCCCACGGAGGGGGAGGCCTCCGAAAACACGCCGTCGAGCTGAGGAGGATGAGGAGACCGAGGCCAAAGAACCAGTCGAGACGCTCAAACCAGCAGAGGGATGGAGGTCCCCACGAACCCAAAAATCAGGAGCTGCTGGTGGCCCACAAGGGAAGAGGGGGAAAAACGAGCCAAAAGTTGATGCTGATCGTCTGGAGGCTGCCACTGAGGTGAGTCCTCAGGTGAACGTGAAAGAAAATAATACAAAGTCCAAGGCTGATAAAGAAGAAGGAGGAAGTGAACAGAAACATGACAGAAAAGAAATTAGCACAGACAGAAATGCACCGGAGGCCCCTGCAGTGGAAGTGGTGGAGAAAAAAACAGCCCCTGAAAAAAACTCCAAGTCAAAGAGAGGGAGATCTCGAAACTCTAGGTCAGCAGCAGACAAATCTGCAAATCTGAAAACTGCAGATTCCAGTGTGAATTCGAGCGTGGCTGCGGGCCCTGCAGGGCTGGCAATGGAGAAGGAAGCCGAGGTGGCGGCAGGCCCCCCCGAGAAGAGTGAGAGTCCCCAGAAGGAGGGGAGTTTATCTTCCCAGTTGAAGAGTGATCCAGCCCATCCAGAGAAGGAACGAGAGGAGAAAGAGGTGTCTGTCACCACGCTGTCCCCAGAACCACATCAGTTAGCCAAGCAGATGGAGCTGGAGCAGGCCGTGGAGAACATCGCAAAGCTCACAGAAACCACCTCCGCAGCCTTCAAGGCAGCGGCCACAGATGCGCCAGAGGGCCTCTCCCCAGAGGATGGGGACAAGCCCGCACACCAAGCAAGTGAAACAGAACTGGCCGCGGCCATCGGCTCCATCATCAATGACATTTCTGGGGAGCCAGAAAACTTCCCAGCAGCTGCCCCTTATCCCACAGAACCGCAGGCGGATCTACAGCCCCGTCCTCAAGTGCTGCAGGCTCCTGGGGAGGGAATGGAGCCTGAGACCGATGAGGCTGTGTCTGGCATCTTGGAGACCGAGGCTGCCACAGAATCTTCGGGGCCACCAGTCAGTGCCCCTGACGCCTCAGCAGGCCCAGCAGATACCAAGGAAGCTGGAGGGAACAGCAGCAAACCCTCCCACCCAGTGCCAGAAGCCAAAGGATCGAAAGAAGCCGAAGTCCCTCTTGCCCGGAGAGAGAAAGGGCGCCAGAAGACAACTCGATCACGCCGCAAACGGAACACAAATAAGAAAGCAGGGGGCACTACAGAGACCCACATCCCTGAACCTGACCAAGGTCAAAGCAAGAGTCCTGCTACAAGTGAGGGGACAGTGGTGCCACCCCCAGAAATGCCACAGGAAGAGAAGCAGAAAGAAAAGCCCCAGTCCGCTCCGCCTGAGTCCTGTGCTTCTGACCCAAGCAAGACTCCACCCATGGAGAACTTGTCCCAGGAAAGCAGCGTGGAAGAAAAGACCCCAACCAGAGCATCTGCGCTCCCAGACCTTCCCCCGCCCTCCCAGCCAGCACCAGTGGAGGATGAACCTCAAGCCAGATTCAAGGTGCATTCCATCATCGAAAGTGACCCAGTGACGCCACCCAGTGACTCCAGCACCCCCACCCCCCCAATTCCTTCTGTAACTGCAGCAAAGCTCCCACCTCCTGCTGCCTCTGTGGGGGTCCCACATCAGAGCCCCCCTGCTAAGGTCACAGAGTGGATCACAAGGCAGGAGGAGCCTCGGGCTCAGTCCACCCCATCTCCAGCTCTTCCCCCAGACACAAAAGCTTCTGACATTGACACCAGCTCCAGTACACTAAGGAAGATCCTCATGGACCCCAAATATGTCTCTGCCACTGGCATCACTTCCACAAGTGTCACAACTGCCATCGCAGAGCCCGTCAGTGCCGCCCCTTGCCTGCATGAGGCACCACTCCCCCCTCCAGTTGAGTCTAAAAAGCCTCTTTTAGAAGAAAAACCAGCAGCTCCAGTAACCAACACCTCTGACACGCAGGCCCCGGAGGCTCCAGTGGCCACTGAAAAGGAAAAGGTGACTCCAGTCATTGCTCCCAAAATTACTTCTGTCATTAGTCGGATGCCTGTGAGCATTGATTTGGAGAACTCGCAAAAGATCACTCTGGCAAAACCAGCTCCTCAAACCCTGACTGGCCTGGTGAGTGCTCTGACGGGCCTGGTGAACGTGTCCCTGGTCCCGGTGAACGCCCTGACCGGCCCGGTGAACGCCCTAAAGGGCTCTGTGAAGGGCCCGGTGACGGCACTGAAAGGTTTGGTAAACACTCCTGCTGGCCCTGTGAATGTCCTAAAGGGACCTGTGAACGTCCTGACGGCACCCGTGAACGTTCTCACCACGCCGGTGAACGCCACCGTGGGCACGGTGAACGCCGCTGCGGGCGCAGTGAACGCCACTGTGGGCGCGGTGAACGCTGCCGCGGGCGCCATGAACGCAGGTGCGGTGACAGTCACGGCAGGTGCAGTGACCGCTGCCTCTGGCAGTGTGACTGCCACGACAGGTGCGGTGACTGTGGCAGGTGCAGTGATTACGCCGTCAGCAAAGTGCAAACCCAGACCGAGCACTAATGAAAACAGTCGGTTCCACCCGGGGTCCATGTCCGTGATTGACGACCGGCCGGCAGACACGGGCTCTGGTGCCGGCCTGCGTGTGAACACATCCGAAGGGGTTGTGCTCCTGAGCTATTCAGGGCAGAAGACGGAAGGCCCACAGCGGATCAGCGCCAAGATTAGCCAGATCCCCCCCGCCAGTGCAATGGACATCGAATTCCAACAGTCGGTGTCCAAGTCCCAGGTGAAACCTGATGCTGTCGCACCGGCGCAGCCTTCCCCCAAAGGCGCCCAGCCTCCTTCGGGCTATGCAAATGTGGCCACCCATTCTACTCTGGTCCTGACCGCCCAGACGTACAACGCGTCTCCTGTGATTTCCTCTGTTAAGGCTGACCGTCCATCCCTGGAGAAGCCCGAGCCCATTCACCTCTCTGTGTCCACACCTGTCACCCAGGGTGGCACAGTGAAGGTTCTCACCCAGGGCATAAACACACCCCCGGTGCTGGTTCACAACCAGCTGGTCCTCACCCCAAGCATAGTCACCACTAATAAAAAGCTTGCTGACCCCGTCACCCTCAAAATAGAGACCAAGGTCCTCCAGCCGGCTAACCTGGGGTCTGCTCTCACTCCCCACCACCCTCCTGCTCTGCCCAGCAAACTGCCTACAGAAGTGAACCATGTCGCCTCCGGGCCCAGTACCCCAACAGATCGTACGGTCTCCCATTTGGCAGCCACAAAGCCAGATGCACATTCTCCTCGACCCAGCGGGCCTGCTCCAGCCCCGTTCCCGAGAGCGTGCCACCCCAGCAGCACCACGTCCACCGCGCTCTCCACTAACGCCACGGTCATGCTGGCTGCGGGCATTCCCGTGCCTCAGTTCATCTCTAGCATACACCCCGAGCAGTCTGTCATCATGCCACCCCACAGCATCACCCAGACCGTGTCCCTCAGCCACCTGTCCCAGGGTGAGGTGAGAATGAACACTCCCACGCTGCCCAGCATCACCTACAGCATCCGGCCAGAGACCCTTCACTCGCCGCGGGCCCCTCTGCAGCCCCAGCAGATAGAGGTCAGGGCCCCACAGCGTGCAGGCACACCTCAGCCAGCCACTGCTGGGGTGCCAGCCCTGGCCCCCCAACACCCTCCAGAGGAAGAAGTGCATTATCACCTCCCTGTGGCTCGAGCTGCGGCCCCTGTGCAGTCAGAGGTGCTGGTCATGCAGTCCGAGTACCGACTGCACCCGTACACCGTGCCCCGGGACGTGAGGATCATGGTGCATCCGCACGTGACGGCGGTCAGTGAGCAGCCCCGGGCGGCCGACGGGGTCGTGAAGGTGCCACCAGCCAGCAAGGTCCCTCAGCAGCCCGGGAAGGATGCTGCCAAGACCGCAGATGCCAAAGCCGCCCCGGCCCCCGCCCCCCACGGTGAGGCCCGCATCCTCACGGTCACCCCCAGCAACCAGCTCCAGGGGCTGCCTCTCACCCCGCCTGTGGTGGTGACCCACGGGGTGCAGATTGTGCACTCGAGCGGGGAGCTGTTTCAGGAGTACAGATACGGAGACATCCGCACCTACCACAGCCCCGCGCAGCTCACACACACGCAGTTTCCTGCTGCCGCCCCCATCGGTCTACCTCCTCGGACCAAGGCTCCCACTCAGGTGAGTGCCACACACCAGCCTGCCTCCCTGTAGTGGTTGAGGCGCCAGTGAGGTCCCCAAAATGTGTTGCCCTTTTCGTGAGTTTAAAGAGGGGGTCCCTAAATTGTAGGATGAGGGGATCAGGTCACGGTGCAGAGGACTAAGACTTGGGAAGGAGCTGTGGGAACCTGCGGGCGGCTACTGGCTATAGGGGGAGGCGGGGGGAGCAAGCGGGCGACCTCTCCCCAGAGCCTTCAATCCCGAGAGCCCAAGAGACTTGCCGCCACGGGCCTGGCTCACAGGAGGTGCCTGCAGCCGCCTCTGCCCAGGAACTCGTGGCCGGTTGGTGGGGGGCAGGGTGCCGGGTGTTAACAGACTCTTCACTCTGTCCCTGTCTCTGCCGCCGAACTCCAGGGCCCGACTCCTGAAGGCGAGCCCCTGCAGCCCACTCAGCCTGCGCAGTCTACACAGCCTGTCCAGCCTGTGCAGTCCACACAGCCTGCACAACCCACGCAGCCCTCCCAGCTCAGTCAGCCGGGCCAGACACCAAACAGCAAGATGCCTCAGGTCTCCCAGGAGGCGAAGGGGACCCAGACAGGAGCAGAACAGCCTCGTCTCTCAACCGTCCCTGCAAACAGGCCAGCCGAGTCTCATGCCCAGGTTCAGAGGGCACAGGCAGACCCGAGTCAGACCTCCTACCCCTCCCCTGTGTCCATCTCCATGAAGCCTGACCTCCCAGCCCCTCTCCCTTCTCAAGCTGCCCCAAAGCAGCCGTCGTTCATCCCGACGACCTCAAGCCCCAGCACCCCTCCAGGACTGGCTCTGACGCACACTGAAGCCCAAGCTGCCCCCAAACCAGATTCTTCTCCACACTTGACTTCCCAGAGGCCCGTGGACATGGTCCAGCTTCTGAAGGTAAGCCCGGGAGGGGCCCTGTCCTGCTCCCCTCCGAGCTCTGCACAGTGTTAACTGTCCCGGGCCCCCCACTTAGACTAGCGAGTCATCGCCCGGGGCCATGTCTAGCATGGCTCTGCCCTCCAGCCCTGCGCTCACTTCCTGTCTGTCTCCCCGAGAGCAGAAGTACCCCATCGTGTGGCAGGGCCTGCTGGCCCTCAAGAACGACACAGCTGCCGTGCAGCTCCACTTCGTCTCCGGCAACAACGTCCTGGCCCATCGGTCTCTGCCGCTTTCTGAAGGAGGCCCCCCGCTGAGGATCGCCCAGCGGATGCGGCTGGAGGCCTCCCAGCTGGAAGGGGTGGCCCGGAGGATGACGGTGAGTCTCGGGGCCCGGGTGAGCCACTGCCCTGCCCACAAGGCAGGACGCGGGGTGCACCCACCTGCCTGTGTCCCCAGCTTGCCGTGGGGCACGGTAGTGGCTTCCTGGCCCGGTTGGACTCCAGTGGGGGCATAAAGTGCTTCTAGACCCAGAAACCAGTGTTTTCTGTCAACAAATAGGGTAGGCTTTAAGGTCACCTCCCAGAGGGGGCCTTTTGTGGACTTAGGAGCCAAACCCCTGGGTTGGACAGGCCCCCGCATGGGCTGCTGTCTTCGTGGGAAGGCCCTTGATCACTGACGGCTACACTTCTGCCCCAGGTGGAGACGGATTACTGTCTGCTGCTGGCTCTGCCCTGTGGCCGTGACCAAGAGGACGTCGTGAGCCAGACCGAGTCCCTCAAGGCGGCCTTCATCACCTATCTACAGGCCAAGCAGGCGGCAGGAATCATCAACGTTCCCAACCCCGGCTCCAATCAGGTCAGCCCGACGTCCGCGCTTGGCGCACGCATGCGCAGGGCCGGTCTCTGCTGGTGGCGTGGTTACTGGTGCCAAGCAGCATAGTCCAGGGGCGGGCATAGCGACCTGGGTAGAGGGAGCAGGCAAGCCGCGTGGAGTGGTGGGGCCGCCCTCGCCCGGCCCAGAATAGCCGGGTCGGCGGCGGTCTGTAGCCTAATGCTGCGGAAGAGGCTCCTGGGAGGATAGTTTAGTTCGTGGTAGGTTTTCCAACACCTTCTAGGTTTCGTCTGGTGGACAGAGTCATGGAGACATTAGCTTCTCCGGAAACAGCCTCCCCCTAGCTCCGTGTTGGGTCCCTGAGGGTCCCCAGTCGGTAGTGGTTTGAAGAGCGGTAAGTGGGGTGACCGATGGGGAGACGGGGGATCCCACTTTTCTCCCTCCCTGGCCCTCTTCTCCAGCCCGCCTACGTGCTACAGATCTTCCCGCCCTGCGAGTTCTCGGAGAGCCACCTGTCCCGTCTGGCCCCTGACCTCCTGGCCAGCATCTCCAACATCTCCCCCCACCTCATGATTGTCATCGCCTCTGTGTGAGCCACTGAACGGTCACCGCTCGGTGCGCCTCCCCGAGGCTCCGCAGCAGGAACAGAACCACAGGACGACCCAGCCAAGCGGAGGAAGGAGCTGCCGCGGGGGCCGCGCTCCACTGCCGGCCGCCGGCCTCGCCCTCGAGCCCGCCCACCCGGCTCAGTCGGACAGACCCCTCGGGGCAGTGGTGCTGCTACTTGTATGTTTACATGACATTTAGCCCAAGGACAGACCACCAACCGCTGGACTCCGCAGACACCTGGGGGCTGGGTTTCTCCCCTCCTTTTGGAGAAAAGGAACTGGGCGGTGGAATTAATTTTTCGTTGTTTTTGTTTTTAAGAAACAAAACAGAACTGCCTTTGCACTAAATTAGTGACTTGGACTTTTTGCACAGTGAAGACGGGCTGTGACACTCTGGGTGTTCCTGAACACGCATTGAGGACGCTAACGCAGGACTTCAGGCTTCTGCTGAAACACTGGGGTCAAGGAACATTTCATTGGGTCGTTTTGTCCCCACCCCTTGCTCATTTGGATGTGTCACCTTTCTTAATTCTCCTGCCGCCGCCATCTGTGATTCACCCGGATGTACAGTTTACAATCAAAAAAGCAAACAGAAGGATTTTCTTTCTTGGTGGGATATGCAGAACTTGGGATGTGTGTATATATAAATATATAATATATATAAATATATATAATACTGACTTAAAAATCAAATTCCCCTGACATACATTTTTTTTAATCTGTGCCAAAAATGTGTTTTCAGAGAAAATCTTATTTTCATACTCAGACTTTGTATTGTCACTCATTTGTAGAAGTGCGCTTCGTTACAGCACGGGCCCGGCCCCCGCGATTTGGAAGTGTCACACACACAAAAAGACTGGCTTCCCTTCCTCCTGTTACCTTGACCTCTCCCCCCAACTTCCTGACACTTATTAATTTATGAAACTGGTTTTCTCAGCGCAGTTTTGTTTTGTGTGTCCATTGGATTACAAACTTTATTAAAAAATACAAAACACATCCAGTGTGAATGTGATTGTCACTTGGGTGGGACGACCGAGGGTCCTTTGCTTACGGGAGCAGCTGGCCCTCGTCCCACCTGTTTCCCTCCCCACGTCTATATGGGACCTCTTTTCTGCCACTTAATCCTCCCCAAGCATCAGCTTGTTTTATACAAAAGAGATTCCCGTCACAGACCGGACTGACTTGTTCTTGGGGAACGCGGAAGGCACTTCGAAGTTGGATACAGGACAGACAGACAACCCAACCACCCCTGCCCCGAACCCAGAAACCACTTAAGCAAACTTTGGTGTCTCTTGTCCCTTCCTTCTCCAGGTCTGAGGTGGCACAGCCCGGCCCGATGCCAGAAAGGAGGATGGGGCCACTGGGTCCCCTACAAGCTGGGGGGTTGGCTCGGGGGGGGGGGAACAGGGACCACAGAGTGGGTAGTCTCAGGGTAGTGTGACAGGCACAGGGTCCTAACAGGCCTGTGCTTCTGCTGAGGAGGTGGTGCCGTCTCTGCGGGCGGGATTACAGCTGCCAGGAGCTAACAGTTCACGTTGGACAGAGGCGGCACCAAGCCTCCCTGCGGAGTCCCCACCCCCCCCAACACCGCTCCTGGCCGCACATTCCGGAGCCGTCAGGCCCTCAGCCTGGTCGTAGACACCCATCGATGCACGGCGATTAGATGTTCCCAAGAGATGGCTCTTGGCTCAGCCTCGATCCTGTGACATGAGGGCGGAGCCCTCCTGCTGCCCCCAAGCCCCAAAGAACTGGGCCGGTGGCCCGGTGGGCGTGGCTCTGCCTACCTTACCGCTCTGGCTGAATGGGCGGCTGAGCAGGGCTCCGTGGGTTCCCTGGATCCCGGTGAGCCAACCCAATGGGGCCGAGGGGGGGCAGGCTCACGGCTGCGCTCTGGGGCCGAGGGGAGCTCGGGTCCTGGAGCTGAACAGGGGAGAAGCCCGAGGAGGAGGAGACGGGATGAGGGGATGGGGCGCATGGAGCCACGGTCTCCCCGGCCCCGAGCGTGCCGCCCACACCCCAACTCAGGACAAGGAGGAAGCCAGCTGTTCTCTTGACAGGGCTGGAGGCCCCGGTCCCATTCTGCATGAGGGGACGGTCTGGCTTTGCCAAGAAACGGGCCTGGGCCTGCTGGTCCCCAGGGTGGGGAGCAGCCCTTCAGCGGCCCGGCCCCGGCAGCTCCCCACCCGCCCCCGCAGGAGCTGCAGGCAGCGTTAGAAAATAATCAAATTTATTCTCTCTAGGGAACGGGGCCACCCCTCTCAGATCTAGGGTGCCGTCCATCCTTAAATAAACAGAAGAGGGGGCGCCTCACTCAGCAGGCGGGGGACAGTCAGGGGCTGCAGGGGGCGTCTCCGCCAGGGCAGGCTGGCCGTCGGCCCCGTCCCGAGGGCGGAAGACCAGCTCCCCGGCCTGCAGCACCTGCCCGGCCGGCCACGAGCCACCCGGCCCGTACTGCTGGTAGAAGTCCGCGTCCGTCTGGAACATGACCAGTGCCTGGGCCGTGTGGATCCGCACGTGCTGGGCGAGGCTGTTAGCGTCCAGGAACTTGTCCCCACAGGAGTCACAGGCATAGAGGATGTGGGTGTTGGGGTCTGTGGGAGGTGGGGGGCTGTGGTAAGGACGGGGAGGACCCTCGGGTTTATCAGTTTCACCCCCCAGGGCCCCCCCCCTCACCTTCCTCCTGGACTTGCTTCACAGCTTTGCTGATCTCGGCCTTGAGTACTTCCGTCTCATCGGCGGTCACCGCGGCCCCCACTGGCACCACTGTGGGCAAAGTCCGCGGGGCCTGAGGCCAGAGGCCCCTGCCCGTCGCCACCACCCCAAAGGAGAGCTGCCCATGACCAGCCCCTGCTGCCCACAGCCCGCACCTGTGAGCTGAGTGACGGCGGTGGCCGCCAGTGCTTCGGTGGCCAGCGTGACCATGTCATCCACCGTGACCACGCTGACCTCACCACCCTCCTCTGGCTCCAGGATTTTGATGCCCGCCTTGCCCTGGTGCACAGTCTTCACGTGGGAGCGCAGATTGTCCACGCGGTTAAAGCCACGGCCACACTTGTCACACAGGTAGGGCTTCTCTCCTGGGGGGGGAGGCAAGGTTCTCGCCTGCCGTTGGGAGGAGGGGCGGGGGGGGAGGACCTCAGTGGCCTCCAGCTGCCCCCAGAGCCCTGTCTCTTCCAGTAGCGGGTACTCTGGGGCAGCCACCAGGGCCGCACAGAAGCCTCCAGTGGCCACTGCACCTTCTACATACTCTACATGGGGTCCTTGTTTGAACTGAACCTCCTTCAAGGCCACGTGCAGCAAGAGCCAGGGCCCAAGGCTGGATCTGAAGGAACCTCCCTTCCCGCTGCCCCCGCCCCCACGCACGGGACCGGCAGGTGGGCATGAGCTCACCAGTGTGGATGATGATGTGCTTTGACAGGTCCCCCACGTTCACGAAGGCCTTGCTGCACACGCTGCACTTGTGAGGGCGGATGTTGTCGTGGTGGCGGATGTGATTGGCCAACTGGCTGGATTGGACGAACCTGCAGGGCCGCAGAGGGAGGGGGCTGGCACCGACCTGCATGTGCCAGGGCCCAGGATGGCAGGGGAGGGAAGCTGGAGGGAGGCTG
>NW_027532008.1:11429305-11430143 GCF_008692635.1 Crocuta crocuta | reverse complement strand
CCCCGAGCGCCCTTCCCCAGCCCCCAGGTGCCACCGCCCCGGCCCGGCCACCTGTGTGGATGCGGACGTGCCGCTGCAGGGCGCCAGGGTCCGCAAACTGCCGCTGGCAGTGGATGCACACGTAGGGCTTCTCCCCGCTGTGGATCCGAAGGTGCCGCTTGAGGTTCCCTGCGNACCTGAGGTGGTGAACTGCTTCCCGCACTCCCGGCACTTGAGGGGCCCGTCCGCGATGTGGATCTTCAGGTGGGCCTTCAGGTTCCCCACCTGCGCCCAGGCAGGGGTCAGAGGGGCCGCGCCTCCCGCCGGCCAACAAGGGGCGCTCGACCCTCTCCCGGGCCCATGGACGGCCCCGTCTCTCCTCGAGACGCGTGGATCGTTCCAGATCCCGGAGGTGCGAAGGGAAATCCGCCCCGGTTCTTTGGGGCGCTAACCCCCCTCCCCGCCCCTCCACCCCCAGGCTCCCCAGTCTGGCGCCCGCCCCCTCCGTCGGCCCGCACCTGGTTGAACTTCTTGTCACAGTGCGGGCACTTGTGCTCCTTGTCGGTGTCGTGGGTCTCCAGGTGGCGCATCTTGGAAGTGGGGTCGGAGAAGGAGCGGCCGCAGTAGTCGCACTGGTAGGGCTTCTCGCCGCTGTGCACCAGCTGGTGGCGCTTCAGGTTGCCGGACGTGGTGAAGAGCTTGCCGCAGTCCCCGCAGCGGTAGCGCGCCTCGCCCGAGTGCCGCTTCTTGTGCAGGTTCAGCAGGCTGATGAGCCGGTAGCTCTTGCCGCACTCCTCGCAGCCGTACGGCTTCAGCGGGCTGGAGGGCACAGGGCGCGGGGAGACGGAGGGCACAGGGC
>NW_027532008.1:11428297-11428455 GCF_008692635.1 Crocuta crocuta | reverse complement strand
GGCGGCTGGGTCCGAGAAGGCTTTGCTGCACTCCCGGCACGAGAAGGGCTTCTCGCCCGTGTGGATGCGGATGTGCCGCTTGAAGTTGCCCGTGTGCGTGAACTCCTTCCCGCAGTCCTGCGGGGCGCGGCGGGGAGCGGGGGGCAGGGACCGCGGGG
>NW_027532008.1:11422778-11428169 GCF_008692635.1 Crocuta crocuta | reverse complement strand
GAAGGTGGCACCTCGCACTTGTGGATGACCGAGCCATAGGCCTTGGACTCGGTGCGGTCGCCGTAGGTGCCCGAGCGCGGGCCCCGGGCGTCGGTGCCCAGCTCCTGGCCCGAGTCCGTGCTGGCCGACTCCTCGCTCTCCTCGGGGGCCTCCCCCTTCTCCAGCGGCGCCCCCTCCTCCTTGACCTCTGCGGCCACCGCGCCTTCATCCTCGCGTTCTTCTCCTTTCCTGGCGGGCTCCACCTCCATGTCTGCCGCGAGAAGGGTGGGCACTGAGGCGCTCGGAGGCCAGGAAGGGGCCTCAGAGCCGCCAAAGGACGAGGGCTCGTCTCCGCAGCCCTGTGGGCGCGGGTCCCCGACGGGGCGGCACTGGGTGGCCGCTGCCAGGGAGTGGGGCAGAGGACACGGCCGCTGCTGGGAGGGGGGTCCTGGGCCTCCACCCCCCGGGGAAGCCGGACTGGCCGCCAGTGGGCGCGGGGGGGAGGGCGCAACCGAGAGACAGAGGTCAGGAGTGAACGGCACGCTGTCCTCGGCCGAAGCCAAAGCGTGAGGCAGAGCGGGAGCGGCCGGGGTAGGGGGGTGCTGGGGGGAAGGAGCCCCGGGGACGCAGGAGTGCCGGCCGCTCGGCCGAACGGTGGCAGGGCACCTTGCTCCGAGCTCTCCGACAAGGCCGCCTCAGCCTCCGCGGCAGCCATGCTGCTTGTGGGGTCGGGCTTGGGCTCCACGGAGGGCGGCTCCCGGGGGGCGTCGGCCTTCTCCGTCTGCTCGGCACCTGCATGTGGTGGGGGAACCCCGGAGGCTGCGTGAGGACCCTCCCTCCAGTGGCCAGATGCTTCTCCTGGCCCAGGACCCCCACCCCCCACCCCGCCCCGAGGAGTGGCCATGGCCGATGTGAGAGGCCCAGCACGTCCAAACTCAGGCTACTTGTGCCCGTGCTCTGGCCGTCACACGTGCCCCGGGGTGAACGGAGCCTCCCCTCCAGGAGGCCGCTCACTGCTCCAGGGACCAGGCTGCTTGGGAGGGGACGGAACAGCCAGCTGAGTCCTCGGCATCACGACTCACCGCTGGCCGTGCTCTCGGCCTGGCCGCCCCGCTCCTCCTTGGGCTCCCTGTCTGGGCCGGTGGCTGGACCGCTGCCGGCGGGGCCCAGCTCCCTCAGCCCGGCAGCCACCGCCGCCTCCTCTTTGGCTCTCCTGTCTCCTGCTGGAGAGGGAACAGGACAGTCCTACCACGTCTGTGCAGGGGTGAGGTGGCCCAGAACTGGCTGGCCCTTCCAGGTCCTCCCTGGGGATGCGGCTACATAGTGGTTGACCAGGCTGTTCACCGGGCACCCACTCCATGCCAGGCCGCGGCTGCCGCACGGGTCAGACAGCAGGCCTCACACGCTAAACGATGGTGCACATCCAAGCTTAGTGCTCGGGAGGGGAGTGGGGCTCTTCCGTAAGGGGACAGCGAGAGTCTGGCCCACCCCTGGCATCAGGAGCAAGGGCACGAGCAGGGAGAGCTGCAGGAGGAGCGACCCCGCGGGCAGGGGCCCGGGCCGAGCACCCCCAGCTCCCTGGGGCAACAGAGCTCACAGGAAGTGGGTGAAAGGTGGGGGAGGGGTAGGCAAAGGACAAGCCCCTCAGAAGGCCTTCCTGAGACTGGCACCCTGCACGGCAGGCAGAGCCGGGCGAGGGTGCCAAGGCCCGGACGGAGGACACAGAGAGTCAGAGGCAGCACCCCACCCAAAGCCCCACGTTCAGGAACGGCCTGACAGTAATCTCACCTTCCGGGGCCGAGGCCACCGCATTCTCCCCCGGGCTGGCGGCCGGCTCAGCAAGGGACTTGAGGGCGTGGCAGGCCGTGATGATGTCCTGCATCTGCAGGAAGCTGGCCACGGCCAGCACATCATCCACGTTCTCGGAGCTGAGGCTCAGCTTGGCCGTGTACATAAACTCCAGCACCTGCCTGAGGCCTGGCAAGGACACAGACCGCACTCGCAGGCCTCCCGAGGCCCGGCCCCCGCAGCCGCCTCAGCTACTCCACCCGGCGGCGGCAGGGTCCAGGGATCTGTGAAAAGCACAGCGGCGGGCCACCATCTCCCCATCTCCCATGCTGGCGGGCAGGGGGGTGGCCTGGGGGTTCTCAGCCCAGACGGTGGCCTCTGAGATAAAGCACCCTGCAGAGGGCAGGGGCTGGGACGGCCGCCCTGCACAGGGGACAGCAGGTGTGAACGCCCACCCTGCACCAAGGACGGAGGGTGTGAACAGAGGACTGAGAGGAAAACCACCTGCCCTGCACGGAGGACCCAGATGTAAGCCTCTACCCTGCGCAGAGGACAGCAGTGTGAACACCCCCCCCACCCCCAGCAGCCAGCCACCACATCCTACCACTGGAGGGCGCCCCAACATGGGTGTGTCAACCATGGCTTTCCTTGGGTCCCTGCCACAGAGTTGTGTGACCTCCAGGCCAGTCACCTGACCTTTCTGGGCCTCAGTTTCCATATGTGTAAAATGGGGGAACACCACCTTGCCCTGACCTCCTCATGGCATGTCACACCATTCTGGATCAGGAACCAAATCTAGGACCAGCTCCTTCCTCGATTGCAAGGCTTCCCGATGGCCCTCCCCTGGCCCCATGTCCATCGTGGTTAGCACGGGGCAAGAGGTTCAAGACGGACCCAGCAACGGGAAGGGGTCCAGGGCTTAGAGCCCCCCTGTTCTGCCCCTCCTGCCGAGCCTGCCCAGTGCACTCTGGCTGAGAGCGAATCCTGAGCTGAAATCCATCAGTTCTCTTCCCACCCAGCTCCCCGTCAAGAACGTGAGAGAAACTTGGTGCCCACACGCTCAGGGCAGGAGTCCCGTGTGGGCAGCCTGGGGCACCTCACAGCTCGAAGGCGTCCTCCAGGAGGGCCTTGCATGGCGCAGAGCCGGCCACGGCCCCTGACCCTCAACAAGCCTGGCCCTGGACCCAACGGGGTACCTGCCGCGTTACTGATGTCCAGCTGCACCACATCCTTCTGGTCCACGAAGAGCATCTTGAAGTACTCGCTGCAGGCCGCCAGCACCGCTTTGTGGGCCTTGAAGTCAACACCGTCCACCACGAAAGTGCAGTCACAAAGGAGCCCCAGCTGCCGCTGCTGGTTCAGCTGCTCCAGGACGTGCTGGCTGTGCTGGGGAAAGTCCATGGCTGGGGGGGGACACAGGGCCTTTGCGTTAGCACACGGGGGGGGCCGGCCAGACTGACACTCGTTCCCCCCCCCAATTCGCAGGTGAGAAACACACGGGGGACAGGGAGAAGTCGAACACACCCACAAGGGGGGAAATCACTCCAGATTCCCTCTGCGAACTAGGCCCCTGGAGCCCTGGGTTCGCTGGCCAGCAAAGTTTCCCAAACCAAAAGCACGGAGGGACCAACACAGAACAGCCACCTTTGTGTCCTGCCAGGTCACACATGAAAAAACCAACAAACACTGATTATGGGAGCATTTAAGAAAAAGACACGGTCAGTTTGACAGTTTTCATGGAAAGAACACATGACGTCATTTTAGAAAAAAAGATCTAAGACCCCATATGTTTGGCTCTATGAAAACCTTACTTCTCCCATTCTGCCCCGCACAGGTGACAGATGTTTCGTCACCTGGCATTTCAGGAATGGACTCTCTCCTGCTGCACCCACAGGGCTCTGGCAAAGTCCAGGAGAGCAGGATCTCTCTCTCTCTCTCTCTCTCTCTGATTCACAGGCTCAGGAAACTACATAAAGTCCTCGGCCCCCAGAAGCCTCTCCCGGCCATCCCCGGAGGAGGAAGGAGCTCTGGTCCTGACCCCCAGAGCTGCTCGCCTGGCTGCAGGTTCTGTCAAAGGCCTCCCACAAAGGCCTGGAAATCCCGTCAACGGTCTCAAGTGAAAATGCTAAGGAAAATTCCATGGCCCGGGGCCGAATCATCACACACTACCACCAGCCATGACTAAATGAGTATCTGACACAGCTCTCTCCTCCCCAGCAGCACCACTTAGGTCTCAACTTCACAGGGCAGGCAGCAGGCCCTTGGTTCAAGAAAGACCCAGTTTCAAAATAAAAGCCAGCCCCCCCCCCCCACTCAGGGGACTGAATTCCAGAGATCCACCAGGACCAGGCCGCCTTGCCCTGGCCGGGCAGCTGAGCTCCGGGTCTGCTCGAGCTGCCCCGGGCTGTTGCTGAGCAGGTGAGACTGACAATTTGGGGCTCCCAGCCCCTGGGGTGCAGCAGCCCCCCTCACTGGCGTTACATCAGCCTCCCAGGGCTGAGTCATGGGGCCGCCGCAGTGACCATGTACAGTGGTCTGGCCGCTGGCCTCGAGGAACCACAAGGAAAGCCACGCCCCCTCCCCCCCCCACCCCCCGACCCAGGGGCTTGGCTGGCACAGATCGGCTTTGAAGGACGAAAAGCGAAAGCCCACCCATGCTGGGGTGTCTGGAAATTCTTCAGAAGCAGGGCCAAGTATCTGCGGCACTGGGGGAAGTTGCCAAGTAGGCAGACGGGGCTCCACGGAGTAAAGGTGGACATGGCAATGGCCACACGTGCCAGCCTTCGTCTGAGCCAGGAGGTCAGAGCAGCTCTTGCTGGGGACCCAGAAACACCCTTTTGCTCCCTCCCAACACCCCCAGGACTATCCTTTGGTCCCAGACTCCACACCCAGGCTCTCAGACAGGCACGGCTTCTCGGTTCTCTGTTCCATCCCGGCACCAATGGCTGGAGCCCGAGTCAGCACGGAAGCGCTGGAAGCCGGCCTAGCGTCAAGGGAAGGCCTTCTGCACCTGCGGGGGGCAGCCGGCTCTGGGCCCAAGCCAGCAGCAGGGAGCCACCAGGGCAAAGGCCACCGCTGGCACGCAGCACCTGCAAAGGCACCCTTCTCTGTCTTCGATCTCTGGAAAAAGCAGGGATCAAAAGAAACAGACGTTTCTGGAGAACATGGACAGGAACCAATGTCCAGTCCACGGGTTGAACCCCCAGGCCAAGGCGCTTGGGCCCGGCCTCTGAAAGCAGCACCGCCCAGGCCCGGTGTACATGGCACCAAAGGCGAATGGCAAGGAGAGGCCTGGGCCAGCTCCCGCCGAGGGCCGTCCTGTCACTGCGGGGAAAGGCACGTGTGAGTGCGTGTGAGCAGCGGTCAGTGCCTGCGTCCTCCGAGGCGCCGGGGAAGTCCGTGCGGGGAGCAGAGAGGGAGGACGGCCAGAGGGCACGGGGACAGATGCTCCCTTGGGAGTGAGCGGGCCCGGCTCCCTCACCTTCGCCAGCAGCCGACCGAAAACTGAGCTGGAAGCATCTCCCAGGTTCACAGACAGCCCAGTGGTGGCGGGGGGAGGGGGCATCAGCTGACACCCACCACCACAGCCCCACCCACCCCGCCCCAGGGACAGAGGGGACCCCC
>NW_027532008.1:11418530-11422763 GCF_008692635.1 Crocuta crocuta | reverse complement strand
CGCCCGAGGTACAGAGCGGACCCCAGGGCCCCTGGGCAGCAGCCGGCTGAAGGCAGAGCCCTCCAGCGGGAAGGATCTGACACGCGCGAGGGTGACCCCGAGAAGAGGCCCCCGGGCAGCAGGGAGGACAGGGCCGCGGGCTCATCAGTCAGGGTCACCTGGGGCCCAGCTTCTGGGGAGGGGGCATGAAGTGGGCTCTCCTGGGCCTGGACACAGGGGGTGGGGTGGGGCTTTCATTTCAGAGGCCGTGGGGGGGGCCGGCAGTAAAGGTCCTGGGAGAGGGTGGCTGGTGGCCAGGTGCCTCCAGTGTCCCCCACCCCCAGGAGAGCGGCCGTGCCCAGGGGGGATGTCCCCTCCCCAACGCTAACCGCGCTCTTCCGCTGCCAGCTGCCGCCCAGGAGTGGGCCCCTCCCCAGACACGGGGGTGGGGGGGCGGAATGGCCCCAGAGCTGCCCCCAGAGAAACGCTCCTAAAGGGCACCTGTTCTGACAAAAGCAAAGAAAGAAAAACGGGGAGAGGATAAGAGAGGAAGCAGCAGAAGACACGGGGAACGTGAGGGGGAAGGACAAGGAAGGAAGGGACAGAGGCGGCGCCCACACGCAGAGGGGCGGCCGGGCTCACAAGGCCACACCTGCCGTCAGCGCCCCCACCCCGGGGAGGGCGAGCACAGGCGCCAGGGCCCCCCACCCCGGGGCTTAGCGGGGGCGCCCACAGACAGGCCATAACCCCCCAGAGGGGGTTCAGAGGCCCCCCCCAGCTGACTCCAGCACTGTTCTCCACCGGCTGGCCGCCTGCTAGAAAGCTCCACCAGCCCCCGTCTCCGCAAGGTGACTCGGCGAGCAGGTGAGGGGCCAGCTGGCTTGGTCCTTCCCTCGGGGCGGCTGAGTGAGAAACGGCACCAGAAGCCACGGGAAATGCTCTAGAATGATCACGGCAGTCTTCCCACTGTGCCCTGCTTCCTCTTTTACACCCGAGACAGGAACTCACCGCGATCTGGCCAGGTTGAGAGGGTCCAGGAAGAGGTGAGGGCGTGGACACCCCGCACCTGCCCAGGCCGCACACCTGCATGCGTGGGTCCCTCGGGTGCGAGGTGGCGGGAGGGGGTGCCCACCAGAGTCACCGTCCGAGGGGAGGCCTGAAACAGTAACAGGAGCAACAGCCCAGCTGGCCCTGGTCACCAGCGTCGGGGCTCAAGTGCAGGTCCCCGAGCCCCTGCCTGGCCCTGCGGTGCCTTCATTCAGGCCAAAGCGGGGGCGCCCTCCTGCCTTGTTTCTCCTTGCCTGAGAGCGATGAACGTGGTCCTCAGAGAAAACTGCTGTAAGACAGACCTAAAAGCTCAAAACTAGAGAAAACGCAAACAGAGCAAGACCACAGAACACAGCCCACAAAGTCCCCACGTTCGATGTAGAAAATGAAGCCCCAACCGGCACCCGGCTCACCCCCTCAAGAAACCGGCCTGACCTTCCACTCACTGCACGCGGGCACCTTCCCCAGGACGCCACCAGCTGCCCAGTGGCTCTCCCTGCCAGACGGGGCAGAGACCCGCACAGCCCTGGCCGCCCCACCAGCAATTCATTCGGGAGTGAGAACGTGAGGGGCCTGGAGAGACCCCTGCAGCACGATTCCAAACAGGCCCAACTACGCGACGCGGACACGGGCGGCCCGGGCACCCATCTCTGAGGATGGCCGCCAAGAGGCCCCCTCACCCCCCCGTCAGACCACACCTGCCAGAAGATTCCAACCGCATCTGGGGACCCCGTGACGACTGTGACCAGCAAGAGGCAGGGACTGTGTCTGCTGGAGACAGGAGACGCACGGAGGGGAGGAGACGGCAGCGCGCACGGCCACGCAATGAACTCGGAGGCCCTGGCTGCCAGCGGTCTGAGAGAACCTTCCTGGACCTTCCAGCCCAGCTATTAGCCGAACGGTCACATGAATGACCTCGACGCCTCGTGGACCAAAAGAAACTGCCCAGTCAACACCCCACGTTGGAAGAAGTAACAAACTGCCGAGAGCTGAAGTCACGGAGCTTTGAGATGGCTGCTCAGGGTGAGCGCACGCAGACGCGGGCGGCAAACAGGCAGTGACCTCAAAGCTCAGTGACCCAGGCCCATGTTCTGTCCAGATGGCAGGGGGCCAAGCAGGGGTCTTCTGAGAAACTGAGAGCGTTCCCTAGACTTATTACCTAAATTAAACACATATAATTTGTATACTTCTGTGGGGCACCAGCTCTCAAAACTTGATACAACTTTCAGTAAGAAGAGAGAGAGGCGCAGGCCGCACTCAAGCCCAAGAGAAGGATCTCCAACAAGCACGTTCCCGGCTGCTCTCGCTGGGCCTCCGGTCTCAGTGGGCTTGAGTGGGGTCCACGGGGGACTGGCCACGGAAAACACAGCCCCTCTCATTCCCTTCAGTTCCCAAACATCCGCAAGCAGATGGTGACGTAAGAAGGGCTTCTCCTTGGGAGGTGAAATGCAAGAAATTCAACAAAATCTGGATCCTGGGGTCCCACCCTGCCCCCAGTAATGACAGAATGGCATTCGTGAAGTCTCTTCAACATGTAAGCCAACATGGTGCTGTGCACGGTACCACCCGACCACCCGAGAACTCAGAACATGGCCGCTCCGGGGGCGCATCTGATTTCGGCTCAGGTCATGATCTCGTGGTTTGTGAGATTGAGCCCCACATCAGGCTCTGTGCTGACAGCTTGGAGCCTGGAGCCTGCTTAGGATTCTGTGTCTCCCTCTCTCTCTGCTCCTCCCCTGCTCGTGCTCTCTCTCTCTCAAAAATAAACAAACATTTAAAAAAATTACAAACAAGGAAAAGAACATGGCCACTCTGGGAGTCCAGTTCGCACTGCGGCCTCTGGGACTCGGGGAGGCGAGAGGCAGTTCAGCACCGTGGCAGCGGCAGGGCCTCTGGGGTGGGGCCAGGTGGGACCCGAGTCCAGGTTCTGCCCCCCCCACCCCACCCCAGCCGTGTGTCTCCAGCAAAGCTCCTCCTCTGGCAAAATGGGGCCAGTGGGACCGCTGCCCACGCGTCTTACGGACTGACAGAGGAGATCATGTAAGCACAGCGCCCGTTCAGTGCCTAAGATTCAGTAAACACTCAACAAACGAATGCTACCAAGAAAGAGAGATGCAAATTATGGCTGTATTTTTAGGCCGAAGATCGTTATCAGAGGGTTTCTACGTATCCTTTTATGCTGGGTACCTTGGGTGCCCTCAGTAGCTATTCAGGGACTTGACCCTTGTTAAGAAGTTGTAGTCATAACCCGTTATTCTTTCTAAAAGCAATCTGGAAAAATCCCAGAGCCCAATTAACATTAAGAGAGGGAGGGCGTGAAGGGCGGGGCATTGGGCAAGAACCATCCAGAGCCATTTTCTCCCTGGGGGAAGCACTTTATATTGAACTACTGTTCTGTTCAACCCCGAGGGCACTCCCAGGTGTAGGCTGGAGCGCCTGCCCAGAGCTCTAAGTGGGTCCACACAGCTCCGCTCCATCTCAGAGTCAAAGGGGCGCCTGTCCAACATGAAATGTTACCCAGGTTATTAGCAAGCACTGAGCTGTGGGCCGGGTTTCCCGCCTGCCACGCGGAGGGAAGCCATCAAGCCAGGAGACAAGTGGCTGAGCACAAGACACCGATCTCGATGAACAGCAGTCCCCAGGTCCCAGAACACGACGTGCCTGACTGCAGGCCTGGACATGACACAGCCGGCTCACGTCCAGGGGCAGGGGAGAGGGATCACCACTCAGCATTCCAGATTTTCTAGAAACACAGGTGGGTCCTGTCTACAGCTTAGCACACACAAACTCGGGTCAAAGAAATGGAAGTTCACAGCAGGCCAGCCCTGCAACTGGAAGGCCAGCCCTGCAACTAGAGACCCACCTGCCCAGCCCGCCCACCTGTCCATCCGTCCGTCCATCTGTCCGTCCAGCTGGTGTGACAGTCCGTCCCTGTCCAGGGCCACATGGTGGAGAGGCGGATGCCAGCAAAACCAGCTCTCCTGGCACCTCTCTCTTTGCCCAGCAAGTACAGTTCTGACGTGAAGCTTCTGCTTCTCAAACTTTTAAAAATCAATTTCCCCTTTAGGGTAAACACACAAACAGACTCAGCCCTTCCCAACGGCCCCAGATTGACACTTTGTCTTCCACTGGGTAACGGCCCCGCTCTGAAAATCAACACAATCCGACCAGCCAAGATTCAGTAGCGTTTTCTTTGAAGTCTGTCTT
>NW_027532008.1:11363859-11418513 GCF_008692635.1 Crocuta crocuta | reverse complement strand
GAAGTCTATCTTAAAAAAAAAAAAAAAAAAAAAAACCACTGATTTTTAAAACTCTAAAAATAATATCTAAATAGAAAGTTAAACTGTACAACTGCCTTTGCTTTTCAAATTCGACAACCCCCGTTACCTCTAACACTTAGCCATGTTTCTGAAGAGGGAACGAGCATCCCTTTCCCTGACCCGGATGGACCCCACCGCTCCAGGAAATGTGGCTGAGCGGGAAGGCTGGCCAGCCCTGAGGAAAGTGCGGGCCTTGCTTCCAAAAAGACAAGATCAGAGTATGGGGGACTTGGTGGAATTATATCATTCTCCCAACTCGTCCCCCAGCCTCTCCACCCTATCCTCCCTGAGCACCACCACGGCCTGAAACGAGGCTGGTCTCCCCAAGTTTAATAAACTCACTGCTGGCTGGGACTGACTGACTTCCTCCTCACTGCTGTTGACTGCACCAACCCCAGGACCTTGCTCTCAGCCCTCACATGGTTATAAATCAAGTCGGGAAACAGGCCTGTACAGAGAGGTAGGGGATTCCTGGCCTTTTTTTTTTTTTTTTTTTAATGTTTTTTTATTTATGAGAGAGAAGAACATGCACACATGCAAGTGGGGGCTGAGGATGAGCAGGGCAAGGGAGACAGAGAACGCCAAGTGGGCCCCACGCTACAAGTGCAGAGCCCAATGAGGGACCTGAACCCACAACCCACAAGCTCATGACCGGAGCTGAAATCAAGAGTTAGAAGCCCAACCGACTGAGCTGCCCGGGTGCCCCTATTCCTGGACTTTTTGAGTGTGACTAACTCAAGCTCAAATATTCCGTGGACACTCATGACATAATAATTGTACTTTTGGTGCTTGTTAATGGAGAAAATAATAGACAAAAACCACTATGGAAAATCATTTCCATCCTAGTAATCAAAATAGCATCTTTGTGCATTTAAGAGGTCATTTGAGAGGTCATGGGAACGAGAATCTGCTTCAATATACAGAGAATCTGGGGGAGGGGACAATACAGCTGTGTGGCTACATAACTATCACTTCCCCTCTAAGGGTCCTCAGCCCCTAAATCGGAGAACAGACCCAGGGACAGCGGCCTTTCACAGGCACTGAAGGAGTGCTTGTCAGAGGCGCTACATTAGAGCCGCAAGTCTCGGGGGAGGCCAGGTAATAGATACATGATCTCACACGCTAAGTGCTGTGAAGAAGGGCTCAAGACGATGAGGAGGCGAGAGGCAGAAGCTGTTTAATATTCAAGAAAACAGTCAAGGAAAACCTGAGCAGGTGACACTTAAGCAAAGACCTAAATGAAGTACAAGAGCAAGCCAGGCTGCTGTAAGCCCAGGGACTGTTGCAGGAACAAGGAAGAGTAAATGCAAAGGCCCTGAGACAGGCATGACCTTCACAAAGGGGCTGGGCGCCTGGAGAGGAGGCAGCCGGTGGGGGGGTTGGGGGGGAGCCAAAGTGGCAGCGGCAGAGGCTGAGATCACTNACGCCGGGGACAGGCAAGCCACAGAGGCCCTGCACCCAGGCGGTAGCAGGAAAGGCGAGAGGCAGTCGAGTCAGGAAGCTGTTTGCAGAGACCAGAGCCAGCCGGTGCAGATGTGCACTGCGAGGAAAGAAAGGACTCAAGGATGACACTGGATTGTTCGCCTGAGAGACTGGCCGAGCGCCGGGGCCATTCCCAGCATCTGACTCTTTGTTTTGGCTGAGGTCATCATCTCGTGGTTCATGAGTTCGAGCCCCGCATCGGGCTCTGCGCTGACAGTTTGGAGCCTGCTTGGGATCCTCTCTCTCCCTCTCTGTCTCTCCCCCACCAGTGCACTTGCACACTCTCTCTCAAAATAAACTTAAAAAAAGACAAATAACAGGACGTACTGCACAGATACTGGCAATGGTAGAATATTACTTCACTTAACACAAGGCTGGGACTGATACACAGTTAAACAAAAAGGGCAAAAATGAACTAAGACAAACCAGAGCAACTTATCCCGAGTGAACCCCCTTCACCAGTGAGGCTCGCTCCTCCCCACAGCAGGGGGAGGAAGAGGAGGGAGCCATGGCCTGGTGCAACGTGACCAAAGAGCACTCAGACCTCAGTCTTTGTCTCCATCTGGCTTCAAACTTCTGCCGTGAGGCCTTTGTTACTGTGTCTCTCGGGGCAGAAGCCCAGGGAGAGTCGCCCACTCGGCTTAAGTACAGATGGGTTCAGGGCTCTAACCTTCACACGTGGTGGCCAAGGGGACAGCGCAGCAGACTTGTACTCTAACTGCAGAGCACTGCTGGGTGCAGGTGGCCTGCCGGGAGCTGCCTCCCCACCCCCCGGGAACAAGGCCGGGCCTAAGTGCCCAGCCTCAAGGACCTTCCAACCGGGGAGAAGGTCCCAGACCCTGTTGCCATCCTCTGCCGAATTCTGAAGGGGCAGGGAGGAGACGGTACCCGGCCACATCCCACCAGACAGGTGAACAAAGGCAAGAAGGGTGTTCAGAGAGGGGACAGCACACGCAGCGGGCTGGGTGCAGGAGAAAACACGAAGCAGATGCTCGGGGAGCGGCTGGGGAAGACAGCACAGCTGAGCACCACACAGGAGCGAGTGAGAGGAAGACGTGGGGAGACATGCGGCCGGAGGGGCAGGCCAGAGCCAGGCGCACAGGGCCATGCCCACCACGCCAGGACGCGGCCTTCACGTCTGGCAGTCGACAGCCTCGCCAGGGGTTTAGGCGAGCAAGGGCCATGGTGAGGCTCACATTTCTGAAAGGTCACTGTGGCTGCATCAGTATGGGGAACAGACTGAAAGAGGAAGATCAGAAGCAGAAAAAGAAGTTAGAAAGTCCCACAGTGCTGGACCCTTGGGATGGGAAAAAATGGCGCCAGGAGGGTTTCGCTGGTGCTCAGAATCTAACACACGTGGCTCTTCCGGAGCAAGCTGTGCAAATGGCCTGCCCATTCAACACTGGAACATCCCTTGAAGTGGGAGCACCTCCCCTCGGAGTGGCTCAAAGTCTCTCAACAACACAGTACCTGACCGTTCCTAGGCGAAGCCGGGCTGTGCGGTCTGTCCAAAACCATCAGCCCAGGCTGTGAAAGCCTCGCTCGTAAGTCTCCAGAAGTACAAGAAACAGGTGGAGGCCCTCGGAGGAGCGAGGCAAGGGCAGGAAGGAGCTCTACTTATCAGTATATATCCTTTCTGCACTCTCTTTCACCACTTCTAAATGTTAGCTATTAAAAAATTCAAACCAAGTAAAAAAAGGAAGAAGGGAAGAAAGAAAGTGTCCACAATGCCAGAGCTCCTTTCATTTCCTTTTATTATAAAACCTTTAAGACATTTTCTGCAAGACCTGGTGACTCAAAACTTCTCAGCGGGAAAAAATTTCTCATAGGGGAAATGGAAAAATACGGTAATTTGCACAACGAATGTGTCACCAGAGAAATCTTTATGAGCAGAAATTTCTTACGGGGACAAAAGTGAAAATCACCTAGAAGAGCAGCCGGTAGCCTTTGCCAGACTCAGCCGAGCCGCTCGGACACCTTGATGACTGAGGGGACACCCCCCCCACCGAGAGGTTCACACACCCAGTTCTTCGAGTGGCTTGCTGGACCCCTGGCCCCAGGCACTGCTCCTGCCTTAGCATCAAACCAAAGCTGGCCAAGCACCTCAGGCAAGGTGTACTTAACCCTCTGCCCCTCAGTTCCCTTTCTGTAAAATGGGGATGACAATGATACAAGTTCCCGCTGCATAAAGAGGCTGCTGGCCGCCAGCATTCCGGAGCCGCGCAAACCCACGCTAGCGATAACCAGCGAACCAAAGGGGGAACCGCATGCTGCCACCCTCGTCCCACCTTCTAAAAATGGATGTGAAATCTCATCAGGCCCCCATCACAAAGGAAAGCAGTCCAGGCAAAGGCCCTGCAAATGGCAGTGCTCATTCCACTCAACAGTACCCACAACACAGGCAGGGGTGCTCATCCGGGACAGCAAAAGCCACCTGCTCTCTGCAAAGAACACAGTGATTTTGGAGGAACACCGGGGCTTTCATTGAGAAAGCGGATGGACATGACAATTCCACAGGAAGGATTAGTTGTCCCTTGATCCTAGCTAAGATCAAGGATCCAAGCCAAAAGGAAAAAGGAGGGTGGGTACCAACGGTTTGGGAGTATGGATGTATTCGGACTTCAGTGTGGCACATCGGTTTCACGTGACTTTTTCCAGGCCTGTTTCCTCACTAGGATTGGTGACTGCTAAGATCCCTTCTGGTGTGAAGATTCAATAAATGCTGAATAAAGGCTTTCACTGATAAGACTGCCAGATTACAAATGGCATCCGTATAAAGTATAAGATACCCCACGTGAGTGACAATAAAAATGAGATCGTCCCCTAGCACTAAGCAGATTTTCATTTAAAACTTTCCCTATATTGGAGGGTGCCTGGATGCCTCAGTCCATTGAGCGTCTGACTTTGGCTCAGGTCATGATTTTGCAGTTCGTGGGTTCGAGCCCTTCATTGGGCTCTGTGCTGTCAGTGCAGAGCCTGCTTTGGATCCTCTGTCCCCCTCTCTCTCTGCCCCTCCCCCACTCACACTCTCTCCCTCAAAAATAAGCAAACATTAAACACACACACACACACACACACACCTTTCCTGTATTGGAAATTTTGAGATGGACAGGAGCTACACAGGATGTATATATTCAGATACAGAACCATGTATGGCAGAAACTAGCACAAAATTGTCTACTTACTATTCCAGATAGTTGACTCATCTAAAAATATTTTGTGAAACCTCACCAGGAAAAACTAAATGCGTACAAGGATATTTTAGAGGACTCTTTTGGGTTTTGTTAGGCCTGGGTAGCAAGTTGTCAAGAAATCCAGGTCTCAATTTCCAATGATTTTTTAAAACTGCTGGGCTCCTCAGCTACAGCTGCTCAAGTGCGGCTCTACAAGAGTTTCTGGACAACAGCCCTGGGAGGGTTCAGGAAGCTTGGGGCCCCAGCGCCTGCCCTTGAACAAACAGTGCTGGCTGACCTCCAGCCCCTCAAATCCCCTCCACCTGCAACAGCCGTGAATCAGCAAAGCTGCTGGAAGCCTTTTAACGATCGACTGCAATCCTGGCGGTTTTTCAGCCAGTCACTTTGGAGTGTGAGCTTCCGAGAGAAGCTTGGAAAGCACCCCCACTGCTGCCTGGTTCCTGCCTCCCGGTCCTAAGGCCTGAGAGGAAGAGAGACAGAGACACACACAGAGATAGACACAAACAGGTACAGAAAGAGAGTTTGCAACTACACTGTAAGGGATGCAGACCAGCCCCAAGGGGCCACAGTGGGGAAGTCAGGGTACATCAGCTTAATTCTTAGGAGTCTGAAAGACTGATCAGCATTCTAAATGTTCTGTTTCTTTCTTTTTTTTTTTTTTTTGGAGTTTATTTTTATGTAATCTCTATGTGCAACACAGGGCTCGAACTCACAACTCTGAGATCAAGAGTCACATGCACCGCTGACCGAGGCCAGTGCCCCTAAATGTTCTGTTTCATTCCTATTACCCTTATCGTCTCAACTTCCCAAATGTAAATATAAATTATGGGTGAATGTTTGCAGCCTATAGTGTAAGTAAAAGTTAATACTCTTGTTATACAAAAAGCTTCTCATACAAACAACAGTGAAAACGTATGTCCCCATAAAAGCCTGTACACAAATGTTCACAGCAGCATTACTCGCAATAGTCAAAAGGTGGAAACAACCCAAATGTCCATCAATGGATGAATGGATAAATAAAATGTGGTCTGTCCCTGCAACAGGATATTGGACAATAAAAAAGTAATGATAAAGGGGCGCCTGGGCGGCTCAGTCTGTTAAGTATCTGACTCTGGATACCAGCTCAGGTCTTGATCTCAGAGTCATGAGTTCAAGCCCCACGTTGGGCTCCACACTGGGCATGAAGCTTACTTTAAAAAAAAGAAAAAAGAGGGGCGCCTGGGTGGCTTAGTCGGTTAAGCGTCCGACTTTCGCTTAGGTCATGATCTCGTGGTTTGTGGGTTCGAGCCCCGCGTCGGGCTCTGTGCTGACTGCCAGCTCAGAGCCTGGAGCCTGTTTCAGAGTCTGTGACTCCCTCTCTCTCTGACCCTCCCCTGCTCATGCTGTCTCTCTCTCTCCCCCCTAGAAATAAAACATTAAAAAAAAAAAAAAAGGAGGGGGCGCGTCTGAGTGGCTGAAGGGTCAGTTAGGTGGCCGACTTCAGCCCAGGTCATGATCTTACAGGTTTGTAGGTTCAAGCCCCGCATCGGGTTCGGTGCTGACAGCTCAGAACCTGGAGCCTGCTTCAAATTCTGTGTCTCCCTTTCTCTCTACCCCTCCCCCACTCATGCTCTGTCTCTCAAAAATGAATGTTAAATAAATTTTGTTAAAGTAATGATATATGCTACAACATGAACGAACCTTGAGATTATCATGCTAAATGAAGGCAGACCACAAGTTACAGGATTCCATTTACGTGAAAGGTGCAGAACAGGCATATCCATAAGGATAATGACCACCAAAGGCTCGGGGAGAATTGGGGAGTGCCTGCTAATGGGTTTCTTTCAAGATAATAAAAATGTTCTGAAAATAGAGTGGTGACAGCTGCACGACTCTGGGAATATACTGCAAGCCATTTAATTGTACACTTTAAACGGGTGCTGCATGAAGACCTCAATAAAGCTGCTATAAAAAATTAATCAACAAGAGGGGCACCTGGGTGGCTCAGTCAGTTAAGCGTCCAGCTTCAGCTCAGGTCATGATCTCAAGGTTCGCGGGTTCGAGCCCTGCATCGGGCTCTGTGCTGACAGCCAGCTTGGAGCCTGGAGCTTGTTTCAGCTTCTGGTTCTCCCTCTCTCTCTGTCCCTCTCCTGTTCTCACACACACACACACACACACACACACACACACACACACTCTGTCTCTCAAAAATAAATAAAAAACATTAAAATTTTTTTAATTAATCAAGAAAAAAAATCTCCCAACAGAAAAATGAGTCAAAGAAATGAAGAGACAATTCACAAAAGAAACACAGGTGGTCAATATATTCCATACAGAAAAAAGACGTTCAGCCTCACTAATAAAGAAGTATAAAGTAGTACGAGATACCACCCACTTCCAGAATAGGGCTGGCAAAAATCTAAAAGGCTGACGGTTCCCACTGTGGGCCAGGGCGTGTTCCCAGTGGGCAGAATCATGAAATGGTACACTTTGTCCAGATGGCGGCCTGCCGATATTGATGCAAATGTTTAATGCATTCGTTGGTTGGGTAAAAACTAATGCTTGGATGGGAGTGACTGATCAGAGAGCCCACGGTGCAGATGCTACGATTTCCCCATCTGATGGGGATTTCACCCAGCTGGAAGCAAATTGTGAGTCCCGGTAAAGGACTGTGGGTGGGACTGGGGTGCCTGTGCCCAGAGAAAACAGCCTTGCTAATATGTAATCTGCTCCACAATGTGAACCAGCTGGGAGGTTACCAAAATCACAGGCTCATCGTTTCCAAAGGGCAGCGGCACGTGGAGAAAGCACCATCAAAGGGAATAACCGATAGCTGCTGTAGCTGCCTCCCTGCAGAGTGTTCCAGAATACATGCCACCTCATCACTACCCACAGTAATCCTGAGAGAAGGATGTTGATCTGATCACCCCCACCGTGCAGATACGCAAATCAAGGCTGAGAGAGGTTGTCAGCTGTCATGCTGACATGCATGATGCCCAGATTCAAGGCCAAGTCCATCACACTCTGAAGATGCGCTCTTTCCACTTCAGAAAAGGAAAAAAGCTCCACNCATGCTGACATGCATGTCTCGCTGACATGCCCAGATTCAAGGCCAAGTCCATCACACTCTGAAGATGTGCTCTTTCCACTTCAGAAAAGGAAAAAAAGCTCCAGAGACAGACGTGGAATACTAGGCTCAACAGACCCCTTGGTCTGTCCCGAAAGGGCACATTCTCTGTCATTACTCAGCACTAACCAACTCCCTTTCCTTATGCTAATGAGTGTTACAAATCATCTTAAAAAAGATTTAGGGCACATCACTAAATCCTAGTTCTAATCTTCGGTGTTTGCTGCTGCCAGAGGAAACACGAAATTAAAGCTCGGAAACATCTCGATTTCTGGAAGTGTGGCACGCCAGGTAAACCGGCCAAGTCTCATAGCAAACAGCTACAAATGCTGAAGGAAAACTGTGAGGCATCTTTTAAAATGCATCAAAGAACTGGCAAGTCAGTAAGGAACACTGAGAGGTCAAACAAAATTCAGCAAAGGCTGGAATCCAGAGAGCAAGTGGAGCTTTGAGGGTGGGTATTGAAGGCACCTGCAGAACTAAGCAAGCTCAATTTCTCTCTCCCTCCTAAGGAGGAAGGTCTTATGTGAGGAAAGGGTTATAAGTCAGTGGAAACAAAAGACTACAGAGAAACTGCCTATATCAAAATCTTGAAAGGGTAAAATCTGCCCGAAGAATTCATAAACACTGAAAGCCCCCAAATAGATGATAGCCCAAATTCACATGTTATTAAAGATATACTTCATATAGACAAAAAAATAAACCCAGAATAAAAATATTTTTTTAATGTTTATTTTTGAGACAGAGACAGAGCATGATCATGGGAGGGGCAGAGAGAGACGGAGACACAGAATCTGAAACAGGCTCTGAGCTGTCAGCACAGAGCCCAATGCAGGGCTCAAACCCACGAACTGTGAGATCATGACCTGAGCCAAAGTCGGACGCTTAACCAACTGAGCCACCCAGGTGCCCTAGAATGAAAGTATTAAACGTGAGAAAGGACAAGGATCAACTAAAGTAGTCAATAATAAATGAGTAAATCTAAACAATACTGAACTCATGGCATCTTTTAAAATTAAAAAAAAACTAAAATACCTATAGAATAAAAGGAGCAATGGGAATTAAAGTATGCTAAGGTCCTTAAATGTTTGAGAGTAGGGTGTGAAGACAGTGACTAAAGTTAGACTTTGAGAACTTATGTAAACTGAGAGATATACCATGTTCATGGAAGACTCACTATCATAAAAACATCAACTCTATTCAAATTGATATGGAATAAATTCAAAACAGTTCTAATAAAAGATCCCAACAATTTTTATGGAATTTGACAAGTACAATCTAAAATGAAGATGGGAGGCACCTGGGTGGCTCAGTTGGCTAAGCACCTGACTCTTACTTAATTTTGGCTTAAGAGTGTTTGGCTCACACTCCATGAGATCAAGCCCCATGTCAGGCTCTGTGCGCTGACAGCATGGAGTCTGCTTGAGATATTCTCTCTCTCTCTCTCTCTCTCTCTCACACACACACACACACACACACACACACACAGGGAGAGACATCAATTGTGCCCTCTCAAAACAAACATTAAATAATTAAGATGGAAGAGCAAAGGGCCAAGGCCTTACTAGATACCAAGAACTATTACATAAAAATTTAGTCATTAAGTCAGTGTGATATCGACACAGAGATAGAGAATGGTAAAGAGCTCAGAAACAGCCACACATCTGTGGGTACTTGATATATTAAAATGGTTACTAGTCACATTTACAGATCCACATGAAAGGGACTTTTTTCCAAGAAACAGTACTAGGACAATTTAGTACACTTATGCAATAAAAAAAAAAGTTAAAAAAAAAAAAGGAGCAGCCAGATGACTCAGTTGGTTAAGCATCTGACTCTTGATTTCAGCTCAGGTCATGATCTCACACTTCATGAGATAGAGCCCCACATCAGGCTCTGTGCTGATGGCAGCTCACACGTGCATTCTCTCTCTCTCTCAAACTTTTATTTATTAAATAAATTTAAAAATAATTTATAATATATACATAATTTATAATAATTTATAATACATACATAATTTATAATAAATAAAATAATAAAAATTTAAAAATAAAAATCGAGGGCACATGGCTCAGACGATTAAGTGTCCGACTTCAGCTCAGGTCATGATCTCACATGTTTGAGTCCTGCGTCGGGCTCTGTGCTGACAGTTCAGAGCCCAGAGCTTGCTATGGATTCTGTCTCTCTCTTTCTCTCTCTCTCAAATATAAACATAAAAAAATTTTAGGGGTGCCTAGGTGGCTCTGCCAGCTGAGTGTCGACTTTGGCTCACGTCATGATCTCATGGTTCGTGAGTTTGAGCCCTCCGTCAGGCTCTTTGCCAACAGCTCAGAGCCCGGAGCCTGCTTCAGATTCTGTGCCTCCCTCTCTCTCTGCCCTTCCCCAGCTCACGCACTCTGTCTCTCCCTCAAAAATGAATAAACATTAAAAAAGCTTTAAACATTCTTTAAAATAATAAAAAATTTTTAAAAATGAAAAGAGGAAACATCCCCCTATCTCATAGTATACATACAAATAATTTTAAGTGGACTAAAGACCATAAAAGACATCAAAAAAATGTTTGGAAGACAACATATAGGGGAATATTTTTATAAGCGTTAAAGCAGGAAGGAAGTTCTTTAAAAGGAAAAGAAAATGCTAACCATAAGAGAAAAAAATGATAAACATTAAAATTAAGAATTTGTTAAAAACAAACAAAAAACTACAGTGAAAAACCACAAACTGGAAGCGGATAGGTACAACCCATATAACTAACAGGGGATCAGTCCGCAAAATATAAACGAAAAACAAACAAGAAGTCCATATACAATAAAAAGACAACCCAGTAGAAAAATAAACAAAAGATTTAAGTAGCTGTTCCACAGACTAAAACGTGAATAACAAGTGTACGAGAGGCACCTGGCTGGCTCAGTCAGTAGAGTGTGTGACTATTACTCTCAGGGTCGTGAGTTCAAGCCCCACATTGGGCGTGGCGCCTAGTTAAAAAAGAATTTTAATAAGTATATGAAAACATGCTTAGCCCACTAATAATCATGAAAGTGCAAATCAAAACCATATGAGATATCATTCCCATAAGATTGCTAAAACTTTTAAAGCCTAATAAAACCAGAGTTGGGAGAATGTGAAACAAACAACTGTCAGTTGAACTGAAAGCACTTCGGAAATGTTAGGCATTATCTGGTCAGGCTGAAGCTCACACACCCTGAGATTCAGCCTCACTCCTGAGGGCACACCCTGCAGAAGCCGTGCGTGTGGTCCACGTTTCAGACACACTGTCTCAGCAAAATACTAAGCAACCCAAATGTCCACTAGCAAGAGAAAGGAGAAGTAAATTCTCCTGCGATGGATCATATCCATCCATGAAAATGAAATACAACTCTAGGCAATACGGATTAGTCTCAAGAGCCCATATTAAGCCAACAATTTAATAAACTGAAGAAGGGGCGCCTGGGTGGCTCAGTCGGTTAAGGGTCCGACTTCCGCTCAGGTCATGATCTTGCAGTTCACGAGTTTGAGCCCCGCATCGGGGTCTGTGCTGACAGCTTGGAGCCTGGAGCCTGCTTTGGATTCTGTGTCTTGCTCTCTCTGTTCCTCCCCCTCTCACACTCTGTGTATGTGTGTGTGTCTCTCTCTCTCAAAAATAAATAAATATTTTAAAACATTTTTAAAGAAAAAAAACTGAAAACAACATGATTAAGTTCAAAACACACAAAATGAGCGGCACCTGGGTGGTTCAGTCAGTTGAACATCTGGCTTTGGCTCAGGTCATGATCTCACAGTTTATGAGTTTGAGCCCCGAGTTGGGCTCTGTGCTGACAGCTCGGAGCCTAAAGTCTGCTTCAGATTCTGTGTCTTCCTCTCTCTCTGCCCCTCCCTCCCCTGCTTGTGCTCACTCGCTCTCTCTCTCTCAAAAAAAAAAGTTTTAAAAAATAAAAACAACAAAAACATAGAAAATGAGCAACACATTGTTTAGCAATACAAACACACGTGGTTAAAAACTATAAAGACAGACAAGAGAATGATAAAAGCAAAACTGTGATGACCTGGGGGTGGGGGGAGGCAGGACAGGATCAGGGAGGGGTGCTCCAAAGGTAACAAACAGTAACATTCTTATTTGTAATTTGAGCCATGGTTTCGTTGTATCTATCTTTATACTGTACGTATTTCTTTGTATCTACTCAATATTTTACAAAATTAAACAATGTTCTTTCTGACTTTAAACAATGTTTTTGTTTTTGTTTTTTGGAGGTTTTTTCTTAAATTTATTTATTTTGAGAGAGGGAAGGAGAGGGCCATCAGGGGAGGGGCAGAGAGAGGGAGAATCCCAAGCAGGCTCCTTGATGTCAGCACAGAGCGACACGCAAGGCTCAAACCCATGAACCGTGAGATCATGACCTGAACCGAAACCAAGAGTCAGGCGCTTAACCAACTGAGCCACCCAGGCGCCCCTAAGCAATGCTTCGAGGCATGAACTTGGGCGGCTGAGTTACAGTAAACCAGGAAAGTCCCTGCCCAGGGCCCCCACCGCCAGGACTACCAAAATGAGACGTGCTTCACCTACCAGGCTCAGGGCGCCTGGAGAAAGAGCTTCCCGCTGGGCAGCAGCGCCTCCCATTCGGGACAGGAAAGCGACTGCTTAGATTAATAATAGTCCCAGTATAGGAAGTGGTGTGGGTGGGGTGGGGGAACAGGTTCTACTGCCAGACCTCTAATGACAAAAAGCTGAGTACTTTTTCTTATGGGGGGGGATTCCAGTTTTACTGAGAAATAATTGACATACATCACTGTGTAAGTTTCAGGCGGACAGCAGCTGGCGCAAGTCACCACATATGATGACGTGTGATACAGCAGGTGCAGCTGACATCCCTCTTCTCACAGAGACACAAGAAAGAGGGAGCCCCCCGGGTGGCTCAGCTGGCTAAGGGTCTGACTCTTGGTTTTGGCTCAGGTCACGATCTCACAGTTCTTGAGTTCAAGCCCCGCGCTGGGCTCTGTGCTGACGGTGCAGAACCTACTTGAGATTCTCTCTCTCCCTCTCTCTCTCTGTCCCTCCCCTGCTCACGCTCACTTGGGCATGCATGCTCTCCCTCTCACGCACTCGCTCTCTCTCTCTCTCCCCCCCTCAAAATAAGTAAATAAACTTTAAAAAAAAATAAAAAGAAAGAAAAAGAAAACAACTTTCTCCTTGTGATGAGGACTCGCAGGATTTACTCTCAACAACCCCCCTGTAGGTCACAGGGCTGCGGTCGTCAAGGTGTGTGAGGTCGCCAGGAACCCACTGCACCTGCTTTCAGGGTGGCCCCACCCTCAGCTGGAATGGCCCCCTCGGGCCTCTGCACGTGGCTGTTTAGATAGGAGTGAGCAACTCCCAGTTCTACCGAGGCCCTCTGCTTCCTAACTTGGAAGTTCAAGGCTCACATCTCTCTGGTTCCTAGTAAGCAGGCTTGACTCCCAGAGTCCAGGTTTTCCATATGAGCCTGTGGCGATTATAGCCCGCAGGTCTACTTTCACCAGCCCCTCGACAGGCGAGCTACTGGGGGCCCACACGAGGGCCAGGTTACCGGTGCTGCCACTCAGCGCACGTGTCTGCAACAAGTGCGGAAACAGCACGGCAAATGCTTACGCTTCGACCTTTATTATTTCAGTCATTTCGAAACTATGGCCAGCAAAGGAGGGAGGGAGCAGTCTCCAGGACAACAGGCTTTGTGCACACAAATGTATTTGGCTGGGTCCCTCCCTTTTGTGACCACCCTGCGACACCATGTCTGAGCACCTCCTTGCCGTTCACTCCGGGCCCACCCTTTGAGGAACTCCAGGACAGTCGAGTGAGGGGCACCTGGGTGGCCTCAGTCAGTTAAGTGTCCGACGTCAGCTCAGGTCATGATCTCACAGTTTGTGGGTTCGAGCCCCACGTCGTGCTGTCAGCTAGCTGGGAGCCTGGAGCCTGTCTTCGGATTCTGTGTCTCCCTCTCTCTGACCCCCGCATGCTCACACGGTCTCTCTCTCTCTCAGAAATAAATAAAACATTAAAAAAAAAAAAGAGTGTGGTCATTTATGTGGCAAACTAGTGAAACCCTGAAGCTCCGCCTACAGAGGCTGCCCCTCTACGCGCAGGAGCTCGGGGTCTTGACTCTTACAAAATGGTCCTCCCTAGATATACACAAAGACATATTCATGCACGCAATAGCTCCAGAGAGAACCCCAGAGAGCACCCCCAGCTCTCTAGGAGGGGAACTGGGTCGGGTACAGAAGGGCGACTTAACCTCTCCACAATTCATTCTCTTGAACCTTCTGACTTTCGTACCTTGTACATGTTCCTAAACCTTTTTCTTCCAACTCTACACACCCTTCCTTGACCCTCTCAAGGGTCCTCTTCTCCTAACTAACACATAATAACACCAGTTACCAATCGTAGAGACAGAGCCCCAGCTAAGCATTTTACATGCATCACCTCATCAATAATTCTGGCCAATAAACTTATGTGTGAGGTCATCAGCATCCCCATTTTGCAAGTGAAGAAACGGAGGCTTGCAGAGGCCAAGAATTTTGCCCAAAGGCACATATCTAGTAAGTATAAGAATGAGTAAGGGCCCAGGTATGTCTACTTCTAACCAGCACCCTATACTGCAAGGGCCCTGCGGGAGACAGTCTGTCCCACTGTCACAGCTAGAGGTGGATGAGTATTGCAGGCATCTATAGGTGAGGCCATCTATAAGCACCCCAAAGTGCACAGGACAGCTCGCGACAAAGATTTACGCAGCCCTGAATGTCAATAACATCAAGGTTCAGAAGGGGCGCCTGGGTGGCTCAATGGGTTAAGCGTCCGACGTCAGCTCAGGGCACAATCTTGAGGTCTGTGAGTTCAAGCCCCGCATCGGGCTCTGTGCTGACAGCTAAGAGCCTGGAGTCTGCTTTGGATTCTGTGTCTCCCTCTCTCTCGCCCCCTCACCAACCCCCACCCCCACCCCCCGCTCACACTCTCTCTCAAAAATAAATGAACAACAAGAAAGCCCATCAAAGTTGAGAAGCCATGCTCTACTAGAAAAAGACAGAGAAACTATCTTCTGACCTAAACTCTCAACTCTTGTAGGTCACCATGTTCACATCCCCTACTCCAGCCAGATACCCAACAAACCATCGGGTTCTCATGTCTTCAATCAACAGCACGCCAATCGCACGTCACACTGGCATTCTCTCCACCCTGACTGCTTGTTCCTCTCTAGCCCACCAAGGCTGATCACTCATCCATCCAAGCAGGTTTACCGGGCACCGGCGATGTGCCAGGAAATGAGCTCCCCAGTGGGATGACCAGGAGAAACAAGCCCCCGTCCCTGCCTGCATGATGCCGACGCGCTAACCAGGAGACGCACAGAGAAACCTAGGCTTATAACGTGAGGTAGGGATGCACTTAGAGATCAGCACAGGATGCTAAGAAATCCGCAGAGGAGGAGCCCCACACTCCGCTGGGCTGGGGGAGCGGGCAGGGCCTGGAGAAAGCTTCCCAGGAGCACTTGCACTTATGGGAATTAAACAGGCAGAGGCAATCCTTCCCTTCCCAAAGGACCCCTAGCCAGACCAGAGTATGGTCTCTGAGAATCCACAGATGGACCCCTTTAAAGAGAGAGCATGGTAGAACTCCCGGAGCAGTCGCTGACCCCCCCCTGCACACCCGGGAGAATTCCTGCCTTGAGCAAGGACACAACCCGGCTTCCCCACAGGGAATTCTCAAAAACAATTCTGTGACGTAGGTACTGTTATTCCGATTTGACAGATGAGGAAACTAGGGCGCAGCAGTGACGCGACTGGGCCTCAGGACACAGCCACTAAACAGAGAGGTAGGGATTCACACCCAACACCAGAGTCCCTACCGCCTCTACCTGAGGGGACCTTCACAAATGTCAATCCAAACACATTATTCACCCTGGAGCTCCCCCGTCTCCACAGAGCCTTTCACGTCACTCATCCTTCCCCCGGGTGCCTCACCCTTGGGGAGAGGCTCCTGTGGTGTTGCTTGTGTTGTACGCTGATGGCCCACAGGTCGGCGAGCTCCTTGCTCTCAGGATCCAGTCTTCCCCCGCTGGCACCTGGCACGGCGTCTGACCCACTGGGCACAGGGGGAGCCGGACACATTAACAGGCCCAGGTTCCCTGCGCCCGGGCAACGTCAACCTACCTGAAGCCAGAGCAGTCCACCTTGGGGAGAGAGAGGCGTGGGGAGCACGCCCAGCCTTCCCTCACCAACGTGGGGGACATCCCCTCAGGCTGGGCCCAAGCCCCAGAGTCAGCAATCCAGTCACATGGGGACCAAGCAGGCTCCTTCAGCCAGCTTTCCCTCCAGCTTTGGGAGTCATGATTCGTTCCTTGGCTGTACACCAGATATTCGTGTTCAGGGACACGTCGTACAAGAGTGTGTCTCTTTAAACATTAGAACCTTAAAAGGAATGAACATGTGCTTGCCGCTCTGGCCTTCCCGTTCTGCCAGATGGGGTGCATATGACAATGGGAGGGGCTGCAGCAGCCAGCTCGGGCCACGAGGCAGAGATCTGGGTTCAAGCAAGAAGAGCCACACGATCGCCAGAACCCCGTTTCCGGATGCTTCACAGAACAGGACGCCCTACCAGCTCTGGGCTGCCTACCCCGAGATTATTAAGAGGAGAGGAGTAAACTTGGACTTTGTTTCGGCCCCTGTATTTTGGGATTGCTTTGCCAGAGCACGTTAGGTTGCACTTGATTAAAACAAGGTGTGAGCATCTGCCCAGTGATTAACCTAGTCCGCTCGTCATTATTAGTAAACCAGGATAGTGATGGCAAGAGTCTCCGAGCCACACTCAGATATGGTCCTCACTGTAGCGTTTGAAAGAAAAAGTTACCTTGAAAGGGTGATTTGAATCACGCTGAGCCTAGAGAAGCTGACCTTCTGGTTTGTCTCGTGCTTGAGCATTATATACATACCTCAGATTTCCAAGGAGCCCAGGCTACTCTTTTCCGACAGTTTGCGTAAACTCCAGCTTCGCTCTCCTCCTCCAGCTCATCACCTGAATCAAAGACACCCAAGCAGAAAATCAGATGAGGGGGCGCCTGAGTGGCTCAGTTGGTTGAGCGTCCGACTTCAGCTCAGGTCATGATCTCACGGCTCGTGGGTTAGAGCCCCATGTCGGGCTCTGTGCTGACAGCTCAGAGCCTGGAGCCTGTTCTGGCTTCTGTATCTCCTTCTCTCTCTGCCCCTCCCCCGCTCATGCTCTGTATTACTCTGTCTCTCAAAAATAAATAAATGTAAAAAAAATCAGATGAGGACCTGCAAGGCACCTGCTCCCTAAAAGCTGCCCTTTCTCGTTCACCCATGAAACACAGGCAAATTCAGAGCCCTGAGCACAGAGCCCAACACAAAGTCAGTGCTCAGCATACAAGCTCATTTGGATCATTACCGGCCTGCTGCGTGCTGGACACCATGCCAGACACAGGGGACACAGAGATGAGTAAACCCGCTCCCAGCCCTCACGCTCAGGAACCCCTTCTTCCCAGAGAGATGTTCCACAAATAAGCAAAAGCAACAAGGCTGTGCCCGAGTTACCGCACTGCTATGGCGTGAGCAGTCCTCCGGGGTGTCTCAGACACTCCTGCTTCCCATTCCACGCCCTTGCCCTAGGAGAGCACACCCCCTTCCACAGCCTTAGTGACGTTGATGGATGACGACTTCTAGCTCGCCACCATACACTTGAATGTTTCACAGGCACCCACTTTCAACATGTTCAAAACTAAACGTGTCTTCCCTTCTCACAGCTGCTCCCCACCCTGTTCCCTATCCACCACCTGCCGGTCATAAATATGAGGTCAATCCTCACACCTCTCTGCCCCTAACTTCCTCATCTATGTAGACACCAAAACCTCTCTCCCCACCCTCTGCCTCTAACCCAACTCAAGACCAGCCTCATTTCTCACCTGGATTCTTCTAGCAGTCTCTTAATGGGTCTCCAGGCCTGCTCCCTTTAATGCCTCCTCCACACAGCCAGGTGATCTTTCTAATCCACAAATCTGATTCTTAAATGGCTTTCCATTAACCTAAAACTTAAAAGTCCTTAACTAGGTTTACAAGGCCCCATAGGACCAGACCCCAGCCTGCTTCTGGAGTCCTACCTCTTATCTTGGTCTCTAGGCAGAGAACTTAATTCAGTTATTCCACTAGCTCCTAAGCTTTCTCACAAACTCCCATCTTCAACCAAGAATACTCCCCCTTTTTTTTTTTGTCTCTGTTAGGTCTCGGCTTCTGGGGACCAGAAGCGCCCCTGGATTCGCCTAGACCGAGTGAAGTGCCTCTACTCTGTTTCCCGAGCAAGGAGAACTTTTCGGCTTTTCTTCCTTCACGGCAGTACGGGAATCGCCTATTTATCTCTAAGGCTCCCACATGAGTCTCCGCTCTAAACGAATAATCACAGCAACGAACACATACAGCATTTACTTTGTGCTAGGAAGTGCTCTCAGCACCTTACACCTGTTACCTTTATCTTTAAAACAACCTTAGGAGGCAGGTTTTGTTACCATCTCTGCTTTATGGGGAAACCCGGGGCACACAGCGAGAACCTAATGTGCTCCAGGATACAGCTGGCAAGCACGGAGTCCGGATTCAAACCCCGGCTGCCTGGCTCCGCAGTTCACACTTTCAACCACTACACCAGGATCAAGTCTGTCTGGTTCACTTGCTCTAGCCTCACAAGCTCTCAGGTGCCGAGCCGCCGTGGGTGGAAGGAAGGAATGAATGAAACAGCCCTATACATGGGCAGTGTCGACCTCNCCCCCGACCCGCCGACGCGAGCTGCCCCAACACCCTGCCACGCTGCGGCCGCAGAACGACCACCCGCCACGGCGCGCGGGGTCAAGGGACGGTGACAGCCCGGCGGCGGGGGCGGAGATGCTCCCAACTGGGGTGTCACCCAAGCCGGGAGGCGACTCGCGCTCCCTCGCAGGAAATGCCGGTCCGCTCGCCCCTCAGCGCTCGCTCACCTGGCGGCGCCCCCCGCCGGGCTGCCCCGCACCCTCCCTTGCCCCGTGGGGTCCCCCCCAGTCCCGGTTCCCTTCCCATTCCACTTCCCTCCCCTCCCCCACACAACCGTCCCCAGTGTCCCGCTGAGCCCCATCCTTCACCGCCTCCGCCTGGCGCCCGGGACTCCCCGGGCCCCGGGCGTTTGCTGGCCCTCACCTGCCATGTCCCAGACCCCACCGTAGAGGGAGGTGCATCACGGCCGCGAGAAGGCCGGGGACGGCACTTCAGAGCAGACAAAGGGCGCCGCCATGTCAGAGTCGGGCGGAACCGACCTCGCCGGCTTCCCGGCTGCAACTTCCGGCGCATGCGCAGCGCCCGCGCCGGCCGAGGCCCGCGGACAGGCGCATGCGCCTTGCCATCCAGAAGTTCTGTATCACAGTACTTGTGCACTTCGAATTGTCCTCATTGTAACCCCTCCTTGGTTTTCTATTCCAAACATAACAGTAACAGCTTCTCCGCGTTCAGTGCTTACTGTGTGCCAGGCACTATTAGACGCTTTACGTGCATGATCTCATTAAATCTTCTCACCAACCGTAGGGGTAGTCTGTTTCTCCTTTTGAAGAAGAAAAAACGGAGGCCCAGGAAAGGTGAACGAATTGCCTGCCCATTGTCACGTATCTTACAAGTGGTGGAGCAGAGATGTGAACCGGTTGTGGCCCCAAAGCTGCAGATCCCCATTTATGTTTTTCTACCTTCTGAGCCAGTCATTGCCCCTTTCTCTATTTAGGACAAATCCAGGATTAGCCTGGGTGTGAATGAGGGTGCTGGAAACAAACCAAAAAAAGTGCAGACTTGAACAGTCCCTCTCTGGCCTCTTTCCAACTTTTCAGCACCTCTAGCCCATGGACTTTACTTCCTCACAGTTCGGGGGCTTTCTCCTTTCTTCACTTCTGATCCTGCTTATTTCCCATGAATTTTAACAACATACTTGTCACCGCCCTGAACTCCTTTGCTCCCTTGTCTTTTTGTCACATGGATTTTGATGAAGTTTTGAGGTGATGGTAGGGTGGTCCGAAGACAACAGCCAAGAAAGAATTCTTGAAGACGTCTCTGGTGCAAAAAGGTGATTTTGTTAAAGCGTGGGGGCAGGATCCGTGGGCAGGATGAGCTGCACTGGGGTCCTGACTGGCAACTCATATACCCTCAGGTTGGAAGGGGGTCAGGGATAGAGTAAGTCCGTGAGATATTTTTGGAAGCAAGTTTTCCAGGACCTTGAGGGGCTAGCTGTTGCTAGGGAAACACCATTTATTACCATTTAATAAAACCTCAGTCATGAGACCCTTCAGATTATATCGGGGGGGCCATAAGCCTGGAGTAGGATATTTTGCCAACATATATCTTGGGGCAGTTGAGATAAAGGAAGTAGACTTACAGGATCCTGGAGGTTGCGATGTTAAGCTAAGATTCTCCTTTGCCCCTAGCAAAGTGTCATCATCAAGGCAGCTGAACTCCTAGAGGGAGGTCACTCTGCCTGTTTCAAGGACTTGTCAATGGGCTATGGGCAGTAAGAGAATTTAATTTTTCATTTGCCTTAGTTTCCCACATCACCATGGCAAGCACTTAAATGCCTTTCCTTTGTTTTTGGGTAGCCAGGAGGGTACAAGAAATATCACACGTATTCCACCAGGTAGGGGGTGGGGAGGGAAGAGGGTGTGCTGTTAGCCTATATTTTGCCCTCGGCTTGCCCCGTGCTCCCTCTTCAGATTTGGTAAGCTTTCCAACCCTCAGTAAATCCTACTGCTCCTTCTCTCTTTGCTTGTACCCACAGCCAAGCACACCTGGAGAAAGTACCCAAAGGGACAGACTATCCCCTACAAATTCACAATGGCTAGGGCACCTGAGTGCCTCAGTCAGTTGAGCGTCCGACTTTGGCTCAGGTCATGATTCACGGTTCATGGGTTCAAGCCCCGCGTCGGGCTCTGTGCTGACAGCTAGCTCAGAGCCTGGAGCCTGCTTCAGACACTGTCTTCCTCTCTCTCGGACCCTCCCCTGCTCACTTTGTCTCTCTCTCTCTCTGTCTCTCTCAGAAATAAATAAAAACATTTAAAAAAAAATTCACGATGGCTAGCCTGAAAAGGAACCTCAGTAAACATGGGTCAGCCAAGTCACCACTCCTCCCTCCACAATAACTTGGGAAACTAAAAAACTCAGTAGCAGTTGACTTCGCCCTTTCTCTAACAGGAAAATCATAGCAAATCTGATAGGACCCCTCTTGTGCTCCCAATACGAAGGACACAAATCTACCTCTGTGTCCATCTGTGTTGGATGTAGTCCATCCACTCCTTCCAGAATCTAAAAAGTTCAAATAGGGGCGCCTGGGTGGCTTAGTCGGTTAAGTGTCCGACTTTCGCTCAGGTCATGATCTCGCGGTTCGTGGGTTCGAGCCCCGCGTCAGGCTCTGTGCTGACTGCCAGCTCGGAGCCTGGAGCCTGTTTCAGTCTGTGACTCCCTCTCTCTCTGACCCTCCCCTGCTCACGCTGTCTCTCTCTCTCTCTCTCCTAGAAATAAATAAAAATATTTTAAAAAATAAAATTAAAAAAAATAATAAAATGTTCAAATACCATTTCCCAGACTCAGCTGCAGTTAGAATTCCAGATACAGATGGGTTCTGCCAGTTGGTAAGATTGGATGGAAGGTGGAAGTGAGGCAGTAGCCATTGTCCTACCCGATGTTAGCCCGTTGCTGCTGACAGGCAAGGTCACACAGATGTGAGGGTTTGTAGCAGCGCATGGTGGCCAGTCTCCTGCTTTACTAGTGTTCAGAAGCGTCTGTGACATGGTGACAGCCAAACTCAGCATTCCAGTGCCTGGGAACCAGCTTCTAGTCCCAAATCTAGATCCATGGATTCCTGCTGGTGGTCTGTTGAATGCCATAATCTCAGTGGTGGCTTCTTGATTCCTCATCTTCCTGATTGTGGCAGAAGTAATAGCCTACGATTGGTGAGTTCCATGGTATTCTGAGAGCCATTGCTAGGGAACCATTCATTCAGCCCCTTCAATAATGTTACAAACACTCAGTTTTGGGGGTGCCTGGGTGGCTCAGTCAGCTCAGGTCATGATCTCACGGTTTGTGAGTTTGAGCCCCACATCAGGCTCTGTGCTGACAGCTCAGAGCCTGGAGTCTGCATCGAGATTCTGTGTCTCCCCTTCTCCCTGTCCGTCCACACCCGTGGTCTGTCTCTCTCTGTCTCTCAAAAAAATGAATAAAAACGTTAAAAATTTTTAAAAACCAAACACTTAATTTTCTGTATTAAATCCCTTTTCGGTTAAGAGAAGACTGGAGACAACATGAGGGATCCTTGTAGTGACGGAAACGTTGTGTGCCTTGACTGTATCAATGTGAATATCCTGGTCGTGATAGTGTTCTATGGTTTTGCAAGATGTTAGCATGGGAGAAACTGGGTAAAGAAGGGCGGTGGAGGAATTGCTCTGTGTTGGTCCTTGTGATTGCATGTGAGCCTACGTTTGTTGGTTGTTTTTTTTTTTCAAAATAAAAAGTTTAAAGAGAAACCCCAGCAATGTTACTATTTCTACAGGAAACCGACCCCCAAGGGGTCAGGTCATTAGATTTGAAGGTGATGCAGAGCTCCCTATTTTGTGCGGAGGCAGGGGAATAGTTACATAAGTTATCAATTATCACAATAAGTATTGTTGCCTGGGGGAAAGTGCCTGATAAAGACAGGCTTTGATAGAGGGAGTGGTTGCTGTAAGTGACCATTATCGGGAAAATGAAGACAATGAGGACTGGTGGGTAGGCTGGCTATTTATAATTTCACTGAAGACTTTAAAAATATATTTAGGGTTTAAAAATATATATATATATATATTTTTTTAGGGTTTAAATTCTCAGCTAAAGACAGGAGCAGAGAAGCAAGAGCCATCCCTGACTACTCTAAAAATTGAATATCGGGGCGCCTGGGTGGCTTAGTCGATTAAGCGTCCGACTTTCACTTAGGTCATGATCTCGCGGTTCGTGGGCTCGAGCCCCGCGTCGGGCTCTGTGCTGACTGCCAGCTCAGGGCCTGGAGCCTGTTTCAGAGTCTGTGACTCCCTCTCTCTCTGACCCTCCCCTGCTCACGCTGTCTCTCTCTCTCTCTCTCCTAGAAATAAATAAAACATTAAAAAAAATTTTTAAAAATTGAATCTCATCTCTTGTAGTTACATGGTTTCTGCAGCCCCAAATTAGAGCTGATCCTGTGGGTTGCTGAACTGTAATATAATTGCAATATAAGTTGTGTTCACAGCCTGGCCAGGTGCATTGAATGGGAACAAGTAGCACTTGGGAATCAAAACAGGGGTGTTTGGGTGGATACAGATGACTAAATTCCCTTACTTTCCAAATCCAAAATTCAATGACTCTTTTACAAAGACATGCGGCCCCTTCCTCCCATTGAATGAAACTAACCCTGCTTTCCCTGGGAAGCACGTACTGACCTTATCTGAGGAAGTTATTTTACAAAGAGATGCTTATTCCTCTCCGAGATCACCATCCTTTATTTGTCTTCAGATCTGAATCCAGTACAGAGTGCCTCAGGGAACAAGCACATGGTCTGCCCAGAGAGGTGATGAAAGAAAGAGAGAGAGTGAGAGAGAGAGAGAAAGAGAGAGAAAGGAAGGAAGAAACAAAGAAACAAAGAAAGAAACAAAGAAAAAGAAGGAAGGAAGAAAGGAAGAAGAAGAGCAAACCTTAGCTAATAAATGAGCTGAACCCTAGAGAGGGTACGTGTAACTTAGACATGCTAAGTCAGGGAGGAAGGAACATAACATTAGATTTGGCCGAATTTATAAATATAAGTGCACATGGCAGACTTGTGAGTTTTACTGTCCCAGCTCTATCAGCTGAGAATGGGTCTAACAGCACAGTTGGTTGATTGATTGATATCTAGACCCAACCGCCGTCTTTATTAAGTGAAGTTGAATTGCCAGAAACTCCTTAGAATAATATCCAAGGAGGAATCTAAACATTTGGGCTAGAGCGCTGAGAGCAGGAGCTAAGTATGCATGTGTTGATGGAATGAGTGAAGGATTATGACTTGCCTGGTTTCTCATTAAGGACTATTGCTGCTGTCTATTACTAAGGGACTCCCTCGGCCCCAGGGCTACCCCCTCCGCTGTCTCCTCCCTTTAGCTATCAGAGGGACACACAGGGCTCTTCACCATCTCTGGAATCTCCAACCAAAGCCCCATCCACCCCCTACACTAATGTCCTCCCAAAGCTCAATAATTATTTACATGTGGGCCATTGCCCAATGAGGAGAAACTGGTGGTTGAGCAGCTTGTGGGGCTGTAAACTTGAAGGGTTGCAGATAAACTGCCAAATATCTACTTATACAATTTAGTTTATTAGTTTGATTATACACAGGTTGTAGATCACGAATTATACAACAGTATCTTAATTTATAAATGCAATGATGTTTTTTTTCTTTGTTAATTTGTCACGAAACAGTTTTCTTGGGGTGCCTGGGTGGCTCTGTCAGTTAAGCATCCGAGTTTGACTCAGGTCATGATCTCAAGGTCCGTAGGTGGGTTCGAGCCCCACATCGGGCTCTGTGCTGACAGCTCAGAGCCTGGAGCCTGCTTCGGATTCTGTGTGTGTGTCTCTCTCTCTGCCCTCCTCCACTTGCACTCTGTATCTTTCTCTTTCTCTCAAAAATAAACACTAAAAATTAAAAAAAAATAAACAGTTTTCTTAATTCTTCAGAGGCATCCTTGGCATACATCCTTGACACACACATTTTAATTCATCTCCATTTTGAAAATGTGACAAAGTACTAGATAAAATAGGGGTACCTGGCTGACTCAGTTGGTCGAGCATGCAACTCTAATCTCAGAGTCATGAGTTTGAGGCCCTCGTTGGGTTTACAGCTTACTTTGAAAAGAAAAGAGAGGCACCTGGGTAGTTCAGTTGGTTGAGTGTCTGAGTTCAGCTCAGGTCATGATCTCACAGTTCATGAGTTCGAACCCTGTGTTGGGCTCTGTGTTGACAGCTCAGAGCCCAGAGTCTGCTTTGGATTCTAGGTCTCCATCTTTCTGTGCCCCTCCCCCCTCACACTCTGTCTCTCTCTCCAAAAATAAATAAACACTTAAAATTTTTTAAAAAGAGGGGCGCCTGGGTGGCTCAGTTGGTTAAGCGTCTGACTTCAGCTCAGGTCATGATCTCACAGTTCATGGGTTTGAGCCCCGTGTCGAGCTCTGTGCTGACTGCCAGCTCAGAGCCTGGAGCCTGTTTCAGATTCTGTGTCTCTCTCTCTCTGCCCCTCCCCTGCTCATGCTGTCTCTCTCTCAGAAATAAATTTTTAAAAAAATAATAAATTTTTTAAAAAATTTTTTAAAGAAAAGAAAAACAATAAATACCAGATAAAATAATAAAATGAAATAATAAATCTAGATAAAAATAATATATTCTTTATGCCCATCATCCAGATTCAATAGTTGTTATGCTACAGGTACTTAATATATCCTTCTTTTCCTTTTTCTTTCTTTTTTTAATCTCTGAAGTGTAAAAAAGCAAACCCCAGGGGTGCCTGGGTGGCTTAGTCAATTAAGTGTTCGACTCTTGATTTCAGCTCATGTAATGATCTCATGGTTTGTGAGTTCGAGCCCCATGATGGGCTCCACACTGTCTCGGAGCCTGCTTGGGATTGTCTCTCCCTCTCTCTGTGCGTCTCTTCCTCTCTCAAAATAAATAAACTTTAAAAAAAGATAAAGCAAACCCCAGATATGTTATTCCATCCTTATATAATTTAGTGTGCAATTCTTTTTTTATGCTTTTTTTAAAATTTTTTTAATGTTTTATTTATTTCTAGGAGAGAGAGAGAGAGAGAGAGAGACAGTGTGAGCAGGGGAGGGTCAGAGAGAGAGGGAATCACAGACTCTGAAACAGGCTCCAGGCTCTGAGCTGGCAGTCAGCACAGAGCCCGACGCAGGGCCCGAACCCACGAACCGCGAGATCATGACCTAAGCGAAAGTTGGACGCTTAACCGACTAAGCCACCCAGGCGCCCCTAATGCTTATTTATTTTTGAGAGAGAGAGAGGGACAGAGCACATGCAGGAGAGGGGCAGAGAGAGAAGGAGACACAATTCAAAGCAGGCTCCAGGCTCTGAGCTGTCAGCACAGAGCCCGACGTGGGGCTGGAACCCATGAACCGTGAGATCATGACCTGAGCTGAAGTCAGACGCTTAACCTACTGAGCCACCCAGGCGCCCCCCCCCCCCTTTTTATTTTTGGATTCCTTCTTTGGAAAGTTCCCCATCAACCTCCCATGTAACAGTTTCTTCATTTGAGTCTATGATTTCATTCAAGGTCGTAAAATGGTGCATTTCTGATGCTATCATTCTTTTCCACATTTATTAGCTGGAACTTTTTAAAAGTTATTTATTTATTTAAGTAACTTCTACCCACCCCCGCAAGGTGGGGCTTGAAGAACCCAAGATCAAGAGTCACGTAGTCTTCCTACTGACTCACCCAGGCGCCCCGGTTGGAATTCTTGTGTAAACAAGAACTTTCCCTCACCAACTAAAGCCAAAGTTACCTGGAAATAAATTCATTCAGAGAAGTAGGATAGAGCTCGTTTCCTTTAAAACAAAAGCAAAAACAACTCTATTGAGATATAATTCACATGCCATATAATTCACCTTTTGCAAACGTATATTTCAGTGGTTTTTAGTATATTCACGGAGTTGTGCAAACATCACTACTCTCTAATTTCAGCACATTTTCATCACCCCAAAAAGAAAACCTTACACCCATTAGCAATCACTCCCCCCACCCCAGCTCCCTGGCAATCACTAGTCTACTTTGTGCTGATGGCTTTGCCCATTTAGAACATTCCATATAAATGGAGTCACACAACATGTAGCTTCTTTCAAGTAGTTTTCAAGCTTCACCCCTGCTGTGGTGTGTATTATCACTTCACTCTTTTTTCTAGTCAAATAATAATGCGTTGGGGCACCTGGGTGGCTCCATCAGTTAACTGAGTTGGTTTCAGCTCAGGTCATGATCTCCTGGTTCATGGGTTTGAGCCCCTCATCAGGGCTCATTGGAATGTTCTCTCCCCCTCTCTCTGCTCCCCCCTCTCCTGCCCTCTCTCAAAATAAATAAACTTTAAAATATTATTATTTAAAATAATAATATTGTGTTGNTATATATATATATTCCTATTTTTGCTGTTATAAATAATACTACTCTAAACATTTGCATACAAGTTTTTGTGTGGACATATGCTTTCACACCGCCAAACAGTTTTCTAAAATGACTACACCAGGGGCACCTAGGTGGCTCAGTCGGTTAAGCATCTGACTTCAGGTTAGGTCATGATCTCTCTGTTAATGAGTTCAAGCCCTGCACCGCTCTGTGCTGACAGCTTGGAGTCTGGAGCCTGCTTGGGATTCTGTCTCCCTCTCTCTCTGCCCCTCCCCCACTCACACTGTGTGTACGTGTGTGTGTCTCTCAAAAATAAACAATAAAAAAAATTTTTTTAAATGACTGCACCATTGAACAACCCCCCCCCAGTAATCTAGGAGGGTTCCAATTTTCCACATCCTAACTAACAGCTGTTATTGTCTGTCGTTTGTATGTTTAATTTCCTTTTTTACTTTTTTAAGATTTTACTTTTAAGTAATCTCTCTGCCCAACATGGGGCTCAAACTCATAACTTTGAGATCAATAGTTGCAGACTCCCCCAACCAAACCAGCAAGCTGCCCCCAATGTCCTTTTTTTAAAAAAAATGTTTATTTATTTTTGAGAGAGAGAGAGACAGAGAGAGCGAGCACGAGTGGGGGAGGGGCAGAGAGAGACACACACAGAATCCCAGAGCCTGGAGCCTGAGCTGTCAGCACAGAGCCCAACATGGGGCTCGAACTCGTGGACCGTGAGATCATGACCTGAGCCAAAGTCTGACGTTAGGCAGACTGAGCCACCCAAGTGCCCCTCCAACATCCTTTTAATTTTCAACTTTCAGAGTGAGAAGTCGTTCTGTTTACTTCCACTGGCATACAACGTGAGTTCTCCTCATTCACTTTTTTAAAATAATTTTTAAGTTCCAGAATAATCTTGGGGGCGCCTGGGTGGCTCAGTCAGTTGAGCGTCTGACTTCGGTTCAGGTCACGATCTCATGGTTCGTGGGTTGGAACCCTGTGTCGGGCTCTGGGCTGACAGCTAGCTCAGAGCCTGGAGCCTGCTTCAGATTCTGTGTCTCCCTCTCTCTCTGCCCCTCCCCAGCTCGTGCTCTGTCTCTCTCTATCTCAAAAATAAACTATAAAAAATTTTTTTTTAATTCCAGAATAATCTTAGATTTATTGAAGTTGCAAAGATAGTACAGAGTCCTTTTACACTCCACCCTCAATTTCCTCTATTGTTAATGTCTTAGGTGAACATGGCACTTTTGTCAAAACTAAGAAAGCAACATTGGTCCAGTACTGGTCGCTAACCTCCAGACTTCATTTGGATTTCATAGGTTTATCTGCTAACGTCCTTTCTTGGTTCTGAGGTCCATCCAAGATCCCAGAATGCATTTCATCATGGCGTCTTCTTATCCCCCTTCCTTCTGTGATGGTTTCACAGCCTTGTTTTTCATGATCTTGACCATTTGAGAAGCACCAGGCAGGCGTTTTGCAGAACGTCCCTCGGTTTGGATTTTCCCTCCATTTTCCTCACGATTAGACTGGGATTATGGTTTTTGGCAGAAGGAGACCACAGATGAGAAGCGCCTTTCTCATCACAGGATCCCAGGAGTGCAGGGGGCCTACCCGGGTGCGGTCACTTCTAAGTCATCTAACATAAGCAACAATATCTAGGTAGAGTTTCTTTTCTTTGATTTTTGCACAACATAGCAGTTTTCTTTTCCTGCTGTAACAAAGTACCACAACCTAGTGGCTTAAAGCAACACGAGTTATTATCAGTTGGTCAGAAGCCTTACATGGGTTTCACTGTGTTGAAATTAAGTTCCTCCATGCGGGTTCGAGGGGGAAAATCCCTGTCCTTGTCTTCTCCAGCTTACAGCAGCTGCCCAAATTCCTTGGCTTCTGGCCCCTTAAACCGCGTACAAACCCAGCAATGACAGTTCAGCCTCACATGCTGCCTCTGGCCTTTTCCCATCAACATATCTCTTTCTAACCCAGCCAGGAAATGTTCTCCAATTTTAAGAACTAGTGTGATTAAATTGTGCCCACTTGGATAATTCTGGATAATCTCCCCTTTTCAAAGCCCATCCCTGTGATATTGTGATTTATAAGAAATATATTTCTGGAGGGACCTGGGTGGCTCAAGGTGGTTAAGTGTCAGACTTCGCCTCAGGTCATGATCTCATGAGTTTGAGCCCCACACCAGGCTCCACAATGACGGGGCCGAGTCAGCTTGGGACTCTCTCCCCCTCTCTCTCTGCCCATCCCCCTCCCCTCAAAATTAATAAATAAGCGTCAAATATAGATAAGTATAATACAATACAACACAAATATTATATAAATAAATAAATATATATATATTTCTGATCTTTGTTCTGGTTCCCGGCCTTTGGAATTGCCCAACTGTTGAGGGCCAGAAAGGTGTCTTTTGTTATGTTAACAAGGCCACTTTTAGAATGCGCCTAGGTCACTTAAGGAGTTGCCTGGTTGCCAGGGCAACCAACAAAGTGATTAGAGTTGGAACTTCCAGCCCCACCCAGTCACCTCAGGAAGGGGTGAGGGGCTAGAGATTGAGTTCAGTCACTAATGGCCAATGATTTAGTCAATCACGCCTGTTGAACGATGCTCCAAAACAAACAAACAAACAAACAAAAAACACCCAAAAGGACAGGGTTCAGGGAGCTTTGGGGCTGGGTGAACACATGGAGGAGATTCTTGAAGAGTGGAGATTCCGGGAAGAGCGTTGCCCTCAGAGACTATTAGTAACTCCACCCCATTCTCCATCCCTTGCCTGTGCATCTCCTCCTTCTGGCTGCCCCTGAGTTGTATCCTTTTATAATAAACTGATAATCTAGTAGATAAAATGCTTCTCTGACTCCTGTGCTCTGCTCTAGCAGATAAATCCAACCCAAGGAGGGGGTCGTGGGAAACTCTGATCTATAAATCAGAAGCACAGATGACAACGTCGAATTGCAATTGGCATGACCGGTGGGGAGACAGGAAGTCATGTGGGACTGAGCCCTTAACCTGTGGGATCTGATGCTGTCTCCCAGCAAGGTAGTGTCAGAATTGAGTCAATTGCTTGGTGGTGTGGGGGGAAAAACCCACATACATCGGAACTGATGGTAGAAGTGGATTACCCTTAATCACAAATGCAAAGTCCTTTTTGCTGTGCCAGCAAACACAGTCGCAGGTTCCGGGGACTGGGGTATCCATATCTTTGGGACCATTATTCTTATACCATAGAGTTCCTTGTGATGTATAGAAGTGATATTGTTTCCATTTAACGTAGCAATACTGATTTTCTTTTTAATGTAGATTTCCAATAAATGAGCAAACAAACAGAAACAGGCTCATAAATACAGAGAACAAACTGGTAGCTGTCAGAGGGGTGGGCGTGAGACAATAGGCAAAATAGGTGAAGGGAATTAAGACTTACAAACTCCCATTTATAAAATAGGAGCATCTGGCTGGCTCGGTTGGTAGAGCATGCAACTTTTTTTTTTAATGTTTTATTTATTTCTAGGAGAGAGAGAGAGAGACAGCGTGAGTAGGGGAAGGTCAGAGAGAGAGGGAGTCACAGACTCTGAAACAGGCTCCAGGCCCTGAGCTGGCAGTCAGCACAGAGCCCGACGCGGGGCTCGAACCCACGAACCGTGAGATCATGACCTAAGTGAAAGTCGGACGCTTAACCGACTAAGCCACCCAGGCGCCCCAAGTATGCAACTCTTGATCTCAGGATTGTGCATTTGAGCCCCATGTTGGGTGTAGAGATTACTTTAAAAATCAATTTTTAAAAAAGGTTTTATTTATTTAAGTAATCTCTACACCCAACATGGGGCTTGAACTTACGACCCTGAGATCAAGAGTCACACACTCTTCAGACTGAGCCAGCCAGGCACCTCTAAAAAAAAAATCTTTAATTAAAAAAAAAAGAAAGGAAGTACAAAAAAGGATGAAAAGTACAGCATAGGGAATGTAGTTGATAATATTGAAATAGTTTTGTATGGTGACAGACGGACAGAGGGTAAGTACACTTACCGTGGCGAGCATTCCTCATATGTGTAAACGTCAAATCACTAGGTCATAAGCTGAAACTAATATAATCCTCTATGTCGAGGCACCTGGGGGGCTCAGTCAGTTAAGCGTCCAACTTAGACTCAGGTCATGATCTCACGGTTCATGGGTTTGAGCCCCGAGTGGGGCTCTGTGCTGGCAGCTCAGACCCTGGAGCCTGCTTTAGATTCTGTGTCTCCCTCTCTGTGTGCCCCCCGCCCCGCCCCCGCTCTCACTCTGTCTCTTTCAAAAACAAACATTAAATATATATATATATATAGTATGTCAACTATACTTCCCTTGAAAGTATATATATACATATTTCAGTAAAAACAGTTGGTTTAACGGATGTTGTAGACTGAATGCGTCCTAATCCCTGGTGTGATGGTATTAGGAGGTGGAGCCTTTGGGAGGTGATTAGATCTAAGGAGGAAGCCCTCAGGATAGGATTAGTGTCCTGATAAAAGAGACCCCAGAGAATACTTCTGCCTCTTCCGCACTTGAAGCTTGAAGACATCGCGGGAGCGACAGCCATCAACGAACTGGTAAGTGAGTTCTCATCAAACACGGAATCTACAGACATCTTGATTTGGGCTTCCCAGCCTCCAAGATCGGGAGAAATACATGTTTCTTGTTTAACTCCCAACAGGCTAAGACAAAGGACGTGTAGGAAGTGGCTGGGGTTGAAAGAAATAAGTATCTGTTTGGTGGAAGAAGGCCTGCCTCCCAGCGACCCTACAGCAGGTCTGTTGACATAACCCTGTGGCTCAAAGCGATCCCCCAGCTGCCCCAGGCCAGTTCCTGTAGCTCCTGGTGGAATTCACTCGGCAGATCCGGATCCGGTAAATATAAAAGGTCTGGTCCTTGGGTGGGGAGCCTCATCCTGGAAGAAGCTGCTGAGAGTGCTCCTCCAGCCTGAGCTGTCCAAGGCTTTGTGGAAAGCAGCGATGAACCCTTCAGAAGACCCCAGCGCCCCAAAAGCCAGCCCCAAGGTCAGGGGCCTTGAGACAGACGGGAAGACCAGTTCAGGTAAGAGGTGGCAGAGGGGCGTCAGCACTTTCCCAAGACCAGCCAAAGGGGGCTGGAGAGGGCAGAGACCCTTCCTGGTGCTTCCAGGATTCTCAAGCCACGGGTGGGCTTCTTTTATTCCCTGTGTTAACAAATCTACCAGAATATAAGCTTCTTTCTGAGCCTGTGTTGTGATGAAAAGCACGTAGTTAAGAGAATGGATTTATTTGCTGTTTGGGTTACTCAAAAGTTAATTGTTTAAGAGTACAGGCTTTGTGGGGGCACCTGGGTGGCTCAGTAGGTGGAGCATACGGTTTGGGCTCAGGTCATGATCTCGCAGTTCGTTGGTTCGAGCCCTGCATGAGGCTCTGCTGACAGCTAGCTCAGAGCCTGGAGCCTGCTGCGGATTCTGTGTCTCCCTCTCTCTCTCTCTGACCCTCCCCAGCTCACGCTATCTCTATCTCTCTCTCAAAAATAAATAAAACATTAAAAAAAGAGTACAAGCTTTGGGGAGGGCGTCTGGGTGGCTCAGGCGGTTAAGCGTCGGACTTCAACTCAGGTCATGATCTTGTAGTTTATGAGTTCAAGCCATGCTGTCAGGCTCTGTGCTGACAGCTCAGAGCCTGGAGCCTGCTTCAGATTCTGTGTCTCCTCTCTCTGCCCCTCCCCTGCTCTCTCTCTATTTTACTTCTGAGGGAGAGAGAGACAACATGAGTGGAGGAGGGACAGAAAGGGAGACAGAATCCGAAGCAGGCTCCAGGCTCTGAGATGTCAGCACAGAACCGGACATGGGGCTCGAACTCACAAGCCGCAAGGGATCGTGACCCCAGCCGATCGCTTAACCAACTGAGCCACCCAGATGCCCCCCTCCCACAATAATGTTTTTTTAATGCAGAGCCTCATCCCTCCCACCCCTCCTCCAGTGCACCAGAGTCTGCATGTTAACGAGCCACCCGTGCAGCTCCTGTGCAGTCTGGGAGCTCTGATGTAATGGACTCTGCTCCAGAAAGCAGATGGCTGGTAGGGGGAAGCCAGGATTTAATCTCAGGTCTCCCTGAGGCTGGACCCACGCTTTTAGACTCCACTCTCCTTCCCGTCTTCCTGTGTCAACCAACCCTTTAAGGGAAGGGTAGTTAAACCCCTTAAGGGCGGGCACCAGCCTGGAAACCACACTCCACTGCTAACAGACCTTTGGTCTTTTCCCTCCTTCTAGGTGGGAAGCCGGGCTGCCATCAGAAGGCCATCCCCCCTGCGCACCTAACTTTCATCATCGACTGTGCTCGTGGCAGACAGATCTCCCTGACGGCACCCCCAGTGCTGCCCCGAGCCCCCAGTTCTAACCCAGGAACTGTCACCCCACCAATGAAGACGTATATCTTGTTCTGTGGAGAAAACCGGCCGTACCCGACTCAGAAGGCCCCCCTGGGTAGGGGACACCTTGCCCAGGCCACGGGGACTGTGCCACCCTGTGAAGGGACCGGGGCCCCAGCTTCCTCTCCAGTCAGTCCACTGGGCCCCCAGGAGGCTCCCGAAGCCAAGGGGAGCCCCTTGAAGTCTGTGCCCTCAAGGTCTTCAGCTTGGGGAACTGTTATAGGCTCGCTCAAAGCCCTCTCCTCCTGTGTCTGTGGGCAGGCAGATTAACCAGAAGAGCCCGGCCATGGGGTTGTTGGCACACCAGGCTCGAGAGCTCGGGGACTGCAATTCCCAGAACCCAACGCACGCCTCTTCCCAGCCAAGCAGAAGTCTCTTGTGCCTGAGCCAAGGAAGGGCCTCGATCGCTAAAAGACATCTGAAACAGCCACCGAGGATGCTAGGTGGTACACTCAAGGGTATTCCGCCTTCCTCCTTTCTCTCTTTGTGAGCCTTGGAGCAGAAGCAGGATCAAGGCACCTCCACCTGGAAAGAGACCAGTTCATTCATACGGCAAATTCTAATGCAGCACCTTCCGCTTCAGGCTCTGCAAAGTGCCAGGGAAGTGCTGGCTTTCTTGGAGTTCTTGCTTGGGCGGTGGGCGGGGGTGAGGGAAAGAGCTAAATATGTAACCAAATAAAGATGAATTTGAATAGCGATGAACTGAGTGCTGTGTAGGAAGGGAAGTGGGGTGCTGGGATGGGAAGTAATTGGGGCAAAGAGCTTTTCTGATACGGTGGGTGGCAAAGGCCTCTAACAAAGTGTGATCTAAAAGATGAGAAGGTGGGGCACCCGGGTGGCTCAGTCTTAAGTGCCCGACTTCGGCTCAGGTCATGATCTCGCGGTCCAAGAGTTGGAGCCCCACGTCCAGCTCTGTGCTGACAGCTCGGAGCCTGGAGCCTGCTTGGGATTCTGTGTCTCCCTCTCTCTGCCGCTCCCCCACTCACACTGTCTCTCTCTCTCTCTCTCTCTCTCTCTCTCAAAAAGATGAGGAGCCAGCACTGTGAAAATCCATGCTTCCGGCGCCACCTGGCTGACTTCTGACCCCAGGGCTGGTCAGTGGGGGGTGGGGCGGGGGGGGATGGATGGGTGCGACAGATGGGGGGAAACTTCCAGGAAATCCGAACTGGGAAATAAGGGAAACTGCTTCTCAAGAGGGGGCAGAAGGTGCTCAGAAAGGTGACGGAGTATCACATCTGAGCAGACAAATAGGAGCGACTATTTAGCAGCCACTGCTACCAGCCTCAGGTGCCCCTGACCATACAGGGGATGGGTGGTCCCTGCCTCCCCAGGCAGCCATGTTACCCAGCAGGAAGTGGGGTCACTGGAGGTGGGTGTGTGTAGGTCTAAGAGGCACCGCTATGTGAAATGCTAAATCAGCTCATCTGAGGAAGTGTGTCTCAAAGCTTTCTGATTAAAATGGCTGAATGTCCATTTAGATACTCAATGACTATTTTACCAGTTTCCTACAAACACATGCATTGGCCGTTTGCTCTAGGCCAGGGCACCAGCCTCCTTGCAGAGCCGGCATGAGAAGGCACAGATTAGGGAGGTGAGGTCCAAAATGCTGAGGCCTCACAGACTGGTGAAGTTGGAATTAGAATCCAGGCAAGTCTCGTGTCCAGGTTGCTCCTAACCAGAGGGCTGATGGCCTCTCGTCCCAGAAGAATCTCTCCCAAGCAGAAGGGATCCATAGAGAACAGACATAACTCAGTCTTCCAGAAGCTCACAGCCTGGTGGGAAGCCAAGAAAGGAAGTGACAATGACTTACTTCTGATACGTGCAGCAGTAAGAGTATACAGGATAATGCTGGGGCTGGAGGAGGGTGACCAGTCCATTTTGGGGAGAGGAGATCAGGGAGGGCTTCCTGCAGGAAGTGATGTCTAGACTAAGATTTGACCAGTGAGTGAATCACACAAAGGCAAGGGACCCGGGATGGGGAGGGTTCCAGGAAAAGGGACCAGAGTCATTCGGTCTGGCTGGAGTATTCATGCGGGCCAAGCATTTATTGGGCACCCACTGTGTGCCTGGCTCTGGGCTAGACCCCACTCTGGAGCAGAGGTAGGACAGATGAGGCCCCGCCCGGGAGGAGCGGATTCTCCAGTCAGGCAGAAGATGAGTGCGTGTGTATACAAAACAGTTGCCAGAGAAGTGGCAGGGGCCACATCACATCACGTGAGGTCTTGCGGGCCTCTATGAGGCCTTTAGGNTGAACCGCGAGATCATGACCTAAGCGAAAGTCAGACGCTGAACCGACTAAGCCACCCAGGCGCCCCTGCCCAGACCTACCTTTAAAAAAATATAGAGCATGTTGACTGTTCTGTTTTTTTTTTTTTTTTAAGTTTATTTATGTAAGTAATCCCTACACCCATCCTGGGGCTTGAAGTCAGCACCCCAGGACCAAGAGTCACAGACTTCCGACTGAGCCCCCTAGGTGCCCTGAGAATGCAACTCTTGATCTCAGGGTCCTGAGTTCAAGCCCCATGTTGGGCATCGGATATTGAATTTACTTAAAAAAAAAAAAAAAAGTTTCTCTAGCTTTTGTGCTGGGACCAGAAGGTAGGGAAGCTTTGGAGGCTGTGCCCTAATCTAGGCAAAGGGGGGTGACGACTTAGACTAGAGAGGTGACAGAGTACTGCGGACGACATATACCCTTCCTCTCTCCTCCCCTGGTGGAGAATCACTGAATTAGAAGAGCCCAAAGAAATGGCTGCTGTGGCTGCACATCCCGCTTTGGAACAGCAGGTGTCGCCCTAGCATCAGACTGGAGGACACCACATCCGGTCCTGGCCATGAGGCCACCTAGCGGGGTCCATGTTTTCAGAAGCCACACCTTCATTCTGCCCAACACCTGCTTTGTCCCGATGACTATATGGGTGTATATATTTTAAGTTTATTTTTTTTAGTAATCTCTACACTCAATGTGGAGCTCGAACTCACAACCCTGAGATCTAGAGTCACAATCTCTTCTGACTGAGCCAGCCAGGAGCCCCATGACTCTGTACATTTTTATATGTATCACACAGTACCTCTGTGAGAGGTGGGTATGACTTTTATTGCCATTTTACAGATGCGGAAAGAGGCAGAGCCCAAATGCAAACCCCAGGAAGTGTGACTATAAGCCACGGCATCATGACACTGAGCCATGTGGCTGGCACTGTGTTCACATTTGTTCCATGAACAAATGGTTATGAGGACCCAGCCTGGTGGCTGGCAGTGTGTGGGGCTGAGCAGATGAGCAGGGCCCTCTCTGGGATGGAACACACCGGTGGAGGAGGGGAGCAGCTCAGTCCGTCTCTCCACCCACAATCCTGTGCAGCATTATCCCATTTGATAGATCAGGAAACTGAGGCTCAGGTAGGTTAAGCAACTGACCCAAGGTCACATAGCTGGCAAGTGGCAGAGCCAGGGCTGAAATTAAGGTAGTTTGACCTCAGAGCTTTGCCTACCGACCACACTGTAGGAGCTTAGCGAGACTCTGTGGACGGAATGAATCCATGAATAAATGAAAGCCTTTACTGAGCCAGTGGGTGAGTTAAAGTGTGAGAAAGTGCGTGTGTTTCCAGGTTAGCAGCCTTGCTTAGCACTGTGTCCTCTGCGCCTTCAAGGGTGTGTATATAACAGGTGGTGGTCAAGAATTGTGTGAGAAGGGGACGCCCGGGGGGCTCGATCGGTTGATCATCCAACTCTTGATTTGGTGGGTTCGAGCCCCGTATTGGGCTCTGCACTGATAGTGTAAAGCCTGCTGGTGGATTTTCTCTCTGTCTCTGCCCCTACTCCACTCACACTTGGTCTCTCTCTGAGAATAAATAAAATAAACTAAAAAAAAAAAAAAGAATTGTCTGAGAAGGAGGGGAGGGAGGAAGGGAGATGCAGATTTGCAGTCCTGCGGCCCCTCCCTCCTCTTGGGCTCCCCAGGGCCTGCCGCCCTGTCTAGTAGCCCCCAGACTCCTATGAAAAATTGTCCCTGTGTCCAGGCCTTGGAGGGAGGGCCTCAGAGCTGGGGACTGGCCCAGCTGGCCGGTGACAGGTGAGCCGCGGGCCAGCTGTGCGGAAGCCCAGCTGTGTTGACTGTAAACACGGCTCCCGGCCCAGAGGCTCCTCCCTTGGCCCCCAGTCCCGCTGGTTCTCAAGTCACCGGCTCAGGACCCTCTGTTATTGGAGCACAGAGCCAGGTGGGCGGAGCCTTGGCTTTGGTTATTCAGAAAACAAGCACAATTTTAACCAGAGCTTACCATTTATTAAGCTTATAGGAAAACACCGTCTCTCTCCAGTGGGTTCATCATAGCAGCCCAGGAAGGTGGTGCCTGGTCTGTATTCACAGGATGAGGAAGCGAAGGCTTTCAGAGGCTTCTTCTGGCCACCTCCACCCCCAGGGCCCAGAGAGGGTCTTCTGCGAGAGCCAAGGAACCTCTTAGCTCTGCCCTTACCTGCTTTCCATGGACAGAAGGCTGCTGTCCGGAAACCCCTCTGAACCCCCGGCTTCAGTCATGATCTCGATGGAGCCAGAGTGTGGGTGAAGCTGGGGAGGCCGGGAGCCAAATCTGAATGCAGTAACAGTAGCTGAGCCCCTACCGGGGATTTTCAGTGCATGGCACCCACGAGCTACCACATGGTGGCCTTTACAACGCATTACAAAACAGCCCTAGCGGGGCGCCTGGGTGCCTCAGTCCCTTTCAACGCTTGGTTTCAGCTCAGGTCATGATCTCCTGGTTCTGAGCTCTGAGCCCCCTGTCGCCTCTGCAGTTAACTCTCAGCCTGCTTGGGATTCTCTCTCCTTCTCTCTCTGCTCCTCTCCCATTCAGGTTCGCTATCTCTGTTTCTCTCAAAATAAATAAACTAAAAAAAATAAAGGAAAGAAAAGAAAAAAACACTCTTGCAAGTAGATTCTATGAGCACCACTTACAGATGGGGCAACTGAGGCACAGAGAGACTATGTGACTTCCTCAGGGTCACACAGCTCAGAAGGAGCAGAGCCAAGATTTGAACCCAGGTGGGGTAGCTCCAGGCTGCAACTGACCCTCCACTATTTACTGAGGATCCTTAGCTTTTTAAAAACACCTTACAGGGGCGCCTGGGTGGCTCAGTCGGTTAAGCGCCCGACTTTGGCTCAGGTCATGATCTCACGGTTCGTGGGTTCGAGCCCCACGTCGGGCTCTGTGCGGACAGCTCAGAGCCTGGAGCCTGTTTCGGATTCTCTGTCTCCCTCTCTGTCTGCCCCTCCCCTGCTCACACTGTGTCTCTCTCTGTCTCTCAGAAATAGATAAAAACATTTAAAAATTTAATAAAAACACCCTACCAACATGTGCTTGGCTCCTTTCTCATGCCAGGGTTGGGAACAACAGAGCGAAGTGAGGCATCTTCTCCTTTTGCAGAGCTCAGATAGAAGGGGAGGGACAATGTGGGAGGCAGGAGTTATGTCTGGGCCAGGGAGAGGGGGCCCCGGGCATGAAGGGGTTGGTCTGGAAGAGATGCTCTGGCCTGAGGTCCTGGAGGCCTCGGTGTTCATCTCACCTCAGCCACTGACTTCTGTGTGACCCTGGGCGAGGCTCCAGCCCTCCCTGGGCCAAGGCTCCCCACCACACCAAGAGGGGTGTGGAGTGACTCCCTAAGGGCACAGAGCAGGCCAGCCCTGTGGGTCTGCCCTCACCCTCAGGCAAGTCTGAACACAAAGTTTGGCCCTCGGGTTCTTTGGGCTCTGTCTATACCCCTAACTGGTAGCTCTAGAAGGCTTTCTGGAGAAGGCAGCTTTGAGCCCAAAAGTGACGGAAACTTCTAGGTCCCTGGCACTACCTGACCTGGGCTTCTCACGGGTCCCCAGCCGGGGAAAGTCTGTATCTTTTCAACTCCCCCTGCCCTCCTACCCAGGCCGACTCCAAAAACTATAGATGTACAATTTTGCGTTTCCTGTGCAGGGTGTCAGAATAAGGGGCAAGGGAGCTGACCTGCCCCTCCCCCTCGGGTGGTGGTTGGGGGCTGGGGCGGGGAGAGGAACTGTTTGGGGCTTTCTAGAGCCATAGACAAGGATTCAAATCTCAGCGAAGCCACTTCCAAGCTGGGTGACCTTGGGCCAGTTCCTTGACCTCTCTGAACCTCCTTGGTACCTACTTTGCAGGATGGTCGTGAGGATGAGCAGAAGGCTTGGCACACACTAGGCGCTCAATGAANTTTATTCTGGAAAGGGTGGGGGGCCGGGGAGACAAAGCGCTGTGGCCAGCCCAGGCGCCCAGGGGGCGGAGCCGATGAAAGAGGGACTGTGGTCCCCATCTCCCCGCCCTCCTCTTCCACGGGGTCACCTTGGTGGGAGGCCTGTCTCAGACAGTCTCTACNTTCGGCCCCTACCGGCCACTTCCGGAGAAGCTGCCCCCTTTTTTCCAGCCGGGGCTGCCAGCGGCCCAGGCCCCACCCCCTTCGCGCGACCCTGGGAGGGGCATCGCCGGGGTCGGGAAGCCAAGGTGAGCCTGACCCTGGGCAGGGGTCGAGGGAGACTGGGACGCTGGCCCGGCTCCACCCCCAACTCCCGCGCAGATGCAGATGAGTTTCGGGGCTGCAAATAGCCCAGTGGAATCAGTGAGTCACGGAGGCTGGAAATACCGCGCCCCCTCTCCTCCTCCCCTCCGCCCGCCCGCAGCCGGAGCTGCACCGGGGACCGCCTGGCACTCGGGTTTCAGTGGCCGCCTGGGGGTGTTGGGGGTGGCGTGGGGTCCCTCCAGAGAGCACGCGGACTCCCCGAACCAGCCAGCGCTCCAGCCAGGTTCCAGCCCTGCTCGGGGCCCTGGCTCCGTGCGACCCTGAGCCCAGTCACTCAGCCAGTCTGGTCCCTAGAGCCCATGTGACACCAGATGGGCTTCAAGAGGGCAGGTGACGCAGTGCGGCTGGCCCAGCCGTGGTGTCCCTGTGCCTGGGACAGGGCTCAGCGTGCAGCAGCAGGGGCAGTCACTGCACGGTTTTTCAGGGCAGTAATTCTGGGATTCCTGCTCAGGTGAGTCCGGGAGCTGAGGCAGGAGACCCCAGGACCCACGTTTCTGTGAGGTCCTGGAGATTCACGTAAGCTGCCACCCCTGTCCCCAAACCTTAAGGAAGTCAAGTCTGTCAATCCCGGGGTTTCTCCCCTGGCTGCCTCCAGCCCATCCCAAGTTTGAGAACTTCAGGCAGGTGATCTTTGGAAGTCTGTGATTCTGTTGTTTATTATGTGTGCAGGGTACAATGCCAGGGTCCTCCCATGCCCCCCACCCCCACCCCCCAGCCGTCCCTTAAGGGCCCCAGAATGGCAGGGGTGAGAGGCCAACCTATAGAAAGAACACTGACCCAAGAGGTGCAGAAGGCAGAAGCTGGCCCTGCCTCTTGCTCTAGGGGGTCTCGACTACTGTGAACACCCCCTTTCCCCCACCCCTGCATCTGTATGTTAGAGACTGAGCCAGGGTCACTGCAGGTATCTGGGGCTCCCCAGGATGAAGGCTGACTGGGGGTCCCTGCCCTGGACTGGAGAACAGGAGGGAACAGGGCTGGGGGCTCTTCGCATGGTCTGGACCCTCTGTCTAACAAGAAGATCCCAGCAGGTCGACATTGGCCATGAGGGACAAAATGAGGGGACTACTCCCCATTGCACAGAGGGGTCAGGGGTCGGGCGGTTTGAGAGCAGCTTTCACAGCCTGGGTTCAAATCCAACCTTTAATGAGTAAGCTGGGCATTCAGCCACTCAGAGACTCAGTTTCCCCATTGATAAAAATAGAGATGTAAAATCTGATTGTAGAATGTTCTGAATTCAGCCTCAACCAGTGGTCATGCTCAGTAGTTGAAGGACAGGACGGTAGGTGAGCGCGTGTGCACCTGTGTGTGTGGTATACACACACCAGGCTGCACCTGTGTGTGTGGTATACACACACCAGGCCGTGTAGATTCATCCACTGAAGAGGTGGGGGAGGTGACTGGCCCCGGGGGAAGGTTGGCAGAAGCCGGGGTCCAGCCTTGAAGACCCAAGGCCCCATCCTTGTTCTCTCTGTCACCTCAGCTGGGCGACCTGTCTGTGGGGACAGCCCCGGGAGCCCGGGTCTCCGGGTGGAAGGAGGGACCAGCCCCACCCGTCTGCCAGGCCTTGCCTGAGGGCACGGCAGGTGCCGGGGGCAGAAGTGTTGCGCTTTATCACGAACCCACTGCATCGGAAAAACCCCGTCTATGTACAGATGTCACGTGGCCCCGCCCTGGTGTGGCAGCTGGGGCACCAGGTAGCAGGCAGCCTGGCAGCTGGTTTGGGGCTCGGGGAGGGGCAGAGGAGAGGGTCCCCACCATGGCTGCCCCCCATGGCCCCCCTGTGTCGTCCAGCTGGATCAGCACCTCCGCTGATATCTGCCTCTGCCTCACCCCCTCGCCTTGGCCAAGGGGGTCCCGGGTCCCTGTTCCCCCGCAGAGACTCCTCAGATCAAAGGAGTTGTCCATCTGTCTGTCCTGCAGATTATTGGCCCAGAGCTCCTGCCTGTCCCAGACCCCTTCCCCAAAGTGGGTTCTTTGGGCTCTCCCTTTCCAATCGCAATCCCTTTATTCTGAATTAAGTGAACGAGGCCACATCTGGAATCTGGGGGCCACAGGTGAGGCAGAAGGCCTCAGTTGGGGGGGGTGACCCACCTGGGGTCTGATGGTGTTGGGGCCTGGAACTCGAGCTGAGATGTCCTGCAAGGTGTCATAAGGGGTGAGGAAAACGTCTCTGGCAGGCCAGGGGGGAGAAGGGGGGAAGGGGGCGGGGAGGAGGAGGCCCTCAGATTTTTATCTCTTTTCAGAAGGTCTGCTGGACGTGCTCCGTGTGTGGGTGACGCCGGGCCCGGATGGTGAGGCTGCCGTCCTCCCTCAGGGCCGAGGTCACTGAAGTGGGGTCCACGTCCTCGGGCAGCTGGCACTTGTGAGCGAAGGTGTTCATGACTGTGCCGTCGGCTGCCAGCTAGGAAGGGGTGATGGGTCAAGGCAGGATCCCCCCGCCCCCGCCCCCATCCTGCTCCCATCAAGTCTTCTTCATCTCACCCCAGCCAGGTGCCAACATGCCAAGGGGTCCTACTCTCGGGAGCAGAGGGGTGGCCAGGGTGGCGGTGGCTGAGGGCTATGCAGGGGCAGCTTAGAGAGGGAGGAGCTCGGTGGCAGAATCCGGAGCTCCTGGGCGGCAAAGAGGAGACCGCACACAGCACGGTCGTGCCCTCTGGGATGCCCAGACACACTGGGCGTCCACTGCCCGGGTTGGGCAGCCCGCCCCCGTGACTCGGCCAGCACATCGTGTCCAGGGGAGTCTGGGGCGGCTGAGTCACTGGGGGGAGGGGCAGGACTGGCACGTGCTGCCCTCTGGTCCTGGTGCCCGCAGCCCTCAGCTTCCCTGGCACAGGTGCCAGGGCATTTAGCCTCCCCTGCTGGGGAGAAGACGCCAGGCCATGGGGGACCTAGAGGAAGCCTGGGGCAGGCCCTCTCTGATGGGCTGTTGTGGCTGCGGCCGTCTGGGGGCAGGGCTCTTGGTCAGGCTGGGCCACACCCTCCGCCGGGGTGTCGGCCTCCTGGGAGCTGGGGCTCAGAGACCCTAGTGACCCAGTGCCCCTGAGGCCCATGGGCAGAGGGAGCATGGGGTGGGTCCCCAGCATGTCTGACCCTGAACAGCAGGGCCTCTGCCCAGCCTTGGGTCTAGTTCAAGGATCCCAGGATGGGGCGTGAACCGCGGGGTAGGGGCGGGCCGAGGGGCTTGAGGGGTGTCACGTGGGGGAAGTCCTCCCCGCCGGCTTCCCAGGTGAGCCCCCTGCCTACCCACATGCCCACCAGAAAAGCTGTCCCCACTCAGCCACTGTCTCCATCCTCCGGGCACCCCCTCACCTCACCTCCTCAGGGGCCCCTGCCTGCATCCCTCCACCCCTCTCCCATTCCCGTGTGGCTCCCTCAGCTGTCCTTGGCTCCTAAAGACAGGACCTCAGAGCCTTGGGGCAGGGAGAGGCAGAGGCTGGGGTCCCGTGGCGCACACGTAATAGAACAAGGTCTCCAGGTTCCCCTGGGAGGTTCGGGGCAGGGGCCCTGGGCAGGGTCTGGGGTCCTGGCATGGAGCCTGGGGTACAGAGGGTGCAGACGGGGAGCCGGGCTCCGGGCGGCGTGGCCACGCTCACCTTCTCAGCCCGCACCTCGATGTGGTTGTTGGAGGTGGTGACAATGATGTCCTCAGGTGAGAAGTCACTCACGTCCACTGCAAACTCATAGGCGTCCCCAAGAGTCTTGATGTTGCCCGGCCCCCCGGGACGGGCTGTGAGGGAGGCTGCTGTGAGCTGAGCTGCGGGCAGAACTGCATCTAGAACCCGGGTCTCTGGGGGAAAGGGGCGGGGCCCCCCAGGCCTCACCTCCCTCTCGGCCGTTGCCCCTAACCCTCTGCCCACCTCTCCTCACCTCTCGCAGCCCCCCTTCTCCGCAGCAGGGCCGGGCCTCGCCCCACACAGGTGGCATAAGTATGTGCATGTGACCCTGCCTGTGGCAGCCCAGCGCTGGCCTGGTGGCTGGGGGATGCCTCCCACCCCTCAACCCCATCCTGTCCCCTGCGGCTCCGGCGAGGACCTGGCCGCGGCTGTGTGTGGCCGTTGGCATCTTCGCTGACCCCCGGGGCCACGACTGTTCCCTGGAGCCCAGCCTGCTCTCCTGGCCACATCTGTCTCTGCGGCCACATCTGTGCTGGTGGCCACACGTGGCTACGGTTGCAGAGCTCCTGTGCGTGGCGGCTCGGGGACCGTCTCCAGAGCGGCCCCCGAGCAGGTGCCCCCACCTGTGCGTCGCCCCTCCCCTCGGAGCCCTGACAACTTGCCTGGGAAGGCCCGTGGCTCAGTGTGGGGCCTCATGAAGCTGCCAAAATCCTCGGAAAACATGCTCAAGGCTTTCTCCATGGGCGGGTCCTGGGCCGGGAGGGCGCGGGAGGCTGAGGAGGACGAGGCTGAGGAGGACGAGGAGGAATGGAAGCTTCTCTCCTCTCTGAAGGTGGAGGAGGTCCTGTGGCTCATCCACGGCGGGCGGCCGGGCCCTGGCCAGGCGTGCAGGGGGACAGGAGAGGGTGTGGGCTCTGGGGGAGCGTGCCGGGCCCCGATTGCCGGCGCTTTATAAGGCCCGGCCGTCCCTGGGCTTGGGGCCAGCCCCTTGTCTCCTGGCTAAATTTAGGCCTTGCCACGGCCCGGAGGGGGCTGGAAATCTTCTCCGGTGAGGCGGCGCTGCTGACAGTCTAGCACACGCAGGCCCGGGCTGAGCTCACAGCGCAGCATTCCAGGCCGATAACTCCAGCCCGGGGGCCTCCGCAGCAGCGGGCCGGGGGCAGTCTGTCCCCTCGCCATCCGGACCCCCGTGTCCACCCCAGGACCGTGGGGGGGGGGGCGGTTCTATGTCGCTGTGTCCCCCGTCAGCCTGGAGTTCTCTAAGGACTGTGTCTCCCCCATCAGATTGCAAGCTTCTTGAGGACAGGGTTTTCTGTTTCCTGTCCCCCTCCCCCAATGTCCCAGTCTTTGGCAAGAAGGGATCTAGGTGGTGGCCCAGCAGGGCAGTGGGGCCCCAAGCCCCTGGCTCTGGGGAGAGCAGGAGACCCAAGGTGAGAAGGTGGGGGTGGGTGAAGGGCGCCCACCTTTCGGACCCTTGTGTGAGGTGACTCCCTCAGGGCAGATAACGTTTACATCCATCTCTTAGGAAAGACTGAGACAGCCTTTGGTTGGGGGGGGGGAGTAGAATGTGCAGCTGTCCCCCGCCCGCTCCCATGGGGACCCAGATTCCAATGCTTGCCCTCCCCCTACTCAGAACATTTTGGGGCCCCAAGAGGAGAAAGCTGGCGGTCCTTGGCTGGGGTGGGGGGTTTGGGCTAGGACTCAGGGGAGGAGGGCAGATTCGTTTGGTAATTGCCCTTAAAGATTGAGAAGGTTGGGGCCCCTGCTTCTTGAAGTCAGTGAAGCGTCTGACTCTTGATCTCAGCTCAGGTCTTGACCTCAGGGTGGTGAGTTCAAGCCCCGTTTCGGGCTTCATGCTGGACGAAGCCCTGCTTTAAAAAAAAAAGTTCTACAATGTTGTGTTCCAGGAACCATCTACTCAACGGAGATGCTGAGGACTGCGGTGGGCGGGGCTTGTTAGAGGTAAAGGAGAATTCCAGAAGACATTATTCTAGCTCTGACTTCTGGAGCGCCTCCAGGCTGCGAGCTTTCCAGCACGGCCCCATTTGATCTCCACACAGCTCAGGAAAGAGATGCTGTTCCCATTTTATAGGCGGGGAAGTGGAGCCTCATGGAGAAGGCGGGGCTTGCGCATGGGTCAAGTGGCAGAGCTGGCCAGGTGGGTCTGATTCAAAGCCCTCTAGGGAGCTGGGGTGACCTGACCGTATGTGTACAGAGACAGGCTGGCCCAGAAGCCCCAGAAACCCCTCTCTGGCCACCCACAGCTCATCAGAGCCAGGACTGACATCGTGCAAGGCCAGTAGGTGAGGGAGGAGAGGCCGTTCTGGGTGGTGGGCACCGCCCAGGCTACAGCGTGTGGTCTCTGTTCTTTTCTCCAGATCCTACCTTTCTTGCCCAGACCAGCTCTGATTCCTCCTCCCCCATGGAGGCCTCTGTGATTGCTGCAGCCACACAGGGGCCCCTGCCCCAGATGCCCACCCCAGCACCTGGCACTGTGACCAGGTCTTCCTGGGGCTGTGACTTCTCTGCAGCGTCTTCGTTCCCCCATCAGACTGGTGGTTCCCCTGGTGCAGGGGTCTCCTGTCTCCCCATCAAAGTGGGGGCTTCTGAAGGTGGAGACTGTTTCTTTGCTTTGGCTCCCATAGAACATCATCCGTGGGGAGCTCCATCTACGGGGAGTTATGGTGCCGGTGGTCTGTGGAGTAGGGGCAGCTTAGGGTGCAGGGTGTAGCTGGGAGCCAAGTGGTGGCTGGGGTAAGAGGGGTCTGTCATTGTAGTGGAGATCACTGCTGGGCCCCTGTCACCCATCCTGTCTGAGGGGTTCCAGCAGAGCTGCCAGGAAGTTACCAGCAGGGGCGGGGGTGGGGGGCCCAGAAGCCTGCCGCCCGCTGGGGAAACAGGAGCCAGTGGCTAAATGCAGACATACTGTCACGGTGCTGAGGGCCTGAGTCACTGCTCCTGGACCTCAGATCTCATTACCCACCCCCGCCCACCCTTCCCCCTATCTCTGAGGCATTGCCCATAAATGTACCGCATCTACTGACTTCAGGGGCCAGGAGGGACCTCAAAAGGTCATCAAGGCCATTCCCCTGTCTCTATGCTCTCCCTCCAGATCACAGGGATAGAAGGAACTTCAGAGATGATCCATTGCCCCGAATCCCAAACCTACCGGTGCATCCCGATCATCTGGGGAAACGTTTGACAAACACAGGCGCTTCCCTCTGTATGCCAAGATTCTGATTCGGGGCCTTTGGAAGGACCAGGACTCTGTTCCCATTGGCTTCTCACACAGCCAGCTGGCAGGCCAGTATTTGGAAACCATTCAACACTCAGCAGATATTTATTGAACACCTACTACGTGGGGGGCACCATTCTAGGCTCTGGGGGACTCATGATGGATGGAGGCAGAGATAGGCCCCTGCGTCCACGACTCCTCATGGGGCAGGACACCGAGGCTCCGAGTGGTGAGGGACCCATCGGGGTGGCAGAGCTGTTCTGGCTCCCAGCCTGCTCTTACCCTCCGCTGCTGGGGCCTGATGCAGGAAAATGCCTTTGGGAGGGGCTTTGGTGCCCTTTTTGCAGCTTCCTGGTGCTCCCAGGGCTGGGAGGTGAGGCTGGCCAGCCAGTGCTGGCTGTGGGGTTGTAGCCTATTCAGCAGGGCGGCCAGTTATGCTGTTACTGTACACAGTCAACAGTTTGTGGAGACAGTGGGCCCAGGTCCACGCAGAGCAACGAGCCCACACCCCACCTCCCACAACACACACACATGCTCCTATTTGGGGTGGACTTGGCCGGGCATCTAGGGGCAGAGAGTGGCTCAGGATGCCAGATTTTAACAAGTCATTAAAGGGCTGTGATGCTTTTCACAGAGGAGTTTTATCTGGAGGAGGGAGGGAAGGCGTTACCCCAAATCAATTGCCCACATCTTTCCCAAAGTGGCATCAGACCCAAATCCTCTGCTTTGTGCCCAAACCCTTGCCCTGACTCATTAAAGCCACAGGGATTGGAGGAGCTCTTGGGAGAGGGAAAGCCAGACAGTCTAGGGCTGGGTTCAGCCTCTGCTGTGTGACTTTATTTATTTATTTAAATGTTTTATTTATTTCTGAGAGAGAGAAAGAGAGAGAGCGTGAGCAGGGGAGGGTCAGAGAGGGAGACACAGAATCAGAAGCAGGCTCCAGGCTCTGAGCTGTCAGCCCAGAGCCCGACGCAGGGCTCGAACCCACGAACCGTGAGATCATGACCTGAGCCAAAGTCAGACGCTTAACCGACTGAGCCCCCAAGGTGCCCCTGCTGTGTGACTTTAGATACGTGTCTACACCTCTCTGATCCTCGATCGTCCGCTAAATGGTGATACTGTCCTTGACTCACAAGGGCGTGGGAGGATGAACAGTGTTGCAAACGTGAAGGTCCTGGCATGTGGCGGGCACATAACCTCACCGTGTCCCTCATGCCCTCACTCCTACTCTCTGCTGGGGTGGGACCGTCTGTGGCTTTCACTCAGCATTATAATTTGAGAGAGCTGTTTTCTGAGACCAGAAGGGCCGGATATGAGGATCAAGTGCAAGTTCCTTTCCAGGCCTCGGGGGTCTGTGGTGCCCCAACTCGCTGCCCGTGCTCCAGTTTGTTAAGTCTCCCCCGCAACCCCCGATCTCTGAGCAAGGTGGACAGTGGAGCAGCGTGCAGGCTTTGGAGTTTGACAACGTGGTTGGAAATTCTGGCTCTGCCCTCCGTCTTTGTGACCTTGGACAAGGAGCATCACCCCTCAGAGACTCCAATGTCTTTAAAATCCACAGATTTGGGGGAGGGTTAAGCACAGAGCCCCGCACACAACCAGGGTGCAGGAGCAATGCGGCCCCTTGTCTTTGCCCAAGATCTTCCTCCACCGCCACTGGCTTTCTCCCCTCTCCCTTCTCTGCTGCTGCTGCTGCTGCTGCTTCTTTTTAAGTTTATTTATTTTGAGGGAGAGAGAGAAAGAGGAGAGCGAGTGGGGGAGGGGCAGAGAGAGAATCCCAAGCAGGTTCTACCCCATCAGCCCCAAGCCTGACGCGGGGGCTCAACTGAACGATGAGATCATGACTGGAGCCGAAATCAAGAGTCAGATACTTAACCCACTGAGCCACCCAGGCCTCCCTCTTCTGTGCTTTATTAAACCCTTTCCACGCCCCGATCTGAGAATCCAGGGCCCTGACCCTCAGCCCCTGCAGATGACCCCTCGCTGTCCTGCTCTGTGCACGTGATTCTCTCTCCCTTGTCCCCCAGCCGTCGGGGGGTGCCTGCAGCGTGCTTGAGTGCCACCCTCCCGTGTGGCTGTCCTGGGTTTTAGGGAGCTCCGGCTCCTGGTCCCCCTTGGCCGTTCCGCCTGGCATGGCTCAACCGGCCTGGGCAGTTCTGGTTGGTTTGTCAAGGACATTCTTAATGGCCACGGCACAGCCGGGCAGGGCGGGGCGGGAGGGGGCCTAGGGTGTTGATTGGTGGAGGTTCAGGTGCACCTGGGCTGCAGGCAGAGGCCGCTCTGTTAGAGGAGGGCCGGCCGGGGCCACGGCAGGCACGACGGACAGAGGTGAGGGGCTGCTGGGTGCGGAGCTGGGGGCTGGGTTGGGTGGAAGCTGCCGGGCAGGAACACGACGCCGGGGGACAGGGAGCCAGCACCTCGTTTCAGTCCTCACGGGGTGTCCTTCTGCGTCCGTGGTTTACCCGCCTCCGTGGCCTGAGCAGAGGAGGGGGGGGGCTCTGCGATGGGCAGGGGGAGTCAGAGCAGCCCACGGGGACCCCTCAGAGTGAGCGACTTGCCTCGGGGCAAGGAGATTGCTCAGAGCAGTGGTAGGAGCAGCCGGGAGGGAGCTCCAAGGCTTGGGGTCCTGCCTTGATCAACCTGCTGCTGAACACAGAGGGCACAGTTAGGAGCCCCGGCCCCCACGCCGCACCCTCGGCGGCACCCCCTTAGTGAGGAGGGCACAGCCGACCTATGTCCCCTCCCGTTAACTTCACACACATGCACACACGTGCGTACAGGAAAACGCTCTTCCTTTGTATCGGAGAAGTAACCGTACTGGGAGGGCCAAGTGGAAGGGTAAGGCCTTTGGAGCAGCTCACCCGGGGTCTGTCTGTCTGTTTGCTCAGGGGCCCAATGGAAGAGCTGGTAGGGCTGCGTGAGGGCTCCTCGGGGAGCCCTGTGACTCTTCACGAGCTATGGGGCCCGTGTCCCCGCATCCGCAGAGGCATTCGAGGTGAGAGCTAGGCCCCCTTCCTCTCCCTGTCGAAGACCCCTCGGGACATCACCCCTACCTACCCACACCCCGCCTCCCCCGCCCACCTTGAAACCCAAGACCCATCCTGCCTAGATGTGCCCACAGTCTCTGGGTGGCCGGGGGCGGGGGAAGGGATCTGTCTGCCTGTCCATCTGCCTGCGGGTCAGACGTGCTAGATGTGGGGCAGTCCCAGGCCCGATGGCTGCACTAGAGGCCTTGCTAGGGGCCCAGTGGGTGCTGCCCGGCCTGGCACGGGTGCGGCATATAGGATAGCCCCACGGGTCTGGAGACATGGAAGGTTCCAGACTCTTGTGTTCTGTAAGCTGTGGGCCCTGTGGAGAAAGCTGTAGCCTTCAGCACACGCGCCCCACCCCCTGCGGCTCCGTCATTCTTCCATGAGTGTCCAGCGTGGGGTGGGGGTGGGTGGGGAGGGTGCCAGGCCCATGTGCCCCTCCCTCCAGGGCCCACCGCGCGGCCACCTTCATTTGTCCCGGTTCCTGCTCTGCCCCTCGTGTGCACACCCCCTTCTGGGCTACCCTGGACTTGGTCAGCTGGCTCCGGCCCCACACAGCCCCTGCCCTCCCCGCCCTGAGCCTGAGCAGGCCTCCAGGGAAGGGGCTGTGCTTGCCCCACCCCTGCCCTGGGCGATGACCCAGTGCCCCTCCCCCCAGGGGGCCTGGAGTGGTTGAAGCAGAAGCTGTTCCGCATCGGGGAGGACTGGTACTTCCTGATGACCCTCGGGGTGCTCATGGCCCTGATCAGCTACGCCATGAACTTCGCCATCGGGCGCGTGGTCCGAGGTAACCCCTCCCCGGCACGCACTCCTGCTCTGGACACAGGCTTCCACGCACGTTCTCGGGATGCCAGATGGGCCGCCAGGTGCATCGCGGGTGGAGGAAGGCTCTGGGTGGGAGGAGGCCTGAGTCTGCTGCAGGCTTTGCTCCTGATTTGCTGTGCGACCCTGGGCAGGCTCCTGCCTCTCTCTGGGCCTCAGTCTCCTCATCTGCACAATGACCAAGTGAGACCAAATGTTCCCAAGAGCCCTTCTTCCTCTAAACTTCTGCCCAACCTCTTGCTGATGCTGTTCCTTCTCATCCCTCCCTCCTTGCTCTCAGCTCAGTAACTCCGGGCACTTGCTTAGACCACCAGACACAGAACTTTCTTTCCCCATGCTTCAGCGGGCTCTCTGCACCCTGAGATCTCTCAGGAACAGAGATAAGGGGGCAGGAAGGTTCTAACACCCCTCTGGTGGACTGGCTCAGGGGCTCTCGTGAGGACCTGCTACGTACCATGCGCTGGCCGTCATCTGAGTGCTTTCTCACGATGACCCTGGGAGGGAAGTCCCACTGCTAGCCCATTGGACAAGATGGAGAAACAGAGGCTCACAGAACTTAGGTCATTTGCCCAAGGTCATTCTGCTAGGGAGTGGCAATACTGGAATATGGAACCAGGGTCCTCTTCCTCCCTCCATTTGGGGATGTGCTGCTCCCTGGGTGGCCCTGGGCTTCCCCTTTGAGCCTCCCTTTCCTGGTCAGGGGACGCCTGAGGGCTGTGATGGCTCCCTGACTCTCGCATGTCCCCAGCACACAAGTGGCTCTACCGGGAGATTGGGGACAGCCACCTGCTCCGGTATCTCTCCTGGACCGTGTACCCCGTGGCCCTGGTCTCCTTCTCCTCTGGCTTTAGCCAGAGCATCACGCCCTTCTCTGGAGGTGAGCCATTTGCCTGTGTGCTTTGCACCGCGGTGCCTTGTGCCAAAGCCTTTTCCTGTCCCTCGCGGCTTCTGATGGGGGGAGGCAGGAAGCGGTGACCCATTTCACAGCCAGAGAAGCCAGGCTCGGGGGAGTCATGCCCCTCGCCCCAAGGTCACACAACGAGAAGGCCAGATCTCGACTCTTGGGTCACTGCTGGCTCTGCTCCCTGTCTTAGGGCTCCTCTGGGGGCTGACGGGGGGCTCTGGTGGTGGGCTCCCCTGGGAGGGGCTGAGGGAGGGGTCCTGCTCCCCCAGGCCCCTCAGCTCTGCCTCCAGCTCCAGGCCAGCACTGGGGAGCCCCAGGGGTGCATCCCTGGGTCCCCCCCACTTTGCCATAGCCATCTGCCAGTCTCCGCTGGAATGACGTGGGCAGCTCATGTCCCCTCTCTGACCGTCATCTGCAAATGAGTTTACAGATCCTAACTCAGGGTCTCCGAGGGCCTGACAAGCTCACAACATGGGGTGAAGTGTTAAGAGTCTAATCTGGAGACTGCCCCTCCTCGGTATTAACCCCTTGTCCATCCCCTGCCAAGGTTCCGGAATCCCCGAGCTGAAGACTATTCTGTCAGGCGTGGTGCTGGAGGACTACCTTGATATCAAGAACTTCGGGGCCAAGGTGGTGGGCCTCACCTGCACCCTGGCCACGGGCAGCACCATCTTCCTGGGCAAAGTNACGGGCCCCCGCCCCACCCCGCCCCCTCTGCCTTCCCCCCAGCGCCCCACAGAAGCCGAATCAGCAGGGACTCAGGCCAGTGCCTGCCGTCAGGGGTTCGGTCTTGGGGAGGAGACAGGCTAGGTCCCCAGAGTGTGACAGAAGACTGGGGAGATGGAGGAGGGGGGTGCAGATGGGTCACCACCTAGGTCTGGATGACTCTCTCTCTGCTCTCCCAACCCTGGGCCCACACCTTCCCGGGCAGGGCCCCTTCGTGCATCTGTCAGTGATGATCGCTGCCTACCTGGGCCGTGTGCACACCAAGACCATTGGGGAGCCTGAGGTAAGGGAGTCAGGGAGGCCCCCCCTTGGAGGACAGAGAAGGAGGGAAGGGTGGGGGTTGACTCTGAGCCCCGGACTCAGGATCCCCCCTCCCCCCTGCACAGAACAAGAGCAAGCAGAACGAGATGCTGGTGGCAGCGGCTGCGGTGGGTGTGGCCACAGTNGGTGAGACCCTCCCTCGCACCCCTCCCTGCACCCTGCCCCCCCCCATCCATCCCCTGCTGCTGTGGACCCATCCGCTCACTCACTCCTCTGTCCGGCTGAGGGACCTGGAGGAGGGATGGGGGCCAGCTGAGGTCTTGTCTCGCAGCAGACTTGAGGGCACAGCGCCCCAGGGTGGGGTGGAGGTGTTGACTGAGACACTTCCGGGTTACGCCAGGCAGACTTGGGTTTGAAATCCAGCCCCCCCTGCGTGACCCTGGGCAGGCGAGTTCAGCTCTCTGAGCCTCACCTCCTTGGCTGTAACATGGGGATCCTAATGGCCCCAGCCCAGAGGGCTCTTGGAGGGATGGAGATGGCCCAGAAGTCTTCCCTGGGCTCCTGCCTGCCCTCCCTCAAGTCAGCTCTGGACCAAAGAGCCAGGGCGGCCAGCCCTGTCTGAGCAGGACGGGAGGGGTCAGGGCGCTGGGGTGGGTGGGGGTGGGGCTCTAAGCTCAGCACCACTTTCAGGCGTCCTGTTCAGCATCGAGGTCATGTCTTCCCACTTCTCGGTCTGGGATTACTGGAGGGGCTTCTTCGCCGCCACCTGCGGGGCCTTCATGTTCCGCCTCCTGGCAGTCTTCAACAGCGAGCAGGGTGAGTCCCCAGTCCCCATCGGACCGCCTGACCCCAGCCCTGCCTCCCTTCCCATCCCTCCCCCTCCTCCCCTCTTTCTGCCTTTTCTCCTTCTCCCCTCTCCTTCCTCGCCTGTCCTGGGCATGAAGGATGGGGACCCTGAGTGTCCAAGATGGTAAAGCGAGCAAGGAGGCAAAGCTGTTGGTGGGGGCCTTGAATGCCAGGAAAGGGTGTTTCGGGGGCAGGATCTGGCACCGCCATGATGCCTGTTCGCTGAGGCTGGGACTCGGGTGTGGCTGGGGTAGGAGTGTGGTCCCTGATCATTCCCCTCCTTCCCCAGAGACCATCACCTCCATCTACAAGACCAGTTTCAGGGTGGATGTCCCCTTCGACCTGCCGGAGATCTTCTTTTTTGTGGCACTGGGGTGAGTGCTCCCTACCGGGGGCTTCCCGCAGGCCTGAACTGTCACCTTGCTTCTGGGGGGGTGGGGCTCTAGAACTCCCCTCCGCTCCCCAGGGCCATCTGTGGCATCCTGAGCTGTGCTTACCTCTTCTGTCAGCGAACATTCCTTGGTTTTGTCAAGACCAACCGGGTCACCTCCAAACTGCTGGCCACCAGGTAGGCTCTGGGCAGGGACTGGGGACCTTTCAGGAGGGACAACTCCCACTCCCCCAGCCTCCTGATCTGTTTTATAGAGAGCCTAGGCCTCTGTGCTGTCATCCACCTACAGAGCTCCCCCAACCTTTCTAGCCCACACGCCGTTCCCTCCTAAAACCCCCTCTTCAGGTCCCCACAGTCACCCCTCCACACCCCCCAGCTTGCTGGGCTGCCAACCCCTCGCTCCGTCACTAAGTTTGCACCCCCCCCATGGAAGCCCCACTTTCCCGTGGAGCCAGGAGTCCTGACTGAGCCCCTCTCCTCCCAAACCTTGCCTGCCCCCTGGCGTTGGCATCTCAGAGTCAGCCCTCCTCTGTCCCCCTCTCCCCTCACCCCCGTGGCTTCATGGGGCTCTGTCTGGAGCTGGGTGGGGCTGACCCCCACAGGTTTCCTCCCCTGGAGTGGGTCTGGCCCCCAGGGTGGTGGGGCCCGCCCTCGTCCTTTTCCCCTTCCGTGGGGTGGGGGTGGGGGAAGCAGAGGGCCAGCCCTGGAGCTGCCCTGCCCACCCCCGCCCCCGCCCCACAGCAAACCTCTGTATTCTGCCCTGGCGGCCTTGGTTCTCGCCTCCATCACCTACCCTCCTGGTGTGGGCCGCTTCATTGCTTCC
>NW_027532008.1:11331567-11363806 GCF_008692635.1 Crocuta crocuta | reverse complement strand
TCCCGGGTAAGGGGCGCGGGGCTGGGGTGGGAGTGGGGAGCCCCATCCATCACCCACTTCGTGCCTGTCATCTCGTGTAATCCCCACCACACCTGTAAGGGGAAGCTTGTGGCTCATCCTCAAGTTCCAAATGAGGAACGGCAGCTCTGGGACATCAGAGCCCTTCCCAAGGGGGGGAGTGGCAGAGGAGGCTTTGAGGCAGGAATGGCCCCCCAGCCCCCTCACCGACCTGCCCCCTGCACCAGCTGTCCATGAAGGAGCATCTGGACTCCCTGTTCGACAACAACTCGTGGGCACTGATGACCCGGAACTCGTCCCCACCCTGGCCCAAGGAGCTCGACCCCCAGAACCTGTGGTTTGAGTGGTACCACCCACGGTTCACCATCTTTGGGACCCTCGCCTTCTTCCTGGTTATGAAGGTGGGTGCCGGCCCCCACCCCCCGGGAGCGCACAGAGTGGAGACCAGCCTGGGAGGGGAGACATGGTTGCATGTGGCACAGCGCCTGGGGGCTGGCCTTCCACTCAGACCGCCTGATCTGCCTCTTGCCAGCTGTGTGGCCCTGGCTGAGTTGCTTCAATTCTCTGAGCCTCAGTTTCCCCATCTTTAAAATGGGGTGGTTGCTGTGCTTACCTCCAAGGGAAGGTTGAGAAGGAAGAAAGGAAAGCCCTTGACGCAGTGCCAGGCACATAGTAGATACTTTGTCAGGGCGGGTTTCCTGCCCTTGGTCAGCGCCTTCCTGACACCAGACACTGGCGACAGCCGTGCCCACACCCCCTCCTCCCCCCTGGGACACTCCCCTGTTCCTTGTCGATTCCTTCTTGTCCACTCCTGTCCGGCTGCTTCTGACCTCTGCCCCCCACCCCCACCCCCACACCCTGTTTCCTACTGCCCACAGTTCTGGATGCTGATTCTGGCCACCACCATCCCCATGCCTGCTGGGTACTTCATGCCCATATTCATCTTCGGTGAGTCTGGGGTTCCGACGGTCCGAGAAGTTCAGGGTTAGTGGGGCAGGGCCATGGCTCTTGGCCCTTCCCCTCCCTCCTCAGACGGCACTGAGGCTGGTCCCCAGGAATGGAGGGCTTATGGGAGCTGGGTCAGCGTGTCTCCCCCTCCTCATGCTGTCTGCGGCCAGGAGCTGCTATCGGGCGCCTCATTGGGGAGGCCCTCGCCGTTGCCTTCCCTGAGGGCATCGTGGCCGGAGGGGTCACCAACCCCATTATGCCGGGAGGGTACGCCCTGGCAGGTGAGTCCCCACTGGGCAGGGAGACATGGAGCTGGGCTGGACCTGGAGGATTGGCCTGTGGTCCTGCAGGGCACGGGGAGTCACCGAGCGTCCTCCTGAGCCCCCTCCTTGAGCCCCATCCCCTGAGCCCCCGTTATGCTCTGTAGCACCCATCTTGTCCCTGACGCCCCACACTCCCCCTCACCCAGCCCAGCCACGGGGCCTCTTCCAGCACGTGGCTTCTGGGCGATTTCCGCCAAGCACTCGGCCATAGCCCCAGTGGCTCTGCCCTCTGCTGGCCCCTGGCCTGAGCCACCCGCCGGGGCTCTGCGCCCTGTAGGGGCTGCGGCCTTCTCAGGTGCTGTGACCCACACCATCTCCACGGCGCTGCTGGCCTTCGAGCTGACTGGCCAGATAGTGCACGCCTTGCCGGTGTTGATGGCCGTGCTGGCAGCGAACGCCATTGCCCAGAGCCTCCAGCCTTCCTTCTATGATGGCACCATCATCGTCAAGAAGCTGCCATACCTTCCATGGATCCGAGGTCGAAAGATCAGGTGAGAGGTGCCCACCTTGGGCTGGTTGATGGGGGTGATGGGTCTGGGTGGGCTGGGGTGAGGCCCCCCCCCCTCCAAAAACCCTCACTGTGGCTGACCTTGGACGCGGGTGGTATGGAAGGGGCCAACACACAGTCATCTCGTCCCCACTCTCTGCGGCTCCCTCCAGGACCTTGGGCAAGTCCTTGGCCTCCTGCGCCTCTGTGTCTTATTAGCTGTCAGTCTGTCCTCACGACAGAAGGGCAGAGATTGCCCATTTGCTGGAAACCGGGGCTCAGAGAGATGCCTTGTCTTACTCCCATCACACAGAGAATCAGGGCCAGATCTGGAAGGCCCCTCCTCTCTCCCACTCCTGCTCTGCTGTCCTGGCTGGGACACGGGGAGCTAGAGTCAGGCTTTCAGGTCCTCACATGGCCAGACGGGGCCAGAGTAGCCTCTGCTCCCAGAGAAGCAGAACTAAGAGGCCCTGAGAGTCCTGGGCCCAAGGCCCAGCTTCCAACATGTGCAAGCTGCCATCTTGCTCCAGACCTCAGTTTCTCCATCTGTAAAATGGGGGTGGCTATTCCAGGGATTTTCAAACTTTAAAGCTATTTTTTCATTTTGCCATAAAACTTTTCTTCAAATGAAATTTTCCAGGGAGGCTTCTGAGTAAAATAGTCCAAACTGGGACAGTCTGGGGGGTGGGGGTGGGGTGGAGATAAGGGGTTTGGGAGCTAGGAATCCAGAGTCAGGTCGTAGGTGAGCTGGGCCCCGAGTTCCTCCCCACCTTGGGGTTCTGGGAGTTGCTCATCCTAGGAATCTCTCAGCACCTGCCCGCAGCCAAGAAGCAGCTCCCCTCAGGTACCCCTGCCTCTTCCTGGGGTCTGGATACCCCTCCACTCCAGGACCTGAAGGGAGCACCCTCTGCCTTCAGCTCTCACCGGGTGATTGTGGAGCACTTCATGAACTGTACCATCACCACACTGGCCAAGGACACACCGCTGGAGGAAGTGGTCAAGGTCGTGACCTCCACAGACATAGCCAAGTACCTCCTGGTGGAAAGCACAGGTGCCTGGCAGGAAGGGGGGAAGCATGGGTGGGGAGGGCACATTCCCTCTGCCTTTCTCTTCAGCCCTGGAGGCTCAGGTCCAGCAGAGGGAAAGCAGGGCATTGGACCTGTCAGGCACCTGACTCTGCATCTTCTCTCTGCAACTGTGTGACCTTAGGTGGGTCACATCACCTCTCTGAGCCTGTTTCCTCACTGGTAAAATGGAGATAGTAACCGCCCTCCCTTGGGGGTAGGTGACATGTTTAAATGAGACGCAGGATTGTCAGGGACTCCACGGATGCCTTTAGGAATTTTAGAAACCAGGCCTCGTGTGCTTGGGAGTGGGGATAAAATGTTGGGAACACTACGAGGGTCCCCCCTTCAAGCTTTCCCCAGCTAGTCACCTCTCTCGAAACCCTGTTGCCATGAGAAAGAGATCTCTTTAAAGAAAATGGACGGGCGCATTTGTTAAAAGACACACAAGCTGAATCTTGGGGAAGAATCCAGCTAAGCATCATCTCCCTCTGGGGCAAGTACAGTAAGAGTGGGAAAGACATGCGGGGGTGGGGGGCGGGGGGAGGCAGCTATGTCCATTCAGGCCACTGTCAGCCCACATGTGCAAACAAGACAAGGTACGCCCTTGGCAAGCACAGCACAGCTGGAGTTTGATTCCCACTCATCCTTTCAGCAGGTGCCTTGTTCAGTGAGCCACCTTCACAACTGGATGGGTCACCCTCATACCCACCCCAAGAGCTCATAAAGCCATTTATGAGCAACAGAATCCTGGGCAAACCCCTTAAGATCTATGAATTGCTGTTTCCCTCCCTGGAAAACAGGGACCCATACAATATGGAGCTGTCAGAGGCGCTCACCCTAAATGCCAGGCCCCCTCCTCACTCAAAGCAGGATACCTTTAACATTATCCCACAGAATACACCAAATATTCCATTTGAAAATATTTGCATATGTATGGATCCCCCAGGAGGCTTCACCTCCTGGATCAAAGACAGAACTGGCCTCCAAGACAAAGTCTACTTTTACCCTCAGAGCCACAGGAAACAGAGCTCTCAACCAGCACGGGCCCAGGCTGGGGGACCCTGCCGCTTGCCTAAAAGATAACTTTAATTGTTATTGTTGTTGTTGCTTAAAGGGAGAGTATTTACATGTCTAGTTGTGAAGTTTTAATTTTATGTGACAAGAAGGAAGCACACCGGGGCTGCCCCCTCAAAACCAAGTCCAGGGGGCGCCTGGGTGGCTCAGTCGGTTAAGGTTCCTGGGTTCGAGCCCCGTGTCGGGCTCTGTGCTGACAGCCAGCTCAGAGCCTAGAGCCTGTTTCAGATTCTGTGTCTCCCTCTCTCTCTGCCCCTCCCCTGCTCATGCTCACTAGCTCTCTCAGAAATAAACAAAACATTAAAAAAACAAAAAACAAAAAATGGAGTCCATGCCAGCTCCAGTCATAGCCCGGAGTGAGGCTTGCCAAGCCCTCAGCACACAGTAGGACCTCAGAACATGGTGGCCTTCCGGGTTCACATTTCTCACCGGGCTGAGCCAGATGTGAAAGTCCCTGTGGGAAATGAGGGGCAAAGCCCAGCCCTGCTGCACAGACATCATGCATTTCTCCCCAGTCTGCTCCTGCCTAGAGGCCCTGCCACAGGGACACATAAGGGAGGGCAGGTAAGCTCCCGGCCCCCTGGCAGCCTTACCTTACCCAGCTCCCTCAACTACCATCCCTCCACATCAGAAGCTGAGTGACGTTGGGCAAGACAATCAACCTCTCTGTGCCTCTGAGCCTCAGCTTCCTCTTCTGTAAAACAAGAGATAAGACTTGCTGACACGCAGGCTGCCTCAGGTTCCCGAGAGTCACGAGAACAGCCAGTACAGTTCTTGGCACATAGTAAGTGCCCGGCAGATGTAAGTTTCCTCTTCCTAATGCGGCTGTCTCCCTCCACGCGTGCAGAGTCTCAGATACTGGTGGGCACCATGGAAAGAGCCCACCTGGTGCAGGCACTCCAGGCCGAGCCACCTTCCTGGGCTCCAGGACACCAGGTGAGTACAGGATGGGGAGCGGTCACAGGGTAGTGAGGGGAGGGGCCTCTGGGAAAGGTGATTTGAGGGGGCCAGCCTGGAGGAGGGGGCGGGGCGGCTGGCCCAGGCTCCCATGATCCTTCCCCCATCCCCAGCAGTGTCTGCAGGACATCTTGGCTGGGGGCTGTCCCGTGGAGCCAGTGACCCTGCAGCTGTCTCCAGAGACCTCCCTGCACCAGGTAGCCGGAGGTAGTGGGGAGGAGTGGGGCGTGCAGGCATGCGGGCAGACAAGGGCTGTGGGATAGAGGGAAAGAGCCCAGGAGGGGAACTTAAGCTCCCGCTTTCTTGGCACACTCTGCTTCTCTTGGGTCTGCTTCCTCATCTGCAGAATGGACACAGCAGTTCTTGTCCTGTCCGTCCTTTATTCCTAGGGCTCCTGGGAAGAGGGAGAGCTTGGGGGAGCAGAGGCCTCTGGGTGGAGAGATACAGTAGTTAAAAATACGTCTTTGCATCAAGGCACAGAGGGGTCTCAGTTTCAGGTCTACCATATTCTCCTCGTGTGATCTTGGGCAAATTACTGAATCACTCTGAATTCTGATCCAGTGTCACTCTGCAACACAGAGCCTGGCACATGGGGTCGGGCGCCTGGGGCTGGCCTCAGCCCCTCTGTGCCACTGGATGATGCAGGGTCCGTCTAAATTAACGGGTCCTTGCCATTGGTCCCTTGTGTGGACTCTGGAGACCTCTGGTGGTCATGGCGGGCATTGNCACCACTACGGGTCCCCCCCACCCCTTCCCAGGCTCAGAGACAGGCAGGTGGGCACCCCTGGGACAGAGCCCAGGCCAGGGCCTCCACCTCAGCTCACAGCCCCCAGGCCAGGGAGAGATTGAAGCTAGAGAGGCCGGCTGAGCAGCACATGTCCTCCAATGTCTCCTAACAACCCCTCCTCCAGGCACACAATCTCTTCGAGCTGTTGAACCTTCAGTCCCTCCCTGTGACATCTCGGGGCAGAGCTGTAGGCTCCGTGTCTTGGGTGGAGGTACGAGGGTCCCAGGGGTGGAGCAAGGCGGAGGAGCCACGCTCTAGCAGGCCGGGGAGGCAAGGGGAGCACCAGCATCCTCCCACCCAAATTTAGAGGGGCCTCACTGGATTCTGATAAGCCCTACTTTTTGGCCCAGAGTGGCTAGCCAGTTTTGTGGCCAGTGGCCCATCCTGCCATTCTGTGAACCTAAATAATCCCATCTGTGCAGTAGTGGAGGGGGCAGGGCACTGGCTTCAACACTCACCCCAGAATCAACCCTGAGTAGAGTCCGATAATACTGGAACCCCCACTCTCAGCCTCTTCTACATCCTCCCTCCCCCCAAACCCTCTTTCTCTGTTCTAGTTGAAGAAAGCAATTTCTAACCTGACAAACCCGCCAGCACCAAAGTGAGCCAGCCTGGCTAGAGGAAACAGAGCGCCTCAGCTGCCCTGGTGAAGGGGGCTGGCCAGGGACCCTGCCTCTCTCCCCCATCACAACACGCCTGCAGCCCCGCTCAACTCCTCGGTGTAGCGGGCAGCTCTAACCAAGCGCCGAAGGGGGTTCCCTGTTCACCATGATCCGTCCTGGGTGCCACAAGCACTATGTGCCTTAAAAGACAAGTTCACCTTGGACAGAGCTGAACTGGAGACTGCAGAAAAGCAGTGGACTGTGGGTGCTCATAGAAAATTCGCCATTCGCAGTGAAGACATGGGTATGGGCTGTCACCAAGGGCGGGCACAGATGCGTTCTGGGGGGTGTAGGACTCCCAACCAGAGGCTCCTGAGAAAAATAAAGCTGATTCCCAGAGCTGCAGACCCCCTTGCCTCAGCTCCTGGGGTGGTGACATACCTGCGCTGGCCCTGAGCGAGCTCTTGGGGCCCCCTGGTGGCCACGTGGGCATCACAGGCCCGGGCCTCTGGCTTCCCACTGCTCCTCCTGCGCCCCCTTCCTGGCACGGAAATAAACAGGAGAGCAGGTCCCCGCCAGGTCTCATGGTGCTTGTCCTCAGGTATAAGAAGAACCCTCACCCCAGCCCCAACTTCCTCCTTGGCTGAGCCGGGGCTGATAAAGCAGTGTCCCTGGGCGTGGCTCCTGGGGGCTCTGCAGAACCTTGGGCATCGTCCATGGGGCCCCACGTGGCTGGGTGGCAGTAGCTGGACCGCCTGTATGTGTGCTGGGGCACAGGGACCCTCCCCTAAGTCCCTCTAGAAGCCCCTTACCCCAGGAGCCCGAGGACACACCTTCCCCCAGAGACCAGGCCAAGTTCACTGGGTGAATCCACCACTTTAATGTCTGCAGAGAACCTTCAGGGGTTCAGGAGGAGGGTGCAGGGAAGGGCGTAAGGGCACCAGGGAGCAGGTTCAGAGAGTGAGGGAGGAACAGACCCTCCAGTGACAGAGATTCTCGTGAAGGGGGCTGAGAAATAGACACTTAGCTACCAGAGAGGCCGCCCCACTTCCCAGGGCGGGGAGGTGGGGGAGGATAGAGGGCACGGACACAGAGGGAGGGGGAGGGACTGAGCCCCGGGGTCAAGGCAGGGTCCCCAGATCCCACTCCAAGTGGGTCTCCTAGGCCCTTCTGCGGCTGTCTGCCTGGGGGCCCAGCTGCAGGTGCCTCCGGGCAGCTTGCCCTGGAGTCCGCTGAGAACCCTCGAGCTCACGGATGGCAGAGACCCTGCGGGGAAGGTGCCCACCTGAGCCGAGTAAAGAAGGGAGAAGGGGGTTATGGCTCCCACTGCTGGGGCAGGTCCATGGAGGCACACAGTGGTCCACGGGAGTTCTCGGACCCCCATCCCTGCTGCACCCACCCTCTGCCTGCCCTGAGGGGTCAGGAGATGCCCAGCCCAGACCCCAACGTCCTGATAATGCCTGGGCTGCCCCCCAGGCAAGGTCACAGTAGGAGGCGGCTCTGAGCCATCTGGCCCCCACCTCAGTTATAGAACACCTCATCTTCCTCCTCCGAGAGGGACATGCTGTCCACCGAGGGGAGGGAGCCCTGCACGTGGGCCCCACCCTCAGGCCCCGAGCCCCTAGGCAGCGGCCTCCAATGCTGCTGTTCCANCCACGGGAGTTCTCGGACCCCCATCCCTGCTGCACCCACCCTCTGCCTGCCCTGAGGGGTCAGGAGATGCCCAGCCCAGACCCCAACGTCCTGATAATGCCTGGGCTGCCCCCCAGGCAAGGTCACAGTAGGAGGCGGCTCTGAGCCATCTGGCCCCCACCTCAGTTATAGAACACCTCATCTTCCTCCTCCGAGAGGGACATGCTGTCCACCGAGGGGAGGGAGCCCTGCACGTGGGCCCCACCCTCAGGCCCCGAGCCCCTAGGCAGCGGCTTCCAATGTTGCTGTTCCGGGCTGGGGGGCTGGGGGTCGGCAGCTGTGACGGGGGGCTCATCGGGCGAGGGCCAGCCATCAGGGGAGAGGCCAGGGGAGGAGAAGGCCAGAAGACTGTCGTCCTGCGAGGGGCCGCTCAGAAAACTGTCCTGTAGGTAGACGCTCTCCAGGTCTGGAAAACCAACCGGAGGGGGAGGGGCCATGAGGACCGGAGTCCCGGACCCCACTCCTCACCCTCTCCTGGTGTGTGAGGGAAGGTGGGGGGCCGTGTTTGGTCACTGCTGAGCTGTGTGACCTTGGGCAAATCACGGAACCTCTCTGAGCGCCAGTTTCTCTCTGGGGGGTTCCAGGGGTGGTGGAGTGAGTGGAGGAGTTAAACACAGACTGTTGTCTGCACTCGAATCTGAATCCTGTGCTCTGAAAATTGTTCTTTCCGAACAATTGAACCACTGAAACCAGGGTTCTTTCCGGGCCTCCGGGCCCTTCCCTCCCCTCACTGTCAGAGGAAGGATCAAATGAAATAATGGGTAATGCAGGCTTCACCCAGGACCAAGGCCTGTTGAAGCAGTAACCTGGGGTGACCTGGGGCTCTAGAAAAGTGGTTGGTTGTGCTAGGTATTAAGGTTCAGATCCTGGCTCTGATGCCTCTAGCTGTGTAACCTAGGGCAAGTTTTCTGGTGCCTCAGTTTTCCTGAGATAATAACAGGGCCTACTTCTTAGAGGTGTTGTGAGGATTAAGTGAAATAACACATGTAAGGCACAACACACTTAATCCCCGTTATTACTATTATTCTCTCCTTTACACTTAGGGCTCTCCTCGGGCAGCGGGCAGGGCAAGGATCCGCAGCCCCATTCCACAGATGCAGAAACCAAGGCTGAGGGAAGGGGGGCTTGTCCGTGGTCACAGTGCATCTGATGGCAGGGCAGGCACCCAGGCCCTGCTCTGCTCCACCAGCCCCTCCCCGCCCCCCACCCCGCCCCGCGCCCCGCATGGCCATACCCTGCAGCTGGACGATGTCCTGAGGGCCGTTCTCGGGGTGAAGCTCCTCGTTGTCCAGCGAGGACCAGGCGCTCAGTGTGGCCTCTGTGATAGCAAACTGTTCGGCCACCCCTGGGAGAGGGGGGACAGTGGGACTCGGCTCAGCAGGGACAGGGCAGAGGTGCGGGCGGGACCTCGGCGCCAGGACTCGCGGGCGCCGGGCACCCTCGCGGCGAGCTGGGCTGTCCATCCAGGCCCCGGTGATCAGAGCGCCCACCTAATGCCCTGTCCACCCCCTGGCATTTTTTTGCCTTGCCTAGACAATGCCCATGTGGTGACCCTCGGTCCCCTAAGGACCAGAGACCCGACCGTCCTGTCCCCATGCTCCCCGCCCCCAACCGCTGACCTGCCGCAAAGCGGGCCTCCCGCAGCTCATCCGGAAGGCAGCAGTAGTGCTCATCCTCGGCGGGGGACGGCTCCCAGCCTGAGCGCTGGGCACGCCAGCCCTTCCACTCGATGAGGTGGGCCACGCGGCCACGCGCCATGGCCGTGGGCTTGGTGATGTGGTCCTTGATGCTCTGCACCACCCCTGGGGGCACGGAGGGCAGCTGGGTGACCGCTCTGACACAGAACCCAGCTCAGGGCCCCACCCCCACTACCCCAGCCACTCCCAGTGGCCTGTACCCTCCCATCCATCAATGCTCTGTGCTCACCCAGTACCCTGTGTCCTCAAAGCCCCCTACCCACAAAGCCCTGTATCTATCTGTGCAAGTCTCCCTGCCCTGCCCATGCCCACTCTGTGCCCCACGCCCTCCCCAAGCCCCAAGGTCCCACCTCACTTAGCTGCTCCCCACTCATGTGGAGGTTCCATACCCCCCAGCAGCCGCTCTCAGGCAATGTTCCCCTCCACTTGGTGCTTCCTCCCCAGGCCTGCCACACCTCATTCCCTTTGACCAGGTTCAGACCCCTCTGCCCCAAAGATCCACTCGGGATCCACCTGGCCCTCTCCCTTCATCCATTACTTGATAAGTGCTGAGAGAGCACCCCCTTTGCCAAGGCCAGTGCCAGCTCTGCTGACGCTGTGTGTCAGGGGAGACCTGTGTGGGAGGCGGCATACCAGGAAGGCTTCCTGGAAGAGGTGGACTGAGGTTGAGCTTTACAGGTAGGTTGGTAGGTTTGTAGGTGCCTTGGACAGATGAAGGCAAGACTGGAGGCTATTTCAGAGATGAGACGAGGAGGAAGGCATGGAAGAATCTGGCATCATTCCAGGACTCCCAGGGATGAGAAGTGGGGGTAACTAGGACTGGGGTGGAAGAGGCTGGGGAGCCCACCAGGGGCTAGACTTGGGGCTGGGAGAGCCAGACTAAAGACTCTGGCATTTTCCTTCTAGCAGTGGGGAGCCACAGCAGGCTAAGGAGCAGGAGAGTGGCTGCTGAGGTGAGATCTGTTGTTTAGGAAGAGCGTCCTAATTAGGGGATGGGCCCAAGGGTGGAGATGAGGCCCCATCAGGAACCATTAAAGGGATCCAGCGAGAGACAGGACAGGGCCTGGGCAGCGGGGACGCCGGCCCGGGGGTTCTCAGGGGTAGACCGGCTGCGTGCGGAAGTTGACAGAAAGCGCTGTCAGGAATGATTCAGCGTCTCTCTGAACCGAGGCCGAGCACAGTCACTGGGATCTCAGAGCCACGACGCAAGGAACAGCAATATTTAAGCAAGACGGGGTATCCACCAAGGACCACCAGAGCCATAGAACAGGAAATGGGAAGGACGGAGGCGAGGAAGAGGGGGAAGCCCCCCGCCCCAAGCTAGATGCGCAGGCAGCCAGCAAAGGTCCTCGGAGGAGGCTTGAGTGGCCCCTGCAGGGCAGGTGAGGCACAGGAAGGGGGTTTCCAGTGGGAAACGGTCCAGGCAAACGGGAGGGAGGGCAGGGCGGGCACTCTGGGGGACCGTGACAGGTTTAGGGAGACGGGAGCCTCGGGTACATGGAACAGACCTGTGAGCAAAAAGGCTGGCGAGCTGAGAACAGCCTGGAGACTTGCCCTTGGCTGAGGGCGGTGGCCTCACCCAGAGATGCCCTGGAGGCCGGAGAGTCTCCCCAGAGGCAACAATGGGCCAAAGGGGGAGTGATACCCACCAGCCTCCGGGCGTGAGTTCCCTCGGGCGTCAGGCTCAGAACGCCTCCTCCCGCAAGCCCCAGCTTTGCTGAGCTCCCCCCCACCCCCCACCCTGCTGCCTCACTCCTACAAACCGCCCTTGAGGACAACCCCTCAACAAAGCACTCGCACAGGTGGGGTGACGGGCAACCTGCATCTGCTGCAGAGGTCTGAAAACTCGGGGCCGGCCCCTCGCAGCTTCGGGATACCTCAGCAACTTAACCCGACGCTAAGTCACCCCTCCAGGCAGAACCCGGCGTGGAGCGTGGCTTCTGGAAAATGGTGGATGTGGCAGGGCTGCGCCCTCCCCGTGGCTAGTGTCGGGGAGGGGGGTGGGGGCGTGCTAACTCCAAGGTAGGAGAGGGCAGTCGGGCCTACCCACAAGGGACGAGGTGGCCAGAGCTGCCACGCTGTAGTTGCTGGAGCAGGACCTGGAGTCGGACCGGTAGCCGTTGGTGGTCTGGAAGCACCTCTGCGGAAGGAGACGTGCCAGATGACACCCCCGCCCCCCCCCACTCCCGTCCCCACGAGGCACCCTCCCTGTGCCCACTCCCACAGGGCCATCCCACCCCGCTGTTTTCCTCGGGGCCCCCTCCCCCAGGGCCGGTGGGACTGGGTGCCCAGGCTGGGCACTGCACAGCGAAGGGCAATGGTGTCAGCTGTGGCTGGCTGGACCGGGGAAGGGCAAACGCACGGACCTGCCAAGGATCCCAACAGAAATCCATCTGTTTGTCCTAAAAGGAGAGGAGAAAGAGGGTCAGGCAGGGCTTGGCACGCAGCGCCAGCAGAGGGCGCAGGCATGGGGCCCTGGGTGGTGGCGTGGGTCAGCCTTCTGGTATTGCCTGAGGTCGGGGTCTGCCTACTCGGGGTCGTGCCCTGGCTTCCCCTTGCCGTGCGGAGAAAGACGTGGGGTGGGGGCCGGGCAGTGGTGGCTCTGCCAGGAGGCAGTGGGTGTAGGAGATAAATCGGACCTGGGTTTGAGTTTTGACTCTGTGCTTTCCACCTGGGGATCCTTAGACGAGTGCCTTAACATCTCAGAACGTCAGTGTCTTCCTCTCGAAAATGTTGATGATACCATTTACCTCACGGGTCATCATGAAGCAAGTGACATGATGCAAAGGGTCCAGCGTGACACTTAGCATGTGTGTGTGCTAAAATATATATATATATATATTATAATAATAATAATTGTATCGACAGGTAGGTTCAAGCCACGACCTCTGGGGTGGGGGCGGAAATTATGCACCAAGATGTAAGGCCCCCAGCAAGCTCTTCCTAATGCATCCGGACTAAAAATGCCATTCCTTGGGGATGCTTGGCTGACTCAGTCGATAGAGCACCCAACTCTTGCTCTCAGGGTTGTGAGTTCAAGCCCCACGTTGGGTGTAGAGATTGCTTAAATAAATACACTTAAAAAAAAAAAAAAAAAAGAATGGACTTCTACCTTCCAGAGGGCAATGCAGGCTGCTGAGGGGTGGTGGCTGGGGGCGGGGGGACTTGTTATCTGCAAGGCTGAGTTAGTCTGGGTGGGAAAATCTCCAAGATGGGACTCTTTTCTAAACAAGCCTGGTCCAGGTCCTGGCTGCCCCAGCCTGACTCAGACCTGCATCCAACTGAATACCAAACACTGCGGGGCTCCGATCCCGCAGGAAGGGAAGATTGGAGAGGGTTCGGCTCCCTGCGGGAAGCTGTAGGGGACCCCCTGGGAACCAGGGCCTAGGTGGGGACGAAAGGTGACCAGTTACCTTGCCAGTGACATGGTCTGTAACAACAGCGGAGGGGTGGCTGGAGGGCAAGTCTGGGTTCAGGGGGCCGGTGCCCTGGGGCATGGGGCAGTCTTTGTGGGCACTTGTGAACAGATCTGGAAATACAATGACAGCAGGAACTCAGAAAAACCGCAAACTCTCCTTGTGAAGCTTGTTCAAACCAGCCCTGAGGGATGGGCGCTGTGATATCACCCCTTGTCATTTTGTAGAAAACAGAGACCCAAGGCCACGGTGGGTGAGGAGACCAGCCAGATCTCCTCCTGCCTGGTCCCCTCCATGGGAATCACCGCCCGTCTGCCGGTTCCTCCGTTTCCCCTAATTCCAGCACCCACATTCTAGAAGTTACAACCTCATGGTACCTCCAATCCAGTTACCCCACTATTTCCCACCAGCTCCTGGTGCCCTCACTTCCCTCCTGGCCCAGCCTGCAAGCCCTCCTTCCCGGAGGCTCTCAAGTCTCAACCGTGTTCAATGTCCCCTCGTCTCCGCGCCTGGACCTGCAAGTCGCTGGAGAAAGTCACCAGCCTCACACAGGACAGTCTGCGGATCCTTCTACACGTCTCCCATCCCCGCTAAGTTTGCTCCCCGCCAGGCTGACTCCCTCAGGTGTCTTTCCTTCTCAAACCGGCAACACTGACACCCCTCATTGAGATCCAGAAGCCTTTGGAGGGCTGCGCCCCATTTTTCTACTTCAAATCGTTACCCTGCCCGCATTTTGCCCACACCATCTGCTTCCCCTCCCATCCAAGGCCAGCCGTCCCAACAGGGGGCTGGGACCTGGCCCTGCCCTCCCCCCTCCCCCCTGCCTCCCTGCCCCAGGAGCTCCGCACTCCCTCTCCTCCTTTGGTCGTCCGGTTTGTCTGTCTGTCCGTGTCTCCCTCTTGGCCGCCAGTGTGGTGTGTGCAGCAATGCCTCTCCACTCGGGTCATTTGCCTGCAGCCCCGCTCCCTGCCCCTCTCACCGAGCCCCTCACCCATGCATCAGCCCCCTGCTACCCAAACTCCTGACCCCCTGCTTCCCCCCAGCTCCGCGCCCACTCCTCCGGCCCCTTCCAGGCTACACATAGAGCTGTGTTCGACCTCTACTTCCCGACTCCCATTTTCCCTCCACCCATTTCAGGCAGCCGTTCCCGAGGCAGCCCTCGACTGCCTGGCCAAGCCCAGGGGTTCATTGGCTTCTCAGGGGCACCGGCCCTCCCCACGCCACGCCCACTCGGGCTTCCCTCCCACCTCCACCGTCCCCATCCTCTGCTCATCTCCCTCGTCTCTCCCAGGGCATCTCATCCGGGAGGAGAGCGAGCCGCCCACATGTGCACCCACAGCCCTGACTCTGCGTGAGCCCCACGCTGAATTTCTGACTCCCTTCACGGATGTCCGACAGGTGTCTCAAGGAAACTCGGGCCCATCTTCCTTCACTTCTCCAATTTTAGAAAATGATGCAATGGTCCACCCAGCTGTACCAACCAAAACTCCAGTTTTCTCTGAGCACTGCCTTCCCCCAACCCTCCCAACCAGCAAGTCCTACTGGCTGGCTCTCTCCAGCCTCCCTTCCAGATGTATCTGTCTCCATCCCCACCACTGCTGCCCATGAGGGGGCACCCCCCCTCTCTCACCGGGACCACAAAAGGGTCCAGCCTCCTGGCACGCAGCACCCCCCTCTCCCCCCGCTGTCTTTGCTGAAAACCTGCCACTGGCTTCCTGCCATCACACCTGACGAGAGCCAGCCCCTCACCCTGCACGCCAGCCTGGCCCCTGTTCTGGCCACTCTGGCCTCCCTGCTGCTCCCCAAATGGCCCACTTATTCTCTGTCCTTGAGATCCCCTCCACCTGGAACACCATCCCCAGATCTTCCTGAACCGTGGCATTCAGGTCTCGGCTCAAGGTCACCTCCTCAGAGAGGCCCTCCCTGCCCCCACGGTCAAGCTTCCTTCACAGCAGCTGTCACTCTCTGACATTCTTGTGTTTCGAAGCATCCAATCCCTCCGGGAATGTGAGCCCATGAGCACAGAGACCATAGCAAGGAAAAGCTCTGTCCCCAGAGCCTAGAACAGTGCCTGGTACCTGGAAGGTGCTCTGTCAGCATCGTGGAATGACCTCTACTGTATTAGAGCAGTTAGCACCGGCTGTCTAGTAAGAGCACATGCGGGGGGCCAGGGACCGGCCCCATCGTGACGCAGTCTCGGGGCCTACCACATAGTAGGCTCGCAGAAGTTGCTGAAGGGATGACAAACCGAACTGATGAGCTGGAATTGCTGGACTGAATTCTTGGGCTGAACTGAAGAGGGCTCCACCTCCAGAGGGTAATCGGGAACACCCTTTACCATTCATTTAAGTAACCGTTTCTTCCTGATGCACTCCAAAGCATTCGCGCAGCACCTACTATGTGCAGGACTGTTCTGGGCACTAGGAACACTGTGGCAAACCAGACAAAGATGGTTTCTGCCCTTATGGAGCTGAGATGTTAGTTTGTTCGTTCGTTCGTTCGTTCATTCATTCATTCATTCTTCCATTCCTTTCTTCTCCTGCTGAGCATCCATTTAATGCATGTCTATACCATCCAAGCACCGGGGCACAGAGGTGGGATTAAGATTCCATCCCTTGGCCAACAGACACATGAAACAATACTCAGCGTCCCTCATCATAAGGGAAATGCAGNTATGGAAACCAACTTGACAATAAACTATTTAAGAAAAAAAAAAAAAGATTCCATCCCTGCCCTCTGGGAGCTCCCAGCTGGATGGAAACCAGTCCCAAAGCCCCTCACCCAAGCACAAGGCTGATGGGCAGCAGGGCGGGGGGGGGGGGGCATTAGCACCCGCAACTGCTCTTGTCCCCCACCCCCTCACCTGGTATGACTGCACAGACAGGATCCTCACACTGACCTAAAGAGGAAGGAATCCATGGCTCAAGTTTATAGATGAGGAAACTGAGGCACAGACGGGAAGTCACTAGCCCAGGGCACGCAGCCAGTAGCCGGCAGTCAGGGTCTGAGCCCCATTATTCTGACGCTGAGGCTCATGCTCTTCCAAAGCACAAAAGGAGTTCCAGTGAGCTCTGTGGGGGTCAGGGGCTGCACAGGAGAGCTGATGGGGGAGCCAGCCAGGAGGGGTGCCAGGAGGAGGGTGTTGTGGGCAGAGGGAGGGGCGTGCAGCTTGCACAAAACCATGGAGCCTGGAGGAGCAGAGATGTCTGGGCCGTGGCAGGGACATGGGGGGAGGGGGGCTCTGCAGGACATTGGTCCCAGCCTGCAGCGTCCCTGTCCTGGAAGCTGGCTCCCACCTCTCTTCTCTGGCTTAGGCAGCCAAGGCAGAGCCTGCAAGGGCTGATGGCATGGAATTATGGAGGGCTTCCTGGAGGAGGGTCTGCTGGCTGGAGTTGGGGAGTTTCAGGTGCTCCCAGAGGCAGGGGCTGGACTCTGGGCTGAAGTGCCTACCAGGAGGTGTTAGCGGGAGCGGGGAGGGGAGGTTGGGGAGCTGGAGGACAGCATGAGTGCTCCACTGACCCCCTCATGCCTTTGGATGGCTTTCTCTGGTTTTTGTGCACCCACAGCCCCTGCCCCATGGCTCGGCTCCCAGCTGGCAGCAACTGTGGCTCCTTCTGGGGAAGCCACCCTCCGGGAAGTGGGGCTGAATTTATGACCCTTTGTTTGGGGTTGGAAAGCTCAGAGTCCCTGCAGGATGGGGCTGCAGCCACCCTTGCAGGGCGACAGACCCTTTCACGGCCTCTCTCCTCGCCTTGCTCTCCCCATTCCCTTACTGGCTTCCTCCGGAAGATCTCCTTCACACACAGGTTGTACCCAGGTCCTCATTTCAGGGGCTGCTCCTGAGGAGCCGCTCCAAAGACAACGGGGTGAGGCTCTGGTGCCAGACTACCCCGTTCAAATCCCAGCTCTGCCCTTTACTACCTATGGGACCTTGACTTTGCCTCTCGGAGCCTCCATTTCTTCATCTGTAAAATGGGTGGTTGACTGTTCTTGTTCTCCAGGTATTGCCTACCAGGATCCAAAACAGAACAAAGAGGTACCGGGCACCCCCCTGTGGAAGGAGGCCACTGTCAAGGGCAGGGGAAGCAAACATCCTAATGGAGGTGGTTGAAACAGGCTCGTCTACCCCGTCCACCCACCACCCTTCTGACTCTGACTACTGATTGCTCCGCACAAGTGAAGTGAGGGGCTCTCAGAGACTCCCCTGCAGAAATGTGGGATGCCTGCAAGGGGAAGGCCAGCATCCTACCCACCTGCCCCACCCCTGGCTAGATGTGTGCACAGCTGGGGAGGGACAGCTCTGCCCTGTGAGTTTCTCAAGGGTCAACAGGACTCTGAGGAAGGGGCCATGTTTGAGTTTTTGCTGGTGCCCCCTAAGAGGGCTGCTTGCGGGACAAGGGGGCCCCAGCCCCCAGGGGCTAGAAGGTGGGCAACTTTAGGGGGCAAGGGAGTGGGGCTGGGAATGGAAGAGGTCAAAGCAGGCCAGATCTCCCATGCCAAGGGGGTCCTGCAGTGAGCAGGCCCCGCAGATGGCCCCTCGCAGAACTCACACATGCCTGGGACCCGTGGCCCCCGCCACCTCTTCATCCACCACTCTCCCTCTTGCACTCCAGCCATACTGATGGCTCAGACACACCCAGCACACTCCTGCCTCAGGGCCTTTGCACTGGCTGCTCAGTTCCTCCAGCTGGAATTCTCTCCTCCCACATAGCTGCGGGTTCACTCCTGCACCGCATTCAGGTCTCTGCCCCTCTCCTGCTCACACACACTCTCTCATCCCCCCCCACCTCAATATAAATAAACTTAAAGAGTCTGTTAAAAAATGATAATAAAATAAAATAGAACAGAAAATAGGGGAACCTACCGAGGAGTTGGGTTAAGTATTGTTTTGTGAAACTTCAGGTTAAATTGCACAGACACGCATGTGCCCACACAAGTGTGCATACACACCTGCGGTAAGAATTTTCCATGTGTGTGCTAGGTCATGATGCAAAATATATTTATTGCTGTGGGTTCCAGTCAAAACGTTTGAAATTGGCCATTCCTAGGATTCCAGCGTGCATAAGTAGGCAGAGTGGTGCTGGCTACGAGCTGTCCCAGGGAACTTTGAGAGGTGCCGGAATATTTCTAGGGGTGTCTGCTCGTGCCTGAAGCTGTTTTAAAACTGCGTGGTCTGCGGACCAGGGAGTAAGGGCAGCTGAGCACTGAGGAAGCTGGCAGGCAGTGTCAAAGCCCTGGAGCAGACATGACTTGAACAAGGTCATTGGTCAAGGTGGACCCGCAGCCCCTCGCCAGCTTTCCCGCCCCCTGCTTCATGTGGGGTGCGGGAGCCTCCACCAAAGCTGCCTTCTCCCCCTGAGGACTTTGGCCCCGTGATGTCACAGGCTGGTTGCCATGGAGACGTCAGGTAATAGAGCAGCCCAGGGTGAAGTCACAGGCTGCTCTTCGCCCAGCTGGGACCGGCAGCCTCCAGCCTCGTCACCACCAGCAACTGGAAAAACACAGTGTTTCATGTGGGGTGGGGGCTGGGGAGAGCCTGAGGGGACCCCTGGCTGCTCCTGTGGGTGCCTCCTTCTCCGAGGAGCAAGGAGCGGTGGGGCCCTCCTTCCTCTCCGGGTCCACACCCTACTCCTTTGACCTCAAGGTCTGGGGCCCCTTCGGAGAGCTGCCCCCTCCCCCACCTCTCCTGGCTACAGCAGTGACAAGCCTCCGGTTGCCTTGGCAACTTGGAAGGGGCCATCTTGATCCTTCAAGGAGAGGGGTGTCATCCAGGCGTCTCCTCTGTCCCTGTGCCTTCAACAGAGCTCTCTTCTGCCTACCAAGGATGCTTCCTGCCTTCTCACACCAGCTCCTCAATCTTCCTTAGGGTCCACCACCCAGACAGCTCCTCTTGACGTCTAACCTAAGCCCCTCTTGCTGCAAAGCTCACACTCTGGTTTTCTCTGCTTCTTCCCTGGGTGAGTCTGCAGCTCAGTTCCCTTTCACACCTGCCTCGGAGCCGTCTAGCCCTTTTCGCTGTTCTTTGGTGCTCACATCCCAGCCCATTAGTCACTGAGGTTGCCATCTGCCCCCAGAGCGTCTCCCAGGGCTCTGCACCCCAGGAGAGCAAGGAGGGCCCACGGTAACCCTGTTCGTTCCCAGCAGCCCAGAGAGGGTAAACTTCCTCTTGAAAGCACCCAGGAGGAGCACCTGGGTGGCTCAGTCGGTTAAGTGTCCAACTTGGCTTTGGCTCAGGTCATGATCTCACGGTTCATGAGTTCGAGCCCCGCATCAGGCTCTGTCCTGACAGCATGGAGTCTATTTGGGATTCTGTCTCCCTCTCTCTCTTCCCCAACCCCGTTTGTTCTGTCTCTCTCTCTAAATAAATAAATAAAAATAAACTTAAAAGAAAGAAAGAAAGCACACAGTAATAGAGCAGCAGCCTGGGTGCAAAGCTCCTCACCAGGGCCCTCCCTGCAGAGCCGCAGGCTTCGGCTCTAAGCTTCTCAGGACCCCTGTGGCTGAGTGCACGGCGCAGTCCCCCGGCCAGGGCCTCCCTGGGTGCGCCGCCGGCCGGCTGATGTCCAGGCCCCGTCCTAGTCTCCGAGGAGAACACGGCGGGCCAGGTGTGCTTTTTACAGTCCCTGCCCCGGGTCCAATCCCAGCGGTGCCACAGCCCCTGGGAGCTGTGGGCGCTCACCTGTGAGATGAGAATCCCCACATCCTCAGGAAAGGGCTCCCGAGGATGAAGCGCCCGTCACGTCAAACGGTGGCTGTCTGTCCCTTTCCCATTCAGACCTGAGGTCCTCTTTCTGGACGGGGTGGACAGATCTCGGTCCCCACCGGTGACCTCTGGTCCTGCCCCTAGGGCTGGAGCTTACGGTGGGGACTGTGCAGAGGGAGGTCACCAGGAGGCCTCTGTGCCTGGTGAGTCACTGCCATGACAGCAGGCTGTCACTCGGAGCTTGGCAGAGGCCTGGCCTCGAGTGGACAAAGTGCCCTCCTGCTCCCCAGGACATTTGTTTATAGGGCACCAGGGCCACAGCGGTAACTTCATCAGTGAGTTGATGTGGTGCAAGGGGGTCCGTTTCCATCCCCAACCAAGGATGGAGGGTGACAATGGGCCCTTTTCTCTAGGACCTTCCACACACCTTGACTCCTTTCTACTTCCTCTGCCATCCTGTGGCTCAGTCACTTTGATGAGCTATCCTAGAGCTCATCTTCTTCTAGCCTCACCTCCTCCAGGCAGCCTGCCTCAACTGGCCTCAGCTGTATTAGCCCTAATGAGCAAAGTCTGGCCTACAGTGATTTGCTGCCATTACTTATTGAACACCTACTATTTGTCAGGTCCTGTCCTAGGCCTTTTCATCCATTAGCTCTTGTTTAGCCCTCACTTAACCCCTGCAAGTAGGTATTACTGTGTCCATTTTACAGATGGGGAAACTGAGGCTCGGAGAAGTTAAATCGCTTCTGCAAAGTCACCAGCTAATAAGAGCAGAGATGGGGGTTCAAACCTAAATCAGTCTGAAATTCCAAAGATCGTGCTCAAACCACTAACCAGTGGTAATCCCTCAAGCTGTTTTTCCGTGTGTGTGTGTGTGTGTGTGTGTGCATGTCCGTGCCCTGCCTCCCCACTTAGACCACTCCATGGGCAAGGTTGCGTTTCTTTCCTCAGACAGTAAGCTCCTAAAGTTCAAGGCCCGATCTACTCCTTTCCTCAGTCTCCCCCAGTGCCCAGCATCGGACTGCTTGCTGGCTCTGCAAGGTGAGATGGTGCTGAGGGGCTGGGACGGGGTCACAGTCAGTGGGCCCTGGCTACTGTGAGTGGCTCTGTCTGGCCTCTTCAGAGCTGGAGCCTTCTTCCAGACATAACAGATGTCTGCCCAGAAAGGTTTCTGGGGCGCCTGGGTGGCTCAGTCGGTTTAGCATCCGACTTCAGCTCAGGTCATGATCTCACGGTTCGTCGGGCTCTGTGCTGACAGCTCAGATCCTGCCTGGAGCCTGCTTCAGATTCTGTGTCTCCCTCTCTCTCTGACCCTCCCCTGCTCACGCTCTCTCTCTCTCAGAAATAAATAAAACATTTTTAAAAATTAAAAAAGAAGTAGAAGAAGAAAGGCTTCAGTCTCCAACTTCTGCCCTCACCCCAGCACCCAGGGCGCTGAGACCCCCGGGGTGAGGCCAGGAGGCTGATGGGTTTGGTCGGAGGACATGGCTGGGGCAGGAGGGACCGGCAGAGAGGCGCCAGTGCCAGGGGCATGGGGTGGCCCTGCAGCTGGAGAGACGGAGGCAGACATGAACTCCCCCGCTCCATCCACTTTGTCACCAGCGGTGGCAGCCAAGCCCCAACCACGTGAGTTATTCCAAAAGTTTGTTGTTTTTAAGCACTGGCCATGCACTGGGTACCTCCCTCGTGTAGGGCACATTGGAAAGCAAAGGGCAGGCGGGCCCTCCCCAGGCGCTGGGCTACCACGGACTTGGATTCAAATCCTGCCTCTCGGTGTCCTGGCTGTGTGACCCCAGGTAAGACTCTTCCCGTCTCTGAGCCCCACATCTCTCCCCCAGGGTTGAATGAGGACAAACTCTAGTTCAGATAAGTAAAGGCTCAGCCTGGATCAGGCTAAGTGCCGGACAAATGGTAGCTTAATAGTCGATGATGGATACAAAGTAGCTCCTGGAAACAGCATTTGTTGCCTTACTCTGGTCCCCATTACTTTCCCCAAGTCCTCAGTACCTCAAGTGCCTGCCAGGAGGCAGCCAGGAGGCAGGATGGGGCTGCCCCGTGGCCTCCCCTTTCCTAGACAAGAGGGTCTCACTTAGCTGTACGCACAGAAGGGTGATAACAAAGCATTTTAAATGAAGCAAATAGTAATACTTAGGAGTGCTTACTACCTGCGGGGTGCTCCTCTGAGTGCTTTATAGGAATGAAGTCATTTAATCCCTGCCTAGCAACCCTAGGACATCAATACTGGTAATTAGTCCCATTTTAGAGATGGGAACACTGAGATATACGTCCAAGATTAAGTAGCTTGCTGAAGTCACAGAGCTAGTGAATGGTGTGGATGGGAACCTCGGCTGGCCAGCTCCAGCGTCTGCACCCCTGACCTCTCAGGCTTGGCACAGAGAAGTGAAGGGCTGCCCCATGCTGGTATGGGGTGACTCTCCCCCCCAGGTGTGGCCCGGACCTGGGGCTTGGGGTTTGGCTAGGGCGGCCCCATCTGGGTGTGGGCTCTGGGCTGAGTATGGACATAGCAAGAGGCTTGCCAGCCCTGGACTGGCTTCAGGGCTGCGTAGCAGGCACAGGGAAGTGCTTGGAGAAAGCAGTTGTTATTAGCACTGGGTGCAAGTATAGAGAACGGGGCTCAGAAGCTCGTGGAAGCCTGTCGCTGGAGAGGAGCAGGTCAGGCACCCGGGCTACCAGCTGGGGGTGTGGTGCAGAAGGCTAAGGGCACAGGCTCAACTATTTTCAGGTCACTCAACTCCCCCTCTGCGCAGTGTCCCATTTGTAAAACGGGGACTGTGATAGTACGTACCCCAAATTAGCTAGTTGTGCCTAAAATGCTCCAACCAATACATGGTAAGCCGTAAGCGCTCTGACGGCATTAGTGACAATTAGGGGCTGGGTGGTTCAGTCCCTGGGACCATAGTTGTCCTCTGCTCAAGTGGTCTAGGACCTTCTTTACCTTCGTCCAGCTTGCCCCCTGCATGTTGGGGCTGTAAGCCCCACCCCCTTGGGAAGCGGACAAGGTTAGAACACACAATTAGATCTGGAGGTGACATTCGGGAGCCCAAGCTGCAGGAGGAAGGGTGAAGAAAGTCCATCCTTAGCCTGGGTGACCTCAGACAGGCATGGCAGAGGGTGCCAGCCCCTGGGTAGGGGGTCAGAGGACCTGAGCCCCAGGCTGACCTTGGCAGGCACCTCTCTTCCTCTCTGGCCCCTGAACTGTGTTCAGTGGGTCTGTAGCCTCACAGCTCACAGGCAGGTCCACCCAGGCCCCCTGGGGTGGGATGGCCGAGCGATGGGGAAGGGACACGGTCACCAGGGAAACACTAGATCTCAGATCCCCAACACCCAGAGCCTGCCCAGAGCCTTCTGGTTTCTGGAAACACACTGAGAGCCTGTCAGTCCTCAAGACTCTTTAAATACTCTCCCAGAACTCTTAAAACTACCTTCCCCTCTGGCAAGCTTTAGGCCTCACAAGGGCAGACGCTACACTGGACTCATCCCCGCTAGATGCCCAGCCCAGCCCCGCACATACACAGTACCGGGCACACAGGAGGCGTCCCGCTGACATCAGCTTAATGAATGAACAAGTGAGTGAAGCTCACACAACCTCACTCCCACCCTCGATCCCAGCCTCGACAGCCCCCTGAGACACCCCAGCCACTGACCTGAATGTCCCACATGGACCGATGAGCTCCTTAGAGGCCAGAGGATGGGGGAGGGGTGTTGTGCTCCTTCCTCAGCACCCCCCAGGATGAGACCCCCTCCAGGGCCTGCACAGCCCCCCACCCCCATGCCTGTTCATCCCCCTACAACTGAAAGTAAGCAACTGGGGGTGATGGGTGGGGTGGCAGACCCCGAGAAGGCTGTGTGGTTGGGGTCAGTGGGTTTGGCCTCAGTCACTTCCACCCCTTAACCCCCGCATCTCCAGCCCCCCTGCTCTGGGTAGGACTCCACCACCATCCCCTTGGGGCAGTTCACTCCCACCCCTGGGGTACCACCTTGGGAAGTACAGGAGAGCAGGGGGTGCCAGGGCAGGGCAGCTTTAAAGCTCAGAGGCGGAAAGAAAGGCCCAGGGGTTCCTGGGAACATCAGCTGTCTCTGTCCCTTCCAGTCCCCTGACCACGAATGGGGGTGGGGAAGAGGCCTTAGGGATGAGGGTGGGGGAAGGGACACGATCTTTATAACCTGTTCATGTCCATTAACCCATTGCTGCCCGTGGGGTTCCGGGACTCTGAAGACAGGGGCATGGGGTAAGGGGACNGCCCTCCAGCGAAGCCATCCCTCCCCCCCAAGCACGCGGCAGGGGGTGTGTGGCTGTGGGGTTAGAAGCGACCCTGCTTCCAGAAGCCACACCTGCCTGGGTGTGGTTGCAAGCCGGCTGGAGATGCGGTGACCTCCCCATGCTTTCCCCGCGCTGCCCGCCCCCCCGCCCCGTCCTCCTGGGGCACCGTGTCCCCTGGGGCTCGNGGCGGGGAGCAGGGGAGAGGGGACGGAACCTCCGGCCCTCACTCCTCGCCACCTGGTGACAGGGGCTGAAGGTCAGGGAAGGGGACGGGCCGTGGGGGCGCGGAGAGTCCAGCATTTGGGGCACAAAGTACACAATCGGTCCACAATCGGGACCAGACGCCTGGCGGAGCGCAGTAGCACTAATTCCACTCCGCCCATTTAGCAGGGGAAGAAACTGAGGCTCACCGAAGTCTTGCGCGAGGTCCCCTCGCTGTGAGGGCCAGCGACTCTTGAGGGTCTGCTCCTCCTCCTCGGGGCCCGCTGGCCGCTCACCCACCCTCACCGACCCGCTTCTCAGCCCTGGGTCCCTTCCCGTGGGGCAACCGCGGCTCCCTCTCTGGGCGCAGACCTGCCAGCACACTCTCACACGTGTCCCCACACACTCGTACACACTCCTAGACACCAGCTCACAGACACTAGCATGCACATGCAGCCGTCCGCATTTGCACAAGTCTGACACGTGCACACACACCCAGCTCCCGAGCAAACCTCTTGCACAAACACTGCAGCGTCTGAAGCACTGACTTGCGCTCGCATCTGCATCTTTACACGGACACCGACCTGCGCACCTTTCTCAGGGGAGAAGCCAGGCGCACCTGCTCCCTTCCCAAACCCGGTGATGGCCGCGCAGGGGTTTGAGGCATGAGTAGGGTTTAGGCATGAGCGGGGTTGGAACTGGAGGCCTCTGGCAGGGCAGGGTCTGGGCCTGGTGGGACTGCGTGGGGGGGGGGGTGGCCTCTTTGTTTCCCCCCCCCACAGGCCTGGTGCCCTGTCTGAAGTAGGGTTTGGATGGAGAGTGGCTCTAGCCATGAGCATCAGCAAACCTGGTGTGAATTCTGGCTCAGCTCACACAAAGTCATGTGACCTGAGCCTCAGTGTTTTCATCTGTTAACTGGGGGGAAAAAATCTCACCTCACAGGATTGCTGTAAGGATGAATGAGAAATATATGCAAAATGACTGGCAAATAGTAGGTACTTAACTTCCGACTGCAAATGAGTGATGGGAGAACACAGGTGTGGTGCATTATTACCTCATCAAGAGTCTCCATGCAATGAATGTGTGTTAAGTGCCTACTACAGTGCTGGTGTGAACAAGAGAGAGGTCCCAGCCCTAGAGGCAGTGCTATGTTCGGCCACGTGTGTTCCGAGCCCCCATGCGCTGCCGCTGTCAGAGTGCCCCCACAAACCTGGCCGGGGGGAGGATAGCTCTGAAGGGACAGTGTGTCCTGAACCTCTGTGCCTTGCACAGTTCCAGGCGTGTGCCTGCCCTTGTGTGGAGAGGGGTCCTTCCTGTGTGGCCTGGGGCTGGGGGGCAAGGTGTCCTTTCTCTTCTTGTCGTGGGGTGACTGGGCTTGGCTGGGAGGGATGGCTCTGACTCACCATGACGCAGGAGGCTGGTCACAGCTGCTGATGTTCTCAGCTGGCAGCCTAGCAGCTCTAGGGGCGGGAGGGGCGGGGAGGGGGACCCCAGCAGAGAAGGAGCCGTTCGCAGGGGAGGGGATGCCTGGGGAGCCCACTGCGCCCCCTTCAGCCTAAGACAGGGACAGGTGGATGGGGCTGGGCAGTGGCCCCACACAGGATCTCCCCCCCCCCCACCGTCTCAGAGATATGGCCAGGGTGGGGTGAGGTGGCTCTGGCCATCGCAGCCTCTGGCATTCATGCCGATCAGCTCCACACTGACTCAGTCCTCTCACTGTACAGACTGGAGCTCAGAGAGGGACAAGGGCTTGCCCAAGGTCACACAGCACACTGATAGAGAGTCGAACCCGGGTCGCCTGCCTGTCGGCCCAGCTTGGCACTCACGGCAAACCGGGCCTCGCAGGGGTGGGCAGCTCCCCTTTGCTCACCCACGTTCACCTTCCTGGTCCTTGGGATTCTGCTGAAGCCGACGATTCCCAGATTCCCAGACAGCTCTAAGATGTGCGGTTGTCCTTCCCCGGGGGCAAGCTGTCCTTTCCCAGATCCGCCCACAGTCCATCTGCCCTGTGACCTTCTATTACCCTCCCCCAGTGTCCTCCTTGCTCCACCCATCCGTGCGGGAGCGGGAAGAGAAAGAGGCCCTCGCGTGAGTGAGGGGACCAGGGGAGAGAGTGCCCAGGTGGTGCCCTGAATCCCATTCTCCCATCAGGACTTTGGGGATCCGTCCAGAGCCCCCACACCTATGGCCTGCCACCCTTGCTGTTCTTACCAGCAGACGCTCACCAGCCCTTCCTGAGTGCCCGGCCCTGGGCTGGGCGCTGGAGCGTGGAGAGCGGATGCTGCAGGGGCTGGCCAGGGAAAGATCGATCAACCGGAGCCTCACAGGGATGAATCACACTCAGTCTATGTGTGTGTGGATGGCATGGCCTGGGGGGAGCCATGTGCATAAATAGCCTGGCTCAGTGTGGACAGTGGTGCATCCCCACACCAGCCGAGTGTTGTAGAAGCAGAATTGCTTCTGCCAAGGACCGTGGGGATGGCTTCAAGGTGTTGGTGACCCTGCAATGGGAATTTGAAGGTGGAGTGGACGGTGGCAGGCAAAGACAGAGCAGCGCTCTGTGTGCACAAAGGTATGGGAACAGGGATGCTGGGGGGTGCACAGGGGACTGGCGTACAGGATGTCTGGGGGGCCGGTGGGAGAGGGCAAGACTTCTGTGTTGCCCATCTCCAGGCCTCACACGCCTCAGTATTGGTTTCTCAGGAAAGGCAGCACTGGACAAGCAAAAAAAAAAAAAAAGGAACAGAATTGGAAACCCAGCCGATCTATACTTGACTCGTATGCCCACGACGGTGCATGGTGGGTGCTCAGTAAGTACTAACTGAATGACAGAAAGTGAGTCTTGTCCAAGGTCACACACCTGGAACGTGATTAGGGCCAGGAGTGACTGAAGCAGCCTTTCCTTCAGCCAGCTGGTGTTTACTGAGCACCTAGTATGTGCCCAGCCCCGTGTGGCACTGAGTGACATAAATGAGACAGACGAGGTTCCCATTCACTGGGGGAGGGAGACTCGCTGGGGGGAAGGAGGTATTAATCCAGTAATGACCCAGGTAAGTTGAGAATCACAACCCCGAGAAGTGCTAGGAGAGAGCTGTTGACAGTGTGGAAGAGAAAAGCCTTATCTGGCAGTGTTAGGCGCAGAGGAGGCTTCTGGGAGAAGGGACAGTGACCGAGTCCACAGCCGAAGGGGGGGCAGGACTCAGCCTGGCAGCCAAGCTGCGGGGGCAGCAGCCTGAATGGTCTGGTGGTGGGACAGACGCTCAGGAGGATGAGAGGCCGTGGCGGTGGCTGGAGCACAGACGGGGGGAGGGGCAGGCTGAAGGAGCCGGTTCCCGTGGGGTTTCATGCGGGAATCTGTCCTTCATCCACAGGGCAATGGGAAGCCCCATCCTCTGTTCCCTCATCTGCACACCGAGCTTCCTTCCGGTCTCTCTCAGGTGCTGTTGAGGCCGGAACCAGCCTCCGCAGGCCTGTTTCTCTGGAGGCCCAGCTCTGCCTGGGGCCTTTCCAGGAAGCCTGAGAAAGAACCCCAGCCTCGGGACTCGGGGCTTCTAGCTGAAGTCAGGTGACAGGTCAGAGTCCTCCCCCCGTGACCCCCTAGGCAACAAGCTGAACTAGATGGGAGAGGGAGAGAGAGAGACAGACAGACAGAGAGAGAAGAGTGAGCTGCCATTTGATAGGGGAGGCGGAGTCCTCAGGGAGCTGTAAGTCTGATGGAGGACACACGACCTTTGTGCCAGGCACTGGAGACACCAGGAAGAGACCTGTCCCTGTCCTGGTCCACAGTGGCTGTTTCATGACAGGATCCCTTTCTCAGGGTTCAGAAGATGGTATTCTGGGGCGCCTGGGGGGCTCAGTCGGTTAAGCATCCGACTTCAGCTCAGGTCATGATCTCGCGGTTCATGAGTCTGAGCCCCGCGTCTGACTCTGTACTGACAGCTCAGAGCCTGGATGGAGCCTGTTTAGGATTCTGTCCCCCTCTCTCTCTGTCCCTCCCCTGCTTGCGCTGTCAATCTCACTCTAAAAAATAAGCTTAAAAAACATTAAAAGAACCTGGTATTTGACTGCATGGGCATTGGATCGCTGCGGGTAGGGAGGAGGTCCCCCTGTTAGGACCAAGATAGACAGACAGGTGAGACCTTGGAGATGCTTTTCCGGAGCTGCGCATGTCATGCGGCAGGTGACCACCAGGGGGCAGCCTGAGACAGCATCTTTACTGCTTTCATTTTCCTTCCTCCCTTGGCCAACTGACCCAGAAAGTACCACGCTGGTAACTCAGACCCAGCCACAGTTCAAGACTGTGCATCGCGTGACCTGCACAAAGGTGCCCAGCTGAGCGGAAGGGCACTGAAACCCTTCCTCTGCTCTGGTCAGCAAGCGCTGAGCTCCGGCATGGGCTGCGTCTGCCCCCGCATGGAGTGCCCTTTCCTTAACACAAAGGTGTCACCTCGTCGCTAAGCCGTGCACTACAGGGCTGTATCCACCCAGATCTGCACAGTCTCCTGTAGGTTAGCAGCACTCCCGAGCTCAGACATCACCTGGTCCTGACCCCCACTCTACAGAGTGGCAACTGAGACCCAGGATAGAAGGAACCAAGGCTGGTTAGGAGCAGAGCGGGGACTTTCCGTGCTCTACCTGGACAGTTCAGGCGCAAGGTGCTGCCTCTGGAGACCAGGCTGTGCCTGAGACAGAAGGCCGCAGGTGGAGACTGAGGACTTCTAGCTGGAGTGGGGTGACAGGTCAAAGTCACCCTCACTCTCCACCCCACTTCCCCCTAGGCAACCATCTGGACCAGGTGGGATGAGGAGAGAGGAAGGTAAGCCTCCAGTCTGATGGAGGAGACACAGCCACTGTGCTGGGAGTGGGAGAGACTGGGACGAGACCAAACCCTGCCCTGGAGAAGCTTCCGGCTTGTGAGCAAGCAGGTGATGGGTGTTCTTTTTTTTTTTTTTAGAAATCTTTTTTTTTGTTTGTTTATTTCTGAGAAAGAGAGAGAGAGAGAGACAGCGTGAGCAGGGGAGGGTCAGAGAGAGAGGGAGACACAGAATCCTAAACAGACTCCAGGCTCTGAGCTGTCAGCACAGAGCCCGACGCGGGGCTCGAACTCACGGACTGTGAGATCATGACCTGAGCCGAAGTTGGACGCTCAACCGACTGAGCCACCTAGGCGCCCCTGATGGGCATTCTTAACACTTGGACAGACATCCCCCAGTTCCTCCGCGGACAGGCTTCCTCGTGCTCATCACAGCAGCCCATCCTCAGTGGGGAGAGAGCCCTGCTGACCCAGGTGGGGCCACTGCTGAGGGCTTGGGGGCCGTTTCGGGTGTTTGGGTCAATAACAGCAACAACATCACCATGGGCTGGCTGCTGTGCTGAGGTCCTCACTGGTCCTGTCCTCTTTTGTTTTTCTAATCTTTTTTTTAATGTTTTATTTATTTCTAGGAGAGAGAGAGCGAGAGCGTGAGCAGGGGAGGGTCAGAGAGAGAGGGAGTCACAGACTCTGAAACAGGCTCCAGGCTCTGAGCCGGCAGTCAGCACAGAGCCCAACGCAGGGCTCGAACCCACGAACCGTGAGATCGTGACCTAAGCGAAAGTCGGACGCTTAACCGACTGAGCCACCCAGGCGCCCCTGGTCCTGTCTTCTTAATCCTCCCAGGGACCCGAGGGGTGGGTCCCAGTCCTGGCCACGCTGCAGCAGCCCTCCCAGACCCCTCACTTCCCCTCTATCTTGACCTCTGGGGTGATTCTGAGCCTGGTAGCTCCTGGGGACAGGTAGCATCCCCTCCTTCCCTGCTTCTTGATGTTTGCATGAGCTCTGCGCCCCCCCCTTAATCGGTCCACATCACCCATGTCCCTCAGTGTCACCATGTAGGTCTTCCCTGTTTCACTCCCTCATTCATCAAATATCTATCAAACCTGTGTCTGCAATGTGCTTGTCTCACAAGTCTCAGCTGGCTTGGGGATTGGAGTAGTCAGCGAGCCCTGATCCTTGGGCCAAATCCAGCCCTTGGCCTGTTTTTGTAAATAAAGTTTTTTCTTTTTTAATTAAAAAAAATTTTTTTTTTAAATTTCTGAGAGAGAGAGAGACAGCGTGAGCAGGGGAGGGTCAGAGAGAGAGGGAGACACAGAATCTGAAACAGGCTCCAGGCTTTGAGCTGGCAGTCAGCACAGAGCCCGATGTGGGGCTCGAACCCATAAACCATGGGTTCATGACCTGAGCCAAAGTCGAACGCCCAACCGACTGAGCCACCCAGGTGCTGTAAATAAAGTTTTATTGAAACATATCCATGCTCATTTGTTTACTTATTATCTATGGCTGCTCACCTTACAACAGCCTGAAATAGTTTGGCCCTCAAAGCAAGAACGATTTACCATCTGGCCCTTGGCAGAAAAAGCTTGCCAACGCCTGACTTAGAGCCTGGGAGAGAAGACAGATGTTAACAAGTCACTAAGACAAATACAGATATTGACAAATTGTGAGAAGAGCCAGGAGGGGGGTATCAGGGGATGGGAACTGAGATGCAGGGTTAGACTGGCCACCACTTCTTTCCACCTTCCACCTCTGATACCCCGACCAAGTCATCCAGGGAAGGACGTGGGCAGCAAACGCAACGTGCCAGCCTGCTGGAAGGTCAGGTATGAATGGGAGTGGCTTCCTGGGTTGTGTTTATGCCAGACAGGAGTGAGGGTCCTGCTGATGTGTGCGGGTCAGACCACCGCCCTCATTCTCCCATTCTCCAGCCTCGCCTGGCCTCGCCCCTCACAGCTTCCGTGTCCTTCATCTCTTCGTCCCCTGGGAGGCAGGCAGAGCGGGAAGTTCTGTTCTTTTTACAACTGGGACAACAGAGGCTCCTTCTGTTTAATGACTTGGCCACCCCTTGCTGAGCTGCAGACAGAGATCTCGATATCGTGGGAGAGCCCCAGACAGTATTTAGGACACCGGGTTCTTTCCCAGGACTCATGTGGGCAAGTCCGTTCCCCTCCGGGCCTCAGTCTGTTCATCTGTAAGCGAGAGGGTTGGAGAAACAAACTTATAAGCTCTTTTCTGGATCTGCCAGCAGCACGCCGGGGCTCGCCCTCTCTGGGTCTTGGTTTGCTTCTGTAAAGTGGGGAGAGAAATGCTGAGGCTGGTCCCAGGCCAGGGAGATCACAGATGGGAAAGTGCTTTGAGCTCAGAGGAAAAAAGGAGCTCTATAAACCCAGGGGGTTATTAGGGCGATGGGGATCGGGTGTGAGCTGATGTTTGGAAGGCCCCAGGGCAGTGCTCAGTCTGACCAGCAGAGGGCACTGTGGAGTGGGGAGGCTCAGGCCAGATTCTGAGCTGGAATACCTTTGTTCCTTCTAGAACAGAGACCCAAGCCCTACTGTCCGCCAAGCTCACAGAGCTGAGTGTGGGGACATGTCCGTGAATCAGGGGGACCTGAGATGCTCCCAGTCTAGGGTTGGGGGGCACATGGAACAAACAATTCTTGACACTGAGATGGGAGCCGTGGTAGAAGTCGGACAGGCCGGGTGACCCCCTTGCTGGAGGCTCAAGAGAAACTGGGAGGGGTGGTCCAGCCTGAAGCCAAGGTCAGAGGTCTGGGCCGGAAGTCAGAGGGGTAACAAGGAGAAGGGAAGCATGTGAGATGCCTGGGTTTGAACCCTGGCTCTGCCCCCTACAGAACATCACCTCACCTCTCTGGGCCTCGCGTTCCTCACCTGTAAAATGGGAATAGTAACAGCACCTACTCACTGAGCTGTCGTGAGGATTAAATTAGCTAGCTAACACCTCCAGGGCGCCTCTAGAGCAGGGCCTGGCCCGTGCAAGTTCCTTAAATGTTGCCGTTGTGACTGCAGGTTGATGGCTTGGATCTCGGCAGCTGAACCCACGAGGGGCTTCTGTCCGCTATGGGGGAGGGCGCTGAGGACGGGGCCGCGTGGAGAAGAAGGAGGAGAGGAGGCACAGCCTGAGAGATTGGGGGAGGGGTACAGAGTTGGGGGAG
>NW_027532008.1:11329553-11331531 GCF_008692635.1 Crocuta crocuta | reverse complement strand
GGGGGGGGGGGGGTTTGGAGGAGGGAAGAGCATCCAAGCCCCTGTGCAGCCCCAAGGTAACCTCCTTGCTGAGTCACCTCTCTGGCCCCCTCCTCAGCTGTGTGCGCTTGAGCACATCCCTGGGCCCCAACGAGGCTCAGTCTCCTCCTCTGTAAAATGGGAGAATAACTCCTGCATCGGGGGTTTCCAAGATTCTCCAAGCCCTGGCCTGGCTCTGGGAGGAGTGTGAATGCCCCCCCCCCATCATCTTCTATTGTACCCACCCCTCCCCGGCCCCACGAGGGGCTGTGTTTGGCTCTGTCCCCAAAGTCACTCAGGCATTCTGTTTTGGAAAACCCCTGAACGCAAGCACAGCAACGCTGGCCTCCCCTGCCCAGCCCTGCCCTGCCCACTCCTGCTTTCCCAGCCCTAGAAGCGGGTGGGGGAGAAATCACACTTTGGGAAAGGTTTTTTCCCCAGTGGGTGGGGGCAGCAACCGGGCCACGATGGCGATGACAGAGGGGCGCCCAGGACTCCTGTGCCAGCAGGTAGGACAGTGGGTGTCAGAATCGGCCGGGAAGAAGCTGGTTAAACATGCAGATTCCAGAGCTGCTCCCCCACCCCCCTCAGGCCCTGACTCCCTAGTCTGCTGAGGAGCTGGGGTTGGGGGCGCCTGAGGAGGCCCAGCCGTTGGCTCTGAGACCTGCTGGGAGCACCAAAGCCAGTCTGGGGAGGAGTCTGGAGTGGGCTGGGAGGAGGTGGGTGCCCGGGTTCTGTGTGACCACGGACTTCTGACAGGCTTGAAGGCCTCAGAGGTGGCAAGAAGGAAATAAGGGAGTTAGAAGTGCAGGAGAGGGAAAAAAAGGAGGGGTGGGTGCCAGGCTGGCTCAGTCGGTGGAACATGTGACTCTTGATCTCGGGGTTTTGAGTTCAAGCCTCACTCTGGTGTAAGATTTCTTAAAAATAAAATCTTAAAAAAAAGGAAGTGTAGGAGAGAAGGTGAGGCAATGATACACACAGGAACGGCAAGCAAATCCAGTTAAAAATAAAAATCCTTGGGGCGCCTGGGTGGCTCGGACGGTTAAGCATCCTACTCCGGCTCAGGTCGGGATCTCACAGCTTGTGAATTCGAGCCCCGCGTTGGGCTCTGGGCTGACAGCTCAGAGCCTGGAATCTGCTTCGGGTTGTGTCTCCCTCTCTCTCTGCCCCTCTCCTGCTCTCACTCTGTCTCTCTCTCTCAAAAATAAATAAACATTTTAAAAAATAAAAAAATTTTGGGATTTCCGTCTCACTGGGTGGCGGTCCTTATGTACGCTCACAACCAGCCTCGGAAGTGGGGATTATTCGAGGACCACTGTGCTGATGAGGAAACAGGCTCAGAGAGGCCAAGCTAGGATTTCACACCCCGTGGGGCCAAAGAGAGCACGGGGGAGGTGGGGGAGGGAGAGGATGGGTCAGCTGGGACTTTGTCTAGGGCTGGTTCCTTTGGGGACCCTGAGCTTCAGAGCAGAGATGCTGTGCTGCCTCTGTGGCCTGGGCGGGGTGGGGGGTGGGGGGGCAGGATGGAGGTCCTGGCTGTGCAGGAGCAAGGCCTCCCCTTCTGATCCTGGAGGGGGGGTGAGGGTCAGTCATCAGGAGTGTTCTCCAGGCCTCGGACACTGAACTGGGGGACTGGGAGACAGGGCTGCAGGGACAGTAGCCGCTTGTCCCCACTAGGGGAACCACAGTGGCTTGCTGGACGCACCCGGGCCCTGCTGTGCCCGGGTTCTCACTTGGGACCCGTATGGTGCCCTGACCCATGACAGTCTGGCAGGGAGCCCTGGGTTGCTCACCTGTGCATCCCGAGGAAGTGCCGTCATGGGACATGTGGCCCCTTCCCCTTTCCCTGCCACTCAGACCCCCCGGTTCACAGTCAAGCCCTGGAATGGAGGGTCTGGTCCAAATTTGGAGATGAAGAAGAGGTTATGGAGGAAGGGCTGAGGGGGGGGTGGCGGCGCGC
>NW_027532008.1:11326416-11329457 GCF_008692635.1 Crocuta crocuta | reverse complement strand
GGTGGGGGGCGGGGGGGGCGGGATGGGGAGAGCAGATCTCCGAGCAGGAGAGAGGAAGCAGCTCTGGGAGGCTGGACAGCAAAGGGACATTCCACTGTGGCCAAGTGCCTTAACCCGACCCTGACCTGACCTTGTCTCCAGGTGGCTGCGAGGAGGTGGGGGTGCCCCACCTGGCTCGTACTTAGTGCTCAAGGAAAGCTGGCTGTTATCAGCGTTGGAGATGATGGCCTCTCGCGACCTTGTCTCACCCCCTCACTTCTCACCGGGGACACCAAGCCTCAGAGAGGGTGTGGGCTCTGTCCGGGTCACACAGCGCTCAGAGCCAGCTGGGCTGGTGCCTCCCCAGGGTGGGTCCCTCAGGGGCGGGCTCCATTGTGTTCTCCCCAGCAGGAAACCGCTGCGCTCAGCAGCCTGGGCAGCGGGAGGGAGAGGAGGAACGAGTTTGGCTACGTGACTGGCAGGCCCTGGAGGCTGAACCGGGCCCAGCACCAGGAAAACAACCTGCTGGGGGCCGCCTGGGCAGGGCCGGAGCGGGGTGGGCACGGGATGGGGACCTCCCTGCCTGGAGAGGGAGCAGTGAGCGGGGTGCAGCCTCACACCGGGATGGTCCTGGGCCGAGGCTTGTGCCCCAGACCCACCTGCAGGCAGGCGGCGAGATGCTGACCAGAGGCTGCGGGGGAGGGGGGAGCGGGGAGGGCACATGACAGCAGGGCCAAGGGGCACACCGAGCATGTGGGGGTGGTCTGCTCACACTCACAGGAAACTGGGTGGCCCTGCAGGAGGGGAGGAGGGCTCAGCCCTGGCGTGGACAGCCGGCTCCCAAGGGGCCCATCCATGCCCACGGAAGCAGAGGCCCAAGGGAGAGGAGCTCTCTGCCAGAAAGCCAGGCTGTAGGGCTTGGAAGAGGTGCAGTCCTTCTCTGAGCCTCAGTTTCCCCCTGGGGACTCATGGAACCATTGTGTCGCTCGCTGCTGGAAGAGGCTCAGGGCCGGCTGACTCAGGGCCAGGAAGCGAGTGGTAAGGAGAAGGCCCCGAGGGCCCCAGGTGGCCCACGGAATGGCCGATCACCGCAGGGAGAGCACTGAATGCCAGACCCAGCAGTCAGGATTTATCAGGAAGCAGAGCGGGGCCGCTGAAGGATTCAGCACAGGGGAGGGGAGTGATCCGCTAAGGCTGCTGGGAAGGACCAGACTGGAGGCCGGGGGGACAGAGAGGAGGCCCAGCTTGGGCAGCAGCAGGGGCCTGGAAAAGGAGTGCGGAGCCAGGTTTAATGCAGGTCAAGTAGATGAAATTAGAAGTGCAGGCAGAGTGGGCTGCCTGGGGTCATTCCCGGCTCCTCCTCCCAGCCTGACGAGCTACTGACATGTCGACGGTGTGATAAACTCCTCGTATCTTCTTTGAACACAAAACAAAGCAAGCCTGGAACTGGGTCGGAACAGAATGCCTCTTTCTGGACACCCCAGCACCAAATGTCCGGGACAGGAGGTGCCCCGAGCCAAAGTAGGGGCATAAAGTAGCAGGGAAGGCGCACACGATGGGGAGGCAGAGCTGTCGCCTGGACAGCAGAGGGGCTGACGAGGAAGCAGGTGTCTCTCGAGGGGCCAAGGGTGACCCTGTGAGCCGGGGGTGGCAGGTGGTGGACGGAACCTCAGCCGGAGGGGGGAGACCTGGACCCTGGATGCCAATCAGCATCATTAGGGGAACTACCTCTGCAGCCCCGACCCCCTCCTTAAGGGAAGGGACCTGGAAGAGAAGACCATGCCTGAATGAGAAGTCCCCTGTGGCTGGGATGAGCTGTGACCTTAAACCTTTTTTTTAATATTTATTTTTGAGAAAGAGAGAAAGTGTGTGTGTGTGTGAGCAGGGGAGGAGCAGAGAGAGAGGGAGACACAGAATCTGAAGCCAGCTCTAGGCTTTGAGCTGTCAGCACAGAGCCTGACGTGGGGCTCAAACCCATGAACCATGAGATCATGGCCTGAGCTGAAGTCGGACACTTCACTGACTGCGCCTCCCTGGCACCCCAGCTGGGACCTTAAACTTGGCCACGGTCTGTGACTGCCTCACTCCACTCTGAGAGAGGGGGCCCCTGCCCATAGCAGATAAATCCCAGCTTATCACCAGTCTCCCTGGGACTCTCCATAAGCCCCAATATCTTCATCTGTAAAATGGGGCTATAGTGGTGCTTGCCTCAGAGGGCTGATGGGAGGGGAAAATTAAACCATATGCAGGGAGGCATGGCACATACAAAGTACCCCACACATCTGGCTGCTGGTGCAATAGGCTGTGTGGTCTCACCTGCGCCCTGAGAGGCAAATACAATCTACCCATCATGCAGAAGAGGAACACTGAGGCTCAGAGAGGGTACAGGGATTTGCCCGTGATCACCCTGCAATTCTAACCGTACAGCTCCCAAGCCTGGCTTCTCTGCATGGAGATGGCTGGGGGTGTGTAAGAGGAATGAGTGGGGGCAGCAGGCTGGGGGGCAGGATCCTCACATCCCTCACTTGGTATGAAGGAGTGTGGATCCAGCCCCCCACCCCAGCCTTCTCCTCCGTCTCTCCTGGCCTGTCTCCCCTCCCCTGTCAAAGGCAGGCCCTGAGACAGATCAGGCCAGCAGCCTCATAAGTATCCCTTTCTGACTCCAGTGCTGTCCTTGAGCTGTAGTGAGTCTTTTGGCTGTAACCCGAATCCTTTCTATTTCAGCAACAGCCTCTTTCTTCCCCCGCTGCCTTCTGGGCTGGCAAATGGCAGACACTCTCTCTGAGACGCACCACAGCCCACTGATGCGGAAAAGGAGTCACCGACCCCTTCTCCGGGGCATCATCCTTTCCGGCCCAGGGGTGCCCGAGGCTCTACCAGCCTCCCCTTCGAGAGGAGCCGCGTCCCTCAGACTCAGAGGAGTTCCCGCGGGCCCAAGAGAGAAATCAGGCAGCGATAGCAATCGGGCATCTGGTTCCAAGCAAGCGTCCAGGATCATTTTCCTCCAGCTTCCCTCCTTGTGCTCAAATCCAGCAGGGCCAGAGCATTGAATGTGAACCGGA
>NW_027532008.1:11321762-11326394 GCF_008692635.1 Crocuta crocuta | reverse complement strand
TTCTCCCCTCCCACCTGGCCAGGTGAGAAGGCAGTGAAGCCAAGAGCCAGCTCATCGCTTGGGTGTAAACAGCCGCCAGTGGGGAGTTGGCAAGCGTCTCCCCTGCCCTTTCCCCAGCACCCCCAACCCCCGCGAGCCCCGCCCAGGGGAAAGAGGGTGTCCCAACTTGCAGGAGGAGCTTCCAACCCACACCTGTGCCCATACCGGGTGGGTGTGTGGGCTTGATTGAAGGGGGCCCACAGAGGATCTTTGTCCTCCAGGCCCGCCCCCCAACTTCTCTTTCCTGGGGCTGGGAAGGCGCCAGGGTCCTTGGAATGCTGAGGCCCCCACCTCATCCAATCCTTCCCAGATGCCTTTGCCACTCATTCCCAGGGCCCCCGCCAGCAGAGAAGGGCAAGGGCAGTCTGGGAGCTGGATCATGCCCCGAAGGAGGGCCCCCTTGGCTCCTGTTCCCACCAGCTGAGAGCTGTGTCCCTCAGGAGAAGGGGGCAACTCCAAGGTTTCCAGAAGCCGGAAGAAAACAAGTTTCCACCGACCATGGAGACCCTATGCGCTGTACTTCACAGACATTATCTGGGAGATGGATATTGCTGCCTCCACTTTAAAGATGGGGAAAGTAGGGGCCCCAGGGGGAGGCGCTCAGTCAGTTAAGTGTCCGACTCCTGATCTCGGCTTGGGTCGTGATGCCAAGGTTCGTGGGTTTGAGGCCCACGTTGGGCTCTTCATTAACAGCACGGAGCCTCCTTGGGATTCTCTCAGTCCTTCGCTCTCTCTGCCCCTACCCCACTCATGCTCTCTCTCTCTCTCTCAAAATAAATAAATAAATGTAAAAAAAAAAGAGGAGGGAAAATCAGAAGGCACCTACCTGCTGGCTCAGTTGGAAGATCATGTGATTCCTGATTTCAGGATTCTAAGTTCCAGCCCCACTTTGGGTATAGAGATTACTTAAATAAATAAAACTTTAAAAAAAAATTAAAGATGGGGAAAGTAAGACCAGTTACGTGAGAGCTTGGGCCCCACCTTGTTTGCCCCTGTCCCCCCAGTCCCTGGCACACAAGAGCTCAGGGTGCACTTGTGGAGTAGATCAATGAAACTCAGAGCAGGTAAGTGACCTGGTCCAGTTCACACAGCCAGAAAGTTGCTCAATTGGGAACTGACCCAGCCTAGTGTGAATCCCAGACCCAGGTTGTTTTTCAAGACCTTATGCACCAAGGTGGGGGCATCGCACATGCGCAGGTGAGTGGGCAGCCCGTCCTGCTGTCAGGTCCTGCTCACGCACCTCCACGCACCTCCACATGCGGCCCTCGGCCAAGACCTGGCCCCTGCCATACCACTCAGGCCCGTGTGACGGGCCCTCGCCCCGGCCCTGCCAATGGGCACACAAACTTCCTTCTGTGCTGGCCTCTCACACCCGCCTGCTGCCACCCCCTCATCCACGCCCGGGAAGGCAGGATGGAGCATGCCCTCCTCCACCCCCACAGGCTTGGCACCCGCGCCGCCTCCCCAGGCCCCAGGAACCACATGGGCACCACTGCTCGGGAAAAGGCCGGGGGACTACAGAACACCCCTGCTGGGTGGGGGACGCCCCCAACAGACCTGCTGGGGGGCCAGCTGGAGTCTTGGACAGCGTGGGCAGGGGGCTCGCTCTCCCCAGCAGGCTGTGTGTGGAGGGGGGGCCCTCTGNCGGTGGGGGTGGGGGGGCAGGGACCCCGGGAAGTACAGCTGGCATGTGCCAAACTATGCTTTAGAGTCTCCACACAGTTTTTCATTGACGGCAACCCTGGGAGATAGGCACTAATTTATCAGGTGCCAGTATTATTCCCATTTTCTGGAGGGGTAAACTGAATCCCAAAGAACTAAGGCGCTTGTCCAAGGTCCCCAGTCCCCGGCATACATCAGGTATTTGCTAAATATTTGTCAAGTGGATGAAGTTGCAAGAGGGGAAGTGACTTGTCCAAGAGCCTGAAAGAAGGTAGGATTTGAACCCAGCTCTGACTCTGGAGCCTCTCGGCTTCCCTGTAGAGCTTCCTCTGCAGCCTTGGGACAGAGAGACAAGGCGTGGCTGACATCGGATCCTCACAGGCACCCAGTGCGACGTGGCTAGCTCTCCAGGGCTCCGTGCTGTTTTCTCTCACACGGAGAAAGAGAAAAGCAGCCCCTGACAGCCTAGCACTCTGTGTTAGGCTGTGGTGTGCTGTCTCTGGGAACAGAAGCAATCTCACAGATCGCCAACATCAGACAAGGCCACTCAATGACCTTGATGGATCGAGACAAAGGCAAAACCTCAGGGCACCTGGGTGGCTCAGTTGGTTAAGCTTCCAACTCTTGGTTTTAGCTCAGGTCACGATCTCACTGTGAGCTCGAGCCCTGTGTCAGGCTCTGTGCTGAGGTCTTGGAGCCTGCTGGGGATTCTCTCTCTCTCTCTCTCTGCCCCTCCCCTGCTCTCTCTCTCTCTCAAAATAAATAAACAAATTGGAAAAAAAAAAAAAAAAGACAAAGGCAAGACCACTCTGTAATCACATCTGAACAGACAAACGTGAACATGGCCCAAACCACAAAAATGACCAGATGTCCCTCCCTCTGGTTAAATGAGTGACAGCTGCCTCTTGGCCAAAAACAGCTTTAGCTTCAATTCATTCTTCTTCCCTTCTAGATTAAAATGATCAAGAGACCCAGTCCCAGAATTACCCCTGCTCCCTGTGTGAAGCCAATCCAGAGCAAGTATCCGCCGCCCTGGAGTCCTCCCCGGGAGCACCCACACCAGCCCAGACCCTTCCTTAGACCCCTCCGGCCCTTCTCCCTCCTCACGGAGAGCAGGAAGCCCAGTGTTGCTGGGGTGTGGTTCTGGTGGTCTCTGGCTGGAAAACAGCCACAGGGTTGTAGAACAACTGAGCAAGACGTGTTTGCTCAGCCCATTTGGTTGATGCCTCTGGAGCCGCGGGCCAGGAAAACGTCAGCCTCTGATGAGGCGTGACCCGGGAGGGAGAGGAGCCTGTGAGCTCCCTCTGTTCCCAGGAGGTGGAGGTTCTGGCTCTCGGGGCTGGGGAACGGTTAACTCCTGCAGCCCCTGTCGGCCCCATCCTCCACCACAGCCCAGGTGTGGGCCTCGAAACGCCTTCCACCGCCACAACCACCAGAGCTGGGCATCAGACACCCTGCGTGGGGAGGAAGTGAGCACTGAGCCAGGAGTCGGAAGACCTGGGTTCAGGTTTTGCTTCTGCTTCTCATTCGTCATGCGACCTGAGCCTCAGTTTCTACATCTGGATAATAGGGTGCCGTGGGTGGGGCTAAGTGGCTAAATGATGTGAGGGGGACCCCCTCCCCGGCTAGGATCACTCACCCAACTCTGTGTTATAAACTTTTCAGTGGTCAGGACAGAAATCTAGCCTCCCCTCAACTCGGCTCCCTTGGGTTAATCCCGGGCTTGGTGTTGCCTGGGGACCTGGGGACCAGGTGAGGGGCTGGGGTCCTCTCTGTCCCCAGTCACTAGAATCCTGGCTGCGCAGAGAACAGTATTGGTTGGAACCATTCCTCAAGGCTTGGGGCTCAGGGCTCAGCGCCCCCACACCCTGTCTGTCCTCTCTATCAGGGACCCCGTCCAAGTCAAACAAGATGGATCCGGAGGAAGGGCCCCGGGGCCGGTACAGAGGACACTCTGGCTGGGGCCATTGAGGAAGAGAGTCTTTGTGGCTCCGTTCAGCTCCACATCCTGCTTCTGCTGTGACAAGGAGATGTGGCCTCCTCCACCGGGCCCCGGGGCAGGAGGAGAGGAAGGGGCCTGAAGCTGAGGGACTGGAATGAGCCAAGGACTGAGACCTTTCCTGAAAGGAGTTGTTCAGTACAGAAGGTCAAGGAAGTTTTGCTTTCCCTCAAGTGTAGCCCCGTCTTTGTCCAGAGAGCCAGACGGGGTGCCAAAGCCACCCCCAGCCTCACCCCTCGGCCCCCTCCTCCCTCACACTCCCTCCTGATTCCCCAGCACCTCTCAGTGAAGACCTTCATTCTGCCTGGAGTGCCCTTCCCTCCCCTACTCATTTGCTGAGTGATTGCTACACATCCCTCAAGCCTCAGTTTAAATCTTATTTCCTCTTGGAAGCCTCCCCTGGTTGGATGTCCTTGCAACGTATTCCATGGCTCCCTCTGTCCCCCTCTTCCCAAACTTGATGCCACTCAGTTGCGACCAACTACCTATCACCCTCCTCAAGGGTAAGGGACAGCTTCTGTGTTGTTACGGCAGAATCCCCAGTGCCTGGGATGGGCCTGGCATACTGTGGGTGCCACATAATTATTTGGTGATGAGTAAATGCAGCAACAGAGATGTGGATTCATGGGATCAGGGACCTTGAGCTGGGAGAGCTTCTGGTGCCACAGCTCTGTGCAGGGCCTTGAGATTAAGAGAGGCCAAGATGAATAGAGAAAGGGTGTGCTCTGGGCACAGTCTGGGCAAAGCAAGAAGATGCCAGTGGGAAATTATGGCTTTTGCAGGGACTTCCGTTTCCAAGAATGGGGGATAGATATTTTGAACGAAACTTCTACTGAAGATAATCAAAGTCCCCAGAGCCAATTGGAAAAGATCATCTTCCTAAAACCACCAAACAATTAACTAGGTGGCAAAAAAAAAAAAAAAAAAAAAAC
>NW_027532008.1:11306422-11321754 GCF_008692635.1 Crocuta crocuta | reverse complement strand
CCTTAACGAGAGTCTAGGAGAAGGGAAGAATCCAGAGAGGAAAGCCCCAGGTAGAAGACCACGTTTGCCTCGAGGGGATTTGCCGATCTGGAAGAAATGGCCTTGAAACTGAGTTGTGCTTTTGACAGCTTTTTGGGAGGCCAGAGAGGAGAGAGACAAAAGGTAAGCCCAGTTTTTTGCCCAAGACAGGGAGCCTGACACCCGGTGTTGTCTTTAAACTGAGACACCCTGAGAATAAGGGTGAACCAGAAGAAAACCAAGCCTTGGGGTGCCTGGGTGTCTTGGTCGAGCGTCAGACTCTTAGTTTCTGCTCAGGTCAGGATCTCACGGTTCATGGGATAGAGTCTCACGTTGGGCTCTGAGCTGATAGGATGGAGCCTGCCTGGGATTTACTCTCCCACCCCCCCATCTCTCTCTGTCTCTCTCTGCCCCTCCCTGCTTGCTCACGCATGTGCACACACACACGCTCTCTCTCTCTCTCTCTCTCTCTCTCAAAATGAATAAACTTTAAAAAACAAGCCCTGAGCCCAGGCCCCTGGGTGACACAAATTTTGAACTTGAATTAAAGTGGTCTTGGATTAAAGTGTCTCCAGATGCTTGGTAGAAGCAAACAAAAAACTCGCCTGGAAGGAGGTATCATCATCTTGGGCCTCAGGTTATTTTCACAAATCATTTTCTTTTTTTTATTTTTTTTTTATTTTTTTTAATGTTTTATTTATTTCTAGGAGAGAGAGAGACAGAGAGACAGTGTGAGCATGGGAGTGTCAGAGAGAGAGGGAGTCACAGACTGAAACAGGCTCCAGGCTCTGAGCCGGCAGTCAGCACAGAGCCCGACGCGGGGCTCGAACCCATGAACCGCGAGATCATGACCTAAGCGAAAGTCAGACGCTTAACCGACTAAGCCACCCAGGCGCACCTTCACAAATCATTTTCAAATACTGAGCAGAACAGAGTGAAAGATAACCAGACACTCAAGGAAATAAGACACAATGAGCAAGAATCAGCATACAGTGGAGATAAAAAGCATATAGCCTGAGAGAGGTGTTAGCTATAGTGGTAATCATATTACAATATATAAATGTATCAAATCAACAAGTCAAATATCAAATCAGCCCATGGTACTCCGTAAAATTATACAATGTTATCTGTCAATTATAGTTCAATTAAAAAAAAACAATAGAAATGGACCACAATGACTTTAGTTATTGGAATTATAAAAAAAATTATGGCCTTAGAATCACAGATTCAAAGATATTCATGGACAAGCTCATCTTAAAATTCATATGGAAATTCAAGGGAGCAGGGCACCTGGCTGACTCAGGCAGTAGAGCCTGTAACTCTTGATCTCAGGGTTATGAGTTTGAGCCCTAGGTGGGGTGTAGAGATTACTGGAAAAGATAAAATCTTGGGCGCCTGGGTGGCTAAGTCATTACGCATCTGACTTCAGCTCAGGTCATTATCTCATCGTTTGTGAGTTTGAGTTCCACACTGAGTGAGCTCGAGCCCTGCATCCGGTGAGCTCATGTCCCACTTGGGATGAGCTTGAACCCTGTTTCAAGTGAGCTCGAGCCCTGTTTCTGGTAAAATATGCCCCACTTTGGTTGAGCCCCACTTCTCTCTCCCCCCACCACCCCTCACTCACTTGCACCTCTCTCTATATATATGGGATAGAATTGAGATTCCAAAAACCCATACATTATGGTCATTTGATTTAAGTTTATTTATTTATTTAGTCATCTCTATGCCCAACATGGGTCTCAAACTCATGACCCCCTGATCAAGAGTCGCATGCTCTTTCAACTGAACCAGCCTGGTGCCCCTGGTCAATTGATTTTTTTTTTAAGTTTATTTATTTAGAGAAAGAGAGCATGGGGGAGGGACAGAGAGAGAGGGAGAGGGAGAGAATCCTAAGTAGGCTCTGTGCTAATAACACAGAAGTAGCAGGGTTCAGTCTCACAAACCATGAGATCATGACTTGAGCCAAAATCAAGAGTCAGACAGTTAGCTGACTGAGCCACCCAGGTGGCCCATCAATTGATTTTTGACAAGGGTGCCAAGAAAACCCAATGGGGGAAATAGTCTTTTCAAGAAATAATGCTGGGACAACTGGATTTTCACATGCAAAAGAATGAACTTGGACCTCCACTTCACACCCTTCATACCACATGCATCATTAACTCAAAATGGATCAGAGTCCAAAATCTAAGAGCTAAATTTACAAGACTGTTAGACAAAAACAGGCATGACCTTGGATTAGGCAATTGTTTCTTAGCTGTGGCATCTAAGTAGAAGCAAAGAAAAAGGCAAAAAAAACTGGACTCCATCAAAATTAAAAGCTTGTGTGTTTCCAAGGACCATCAAGAATTAAAAAGATAACCCATAGAATAGGGAAAATATCTGCACCTCAAATATCTCTTAAGGACCTAGTATCTAGAATATATAAAGAATACTTACAGCTCAACCATAAAGTGACAAATAACCCAATTTAAATATGGGCAAAAGATTTGAATGGACATTTCTCCAAAGAATATGTGTGGATGACTAATAAGCACATGTAAAGACCCTTGACATCATTAGTTATTGGGAAAACGTAAATCAAAACTACAGACAGATACCACTTCCCACCCGATAAGAGGGTTACAATACAAAAGAAGACATTAGCCACTGTTGGCAAGGGTGTGGAGCGATTGGGACCTCATACATTGCCAGTGGGAGTATAATATGGGGCACACGGGTGACTCTTGATCTCAGGGTCGTGAGTTTTTTTTTTTTTTTTTACAAATAGTTTATTGTCAAATTAGTTTCCACATAACACTCAGTGCTCATCCCCACAAGTGTCCTCCTCCATGCCCATCCCCCCCTCCCCCCACATCCATCAGTCCTCAGTTTTTGTCAGCATTCAAGAGTCTCTCATGGTTTGCCTCTCTCCCTTTCCCCCACCATTTCCGCCCTTCTTCTCCCCCTTGTTCCTCCGTCAAGTTCCTCCTGATCCTCCTATACGTGCAAACATGTGATATTTGTCCTTCTCTGCCTGACTTATTTCGCTCAGCATAACACCCTCAAGGTCCATCCATGTTGCTACACATGGCCAGATTTCATTGTTTCTCATTGCCACGTAGTATTCCATGGTATAGATAACCCACATCTTCTTGATCCATTGTCCATTGATGGATACTTAGGCTCTTTCCATGTTTAGGCTACTGTTGAGAGTGCTGCTGTGAGCACTGGGGTCCATGCGCCCCTGTGCATCAGCACCCCTGTATCCCTTGGGTAAATTCCTAGCAGTGCTATTGCTGGGTCACAGGGGAGTTCTATTGTTAGTTTCCTGAGGAACCTCCACACTGTTTTCCAGAGGGGCTGTACCAGTTTACATTCCCACCAACAGTGTAGGAGGGGGCCCGTTTCTCCACATCCTCGCCAGCATCTAGAGTTCTCTGATTTGCTCATTTTAGCCACTCTGACGGGCGTGAGGTGGTATCTCACTGTGGTTTTGATTTGTATTTCCCTGATGAGGAGGGATGCTGAGCATCGTTCAGGGTCGTGAGTTTGAGCCCCACATTGGATGTAGAGGTTACTAAAAAAATACACATAAAAAATGAAATAAAATGGTGCAGCTGCTTTGGAAAACATTTTGACAACTCCTTGCAAAGTTAAACATGGAGTTATCATATGATCCAGCAATTCCACTCCAAGGAAGATACCCAAGAGAATGAAAAATACGTTTACCAAAAAAACAAACCTTGGGGCGCCTGGGTGGCTCAGTCGGTTAAGCGTCCGACTTTCGCTTAGGTCATGATCTCGCGGTTCGTGGGTTCGAGCCCCGCGTCGGGCTCTGTGCTGACTGCCAGCTCAGAGCCTGGAGCCTGTTTCAGAGTCTGTGACTCCCTCTCTCTCTGACCCTCCCCTGCTCACGCTGTCTCTCTCTCTCTCTCTCTCCTAGAAATAAATAAAAAATATTAAAAAAAAAAACTTATTCTGGGGGCACCTGGCTGGCTCAGTTGCTAGAGCATGTGACTCTTAATCTCAGGGTTGTGAGTTCGAGCCCCAAGTTGGGTGTATAGGTTATAAATAAATAAACTTTTTTTTTTTAATATTTTTATTTTTATCTAAGAGAGAGAGAGACAGTGTGAGCAGGGGAGGGTCAGAGAGAGAGGGAGACACAGTATCCGAAACAGGCTCCAGGCTCTGAGCTGGCAGTCAGCACAGAGCCCGACGCGGGGCTCGAACCCACGAACCGCGAGATCATGACCTAAGCGAAAGTCGGACGCTCAACCGACTAAGCCACCCAGGCGCCCCTAAATAAATAAACTTTTTAAAAACGCAACAGGAGCACCTGGGTGGCTCAGTAGGTTAAGTGTCCGACTTCGGCTCAGGTCATGATCTCAAGGTTCATGGGTTCAAGCCCCGCATCGGGCTCTGTGCTGACAGCTCAGAGCCTGGAGCCTGCTTCAGATTTTGTGTCTCCCTCTCTCTCTGACCCTCCCCTGCTCACACTGTCTCTCTTTCTTTCTCAGAAATAAATAAAACATTTAAAAAAAAATAAAACCCCAACAACTTATACTTGAATGTTCATTAACAGCATGGTTCATAATAGCCAAAAAGTGGAAACAACCTAAATGTCCATCAACAAATATGGTTCATCCGTACAATGGAATATTATTCAGCCAGAAAAAAATAATGAAGTACCGAGAGGTAAAGAACGAACCTCGAAAACATTGCGCTAAGTGAAAGGAGCCAGACACAACACTGCCTATTGCATTTATATGAAATGTCCAGAATGGGCGAAGCCACAGAGACAGAAAGTAGATGAGAGGTTGCCGGGGACACAGTGTGGAAAATGGAGAGTTACTTATAGGTATAGGGTTTCCTCCAAGGGTGATGAAAAGATTCTAGAATTAGACAGTGTTAGCATACTAAAAACGACTCAAGTTTATGTTTTCAAAAGGTGATCTTCTGGTATGTAAATTAGATCTCAATTGAAAAAAAAAGATCCTTAGAGGGGTGCCTGGGTGGGTCAGTCAGTTGAGCGTCCGACTTCTGCTCAGGTCATGATCACATGGTTTGTGGGTTCGAGCCTTGTGTTGGGCTCTGTGCTGACGCCTAGCTCGGAGCCTGGAGCCTGCTTCCAATTCAGTGTCTCCCTCTCTCTCTCTGACCCTCCCCTGTTCACGCGTACTCTCTCTCTCAGAAATAAATAAAACATTAAATTTTTTTTTTTAATTTATTTCTAGGAGAGAGAGAGAGAGAGAGAGAGAGAGCGCGTGAACAGGGGAGGGTCAGAGAGAGAGAGGGAGACACAGACTCTGAAACAGGCTCCAGGCTCCGAGCTGGCAGTCAGCACAGAGCCCGACGCGGGGCTCGAACCCACGAACCTCGAGATCATGACCCAAGCGAAAGTCGGACACTCAACCGACTAAGCCACCCACGCACCCCTAAAAATTTTTTTTAAAAAGTCCTTAGAGATAATGTTAGCTGATAATAATGGCTAATACCTATTGAGCCCTAACCGTGTATCAGACTTCTTAAACACTTTACATGCATTAATTCACCTATTCCGGTAGGTAGATACTATTATTCTTCCACTTTGTGGTGGAAAACTGAAGCAGAGAGAGGTCACTTACCTGGGGTCACAGTAAGTGGCAGTCAGGATTCAAGCCCAGGTGATTTCACAGTACTGACTCTCCTTGCTCACCCAAGTCAACCAGTCGCTGTTCATACGGGGAGCCTAAGACCCAGAGAGGGATGATGACTCACTCAGATCACACAGCAACCCGACGGTGAAGGCAGGACAAGAATCCAGAGCTCCCGCCTGGGTCCCCTCAGGAGGCCTTCAGGATCAAGCCTTATCTGGGCTGGGGGCTGCTATTAGGGGTCTGTGTGTCCTGTGTCCTAGGGGCCTCGGGAAATTCTTCGTGGAGAATAAAGAAAAAGAACAGCTCCTCCGATCAAACGCTTGTCACAAGTTGAGCACCGTGCTCAGGACTCTGTGCCTCATCCCAGCGAAGCCCCCCAAAGCCCTGTTTACCTTCCCCGTGTTGTAAAACTGGGTCCAGCTCAGACACTCGCCCGAGATCACACGGCCGGTGAGTGACAAGGAGAAACACTAATTCTGCCGTATAGATTAGCGTCTGCCATCTGACCGCCGCACCGTGATGGTTAGGAACGGAAGGCTAGTGGAATGAAGGGGAGTTAAAGCCTTCCCTGGCAGATGCCAGGTCCAGACTGTCCCTTGATGGGCTCCACAGATGCTGGGAGAGGGGACAGGACCAGCTGTTGGGTTAATCGGCAGGTACCAAGCCTGGCAGAGAGAGGGCCCAGGGACGGGCCATAGGCTGTGACTGTGAGCGGCATCCTAGCTGGGAGTCCGGGCAGCAAATAGCTCTGGGCAGCCTTCCACGTTTCTCTCCCCATCCCCAGCAGGCACGGGCACCCACAGCTTCCTGCTGCCTCTACTGAGACTCCCTTGGTTGTAGTTCTTCATTTAGGGGCGGCCAGCTGGGCTGGGGGAGACCCCAGTGCCGGGGCTCAGCACAGATCTCAGATTCATCCCAATACCAGTCCACCCTGCCCTGCCAGAGAGGCTCGAGGAACGGGCGCGCCTCCTCCCCAGCGCCCAGGAGCGCCTGGGAGAGTCCATAGTGACTCAGTGGTTGTGGCCCCAGGGCACTGGCTACAGCGGGGGATCCCATGGCGAGGAGCCCCCATGTCTGGGTCCCCAAGTCTCTTCACTGTCAGAATCTGCCATGAGGACCTTATCTCCCTGCTGACTTGGATCACCCGATCTCCTCCTCAGTCTACTGATAGCAGCACCCCAGATCTGGGGCGGGGGTGAGGGGCAAGAAGGCCAGGGTATAGTGGGAGGGTAGTCTTTCTCAGGGAAAGGAAGAAGTAGGAGTCTGGGTTACATCCACTCAACTCACATTTGCAGAGAGGCTGTAGTGTGGCATCGTTAAGTAAGGGCATGAACTCTGAAGCCAGCCTCCTTGGGTTCAAATCTTAGCTCACGCAATGACTAGCTGTGTCACTCTGGGGAAGTTACTTGACAGCCTCAGTGTCTCCATCTGACAAATGGGCATAACAGTGGTGCCTACCTCATAGGACCAAAATACATTAATATATGCAAAGTGTTCTAAACCAAGTGCTTAAAATAGCCCCTGGCTTTTCTAAGTGAAATTTTAACACCCAGTACTCAGCATCTAGGTACTGCTAAAAGCCAAAGTCCCCAGCCTTTACAGAGCTTACAGCCAAGTGGAGGGTAGACAAACTATAATAAGGACTTGAATAAATAAACAAGATTGTCACGATTTGGGAATAAGTGCTGGAAGGGAAATAAACAGAGGTTTATGATAGAACTGTAGGGGGGGAGATGTTAGGAAAAACTGCTCTAAGGAGGGGATATTTGAGGAGGTTCTGGAAGAATGAGAAGGCAAGCTGTGTGATGATCCAGGGTATTCTAGCCAGGGCTATCAGGAAGTGCAAAGGCCCTGAGGCAGGACCTAATTTGGCATGCTCAGGGGAATAAGAGGAAAGGTGAGCGTGCTGGATGATTCTTCGCTGTGTGTTATAGGATGTTAGCCACATGCTTGGTCCTTACCCATCAGATACCAGCAGCACACTCCTCCTGCTGTGACCAACAAAAATGTGTCCAGTCATGTCAGATGTCCTGTGGCAGAGGGCTAAATGCCCACAGTTGAGAATCGCTGGGTTAGGAAGAGCATCGTGGGAGGTGAGGCGAGCCAGGTTGCAGGGCCCACGGCTTGCAAGCCACTTAGGAGCCACGTAGGAGATTTGGGTGATGGGAGGGTCTCCAGGGCTGGGCTGGGGCTGAGGAGAAGTGGACCTGTCTGTGCCCCCCCCCCGCCCCCGCCCAGCTCTGCACCAGCCTCCTCCATGACTTTGCCTCCATGCTGCTACTCAGTCTGGAGTCACCCTCCTGGCCTCCCCCAGCGCCCCCTCCTTGCCCCCATCCGCTCGGGGCATACCCCAGGGACCACTCCCTGGTGTCTCAAGCCTCTGAACTCTTGCTCCTTCAGATAGTCCCCACCCCTGGGACACGCGTGTAAGAGGTCCTCAAAAAATTGCCGGGGCGCCTGGGTGGCTCAGTCGGTTAAGCGTCCAACTTCGGCTCAGGTCACGATCTCACAGTTCGTCGGTTTGAGCCCCTCCTTGGGCTCTGTGCTGCTGGCAGCTCAGAGCCTGGACCCTGCTTCGGATTCTGCGTCTCCCTCTCTCTCTGCCCCTCCCCTGCTCTCACTCTGTCTCTCTCAAAAATAAACATTTTTAAAGAATTGCTTAAGGGGAGGGGGGGATGGGCATGGAGGAGGACACTTGTGGGGATGAGCACTGAGTGTTATGTGGAAACTAATTTGACAATAAACTATTTGTTAAAAAAAAAAAAAGAATTGCTTAGGGATGGGTGGTCTCAGGTGCACCAACCAGGACAAAAAAGCAGACATAAGGGGTCCCCCCCTCTGTCCCCACTTCGGGGCCAGCACAGTGGGAGGCTGCTTGGACTGAGTGAGCCCCCTTCCCCTCCAGGGCCGCTCCTCCCCGCTCTGCTCTCTGGCTCCCTCTCTGTCAAACTCGGCACCCCTCTCTCTGGCCGTCTCGTGGGTCTCTCCTGGTCTCCCCACCACTTCCCGGAGGTCCTTCATCATCCTGTCTGTCTATCTGTCTGTCTGTCTGCCTCCCGCCCCATCTCATCCCTCTGTCTCTGTCCTTAGCCGTCTCCTCTCTGCTTTGGTCTCTTTCCCTCCCTCAGGCCCCCGGCCCCCACCCCTGCTTGNTCAGCTCCCTTCTGCCCAGATGACCTCACTTCCCCACCACATGCATGCACACATGCGCTCCCTGTCACACACAAGCACCCACAGACACACACCGCACACGCCCCCAAACACGCGCGCGCACACACGCACGAACGCACACTGCTGTCTGGCTGGATTTCAGTCTGGATCGGAAGGGCCCCGGCCCAGCCCTGAGCTACCTGCCCGGGCCCCCCCGGGAAAGAGCGAGACCCAGGCCAGGCTTGCAGACGGCAGAGTCCGCTCAGAACGCCAGCCCCGCAGCCCCCTCCCCCCCACAGCCCCCCCCCCCCCNGGACTGACTCAGGGCTCAGCCCCACCTCCCCACCCCGGGGACCCGACCCCAGGATGGACTAACCCTCTCCACCCTACCCTTCCCTCTGCCTCCTGCAAAGCTTGCCAGCCCTGGTCTGGGAGCCCGAGACCTGGGTCTAGCTGGCTCAGCTCCCCAGACCCTGGGTGACCTTGGGCTCGTGCCTCAGTTTCCCCCTCTGTAAAAGGAAATCTTGATGTCAGCCTTGCAGCACTGGAAGGACAAAAAGGCTACCTTAGCCCCGTGCCCGGCACACAGCAGGCGCTCAGCAGTGACAGGCATGAGGAGTCCGGGCCCTGGGCACCTCTGTACTTAGCCCCCCACTGGCGGCCTGTCTCCAGGAGAACTTCCCGGCAGACTTGGGGGGTCGGAGGGGAGGGGGAGCCGGCCTCCTGCCTTCTAATTTAGATTCCTGGGTTTATGGCAGGAAGCAAAGGGAAGCTGACGCTGTAATTAAGGCGATTCCTGAGGCTGAGCGAGGAGGCAGGGAGAGCAGCCCACCGCAGGGTCGGCCCCCGCTTCTCTCTGCCGTCTGCCAGGGCTCCCAACCTCAGGCCTGCGCCAGGCTCCTCTGCCTTAGCTCCCGTTCCTGCGCTCCATGCTGCAGCCCAGGGAACCAGAGACGGGCAGCAGGATACCCAGGGTCACACAGCACGCAGGGACACACGCCTCACCCGCTCTTGGGGCCTCTGCCTCTGCCAGCTGTGGTCCAGCCTGGGGGTGCAGGGGGAGTCCAGACACGTGGCTTCTCTGCTCCGTCCACCTCTGGACCCCAGGCCCCCTCTTTCCTGAGTCTCCCCCTCCCCCCACATTCCTGAGGTGTCTGGGCAGAGTCTGGCCCGGCCTGTGGCAGGAGGAGCAGGCTTTGCTCAGGGGTCAAGACTAGGGCAGCAGCCTGGGCTGGAGCACCCGCTTCCAGGGGGGCTTGCCCTAGCTGAGGCCTGGGGCTAGACTGGGGCTGCGGCAGCCGGGAGGGGAGCTGGGGGCTCCGCACCTCTAACCATCGCTCCCATCCATGGGGCCTCAGGGTTGGAGCCCAGATCATTCTTCCACTCCTCACTGGTAACGCTGGGCTCCTCCCCTCCGAGCCTCAGTGTTCTCATCTGTACAAAGGGCACATCCTTTACCAGGGAGGCCAGTTCTTCTCCCTTGCCCTGGAATGAGATCCCACCAGTGCACACATGTGGTCTTCATCAGCCCCTAACCCTCACCCCACATGCCAGCCCCCCACATGAGTCCCAGCCTGATGGGGCTCTGGGGCCTCAGCATCCTCCTTGGTAAAAAAAACATGAGGGGGTGCAGGGTGCCTGGGCGGCTCAGTTGGTTAGGTGTCCAACTTCAGCTCAAGTCATGATCGCACAGTTTGTGGATTCAAGCCCCACATCAGGCTCTGTGCTGACAGCTCGGAGCCTGGAGCCTGTTCCAGATTCTGTGTCTCCCTGTCTCTGCCCCTCCCATGCTCGTGCTGTCTCTCCCTCTCTCTCTCTCAAAAATAAATAAAGATTTAAAAAAATTTTTTTTAAATGAGGGGTTTGAACAGAGTCAGGGGCCCTGATGCCAGAATATCACATGCTTGTATATTTAAAAAAAAAAAAAAAACAACATCATCAAGCACAAAGATGCGGGAACAGCCAAGGTGAGACAGGGCGCTCGCACTCTGACCCTTTCTCCAGCCCCAGCCAGCCGTGGACTTCTGTGCTCCAGGCCGCCTCGGGTTCTGGACCTCTCAGGACTCTGATCTGAGGGCTGGGCTGCTCGGGGGAGGCGTGTGCACGTGAGTGTGTGTGTGAGGTGGGCATGGGTGACATTCCCGCCTCATAAAGGGCCAGGGCTGCCTCACAGGCTCAGGGCAGGGCAGGTGCCCGGCCTGGGCCCCACAGAGTGAACCCTGGGGTCTGGTCTCCATATAGATGGAGGCGGGGGTGAGAGGGGTGCCGGCAGTTCTCAAGCTAGGGAGAAAGGGGGCTTTGTTGCCTGAAACTGAGCCACCCCCAGCCTCCTTGTGTGCCTGGGTACTCCGCCAAAGATGGAGAACCCACTCTAGCGGCGATGGGGTGTGCTGAGGCCTCCCTTGAAGCTGTCCCCACTTAGGTTTCCACTGTTGGCTGCACCCCACTCTCAGCCCAGACCCAGGCAGGTCCTTCAAAGGGTGTGGATGCCAGCCAGGAAGGAGACTTGGCTGAGGGATGCCAGCCAAAGAGAGAGAGGGTTGTGCGTGTGGGGGGGGTGGTGCCAGCATCACTATGCCCTGTCCCTACCCCCAGCTGGGCACTCACATTACCTCATCCAGTCCGTACCGCAACTCTGTGGTCCCATTTTACAGAGGAGCAAACAGAGGCTCAGTGAGGGGAGGGCATGCAGGTCCGCTGCAAGAGGAACTGCAAAGCAGGAGCCTCACGGAGTCCTGCTCCTTCCTCTCTGAGACACCTGGGAGGAGGAGGGGCCACCTAGCCGTCCCCACGCTGGGCCTCCCTCCCTGAGTGCCTGTGCACAATGGTCAGGGCTGTGGGGCTGGTCCTGGCCACCACTTTCCAGAGTTTCAGGGATCAGATGACCCACAGCACAGACCGACGGGGCTCTCAGTAGGAGCTAGTACCAAGTGCTCACTGACAAGTGCTCAACAATGCCGCTGGGTGACAGTCCCGTCCCCTCTCTAGGCCTTGGCCCCGTCTGTGCCCTGCAGCTATCTTTCAGGGACATTTGTCTGTTCTGACTCCAGCTTGCCTCTGCCTCCTTCTCCCAGCCCCGGGTTCTGGGGGACCCCCACTTCACAGGCTGATATTGGGGGCGTAGGCACATCACAGACTCTGGCCCTACAGCTGAGGGTGACAGGGGTGAGGGGCGCAGGGCCTGGCATGGGGACAATGGCTGGTGGTGACAACTGGGCCTCCAGCCGGACCTGCCCGCCCAGCTGGGGGAGGCAGCAGGCTCTGGAATGTACAAGCTCTTGCTGTGCCCTCCCTTCGCCGCCCGTGACTCACTTCAGACCCGGTTAAAACACAAAGCGCCTGCCTTTGTCCGCAGCCCATGCTTAATAGGATTGGGTGGGAGTGGGAGGGGGGCGTCTGGGGGGGCACCTCGCCTTCCATGGCCACAATGGGGCCCCCGTGACATCACGCTGCCCCCTGCCGTGATGTCAGAGGCCACCACAATGGACCTTCCCAGACAGATGGCTGCTGGGGACGGGGGGGGCGGGGGGGGGAGGGCCTCGGGACACCTGCATCCTCAGGGGCTCAGCCCCCTCAGTCCCCTCAGTCCCAGGAGCTGTTCTGAAGAGCCGGCAGGCAGGGGCTCTGGTCCCACAATGGCACGCAAATAAATCCACTTTTCTTTTTATAAGTCAACACTTAGATTTTTTTTTTTTTTTTTACAAAGGGACAGCACAATTTTGAAAACCAGGAGAGTTGAGGTTTTTCTTGTCCACCTTCCGTCCCCCAGTCCAAAACCATCGAGCTGCTCCCTGGGGCCCACACTTAGGATAAAAATAAAATCCTCGGCCGTGACACAAGGCCTTCGGCGTCCAGGCCCCTACCCACCCCTACAGCCTCCACCCTCCCTGTGGCCCAGGGCCCCATCTTCAGAGCTGCAGCCACACTGGGCAGCCGTCAGCTTCTGAGCTGAACAACCCTCCATTCTCCCCTCTGTCACCTCACCCTCCAAGTCCACTCAGATACCACCGCCTCCCGGAGGCCTTCCCTGATCTGCCCTACGTTGAGCAAGTTGCTCTTTCCTCTGGACCCCACAGTCCCCGTGCTTGTCAAACTACAGAATTTATCTTCTGGGTATTGATGTTTCCCTGGGTCTTTCTCCCCGGCAGACTGAGGAATCTGTGAGGGCACCATCTGGGCTCCCCCACTCCCCACCCTCTCCCTGGCGCGTGCCAAGCACCATTCATTGATTTCTTCATCAAATATGGGGGGCATCCAACTGGGGGTCCTGGAGTCACTGAACAGGCTCATGGAACTGGCCACTGAGCAGAAGGTGGGCGTCCGTGACATATTTATCACATCAAGTGAGCCCATAGATGCAAAGAGTCAAAAAATGCAGGAAAAAAATATGGTGGGGGGTCCAGGGCACTTTTAAGAGGGGTGATGAGGGTACCGTCTCTGAGGGTGATGCAAGAGGAAGACAACGTGTCAGGCTGAGGGCATGGGGAAGAGCTCCAGGCCATAGATGGAGCACAGCAGGCCCCGGAGAAGGCCCAGGCTCATTCACGCCAAAACCCATCAGTGTAGAGCAGGGCTCTGGGGCAAGGTGCTGAGTTCAAATCCTGACTCTGCTACTTGCTAGTTCTCGAGCTTGGGGAAAGCCCTTCCCTTCTCCACGTCTCAAGGTAGGGTGACCAGATAAATTATCCTCCAAATAGTGACAGAGAATGAAAAGGAACACTACTGCTCATTATATAGGACAACCGACCTAAACCGTCCTGGCCAGGTGGGGGTGCACAATGTCCCCCGCCCATGGGGTAGATGGTAACCGCTCCACTTGATGGAGTTCTTTTTTTTTTTTTAATGCTTATTTATTTATTTTGAGAGACAGAGAGAGCTAAAGTATGAGCAGGGGAGGGGTAGGGAGAGGGGGACAGAGGATTCAAAGTGGGCTCTGCACTGACAGCACAGAGACCCATGTGGGGCTCGGACTCACGAATAGCGAGATCATGACCTGAGCTGAAGCCGGATGCTTAACCGACTGAGCCCCCCAGGCGCCCCTTGATGGACTTCTTGAGGAAAGGAAGTTGAGCTGCTTAGAAGATGAGTCAGGGGTGGCCAGACACACCTCTGAGAGCCATTCCAGCTGCAGTCAGCCATGTGCTGAAGGCGGGCAGCCATGGGAGAGCCTGCGCTGATTTTTCCTAAATCAGTTAGCAGCAGGGAAGGTTCTGGAGGTCTCTTGGAAGATGGGGAATCCCAGCTGCATTTGGAAGAGTGACTACAGTTCTTACAGGGAGGGGGCACGGGGGGTGGGGAGCTGGGACAGAGAGGCCTGTGCAGGTTCAAGGCGCCTGGCTGGCACAGCGGTGCCCTGTGTGGGCGCAGGGCCTGGGGGTGCTGGGGCATGGTACATGTGTCCTGTGCCCAGAGGCTGGGGTTGGTCTAACCGGCCCCAGAGGCCTGGTCCTTGGCGGGGGGAGGGGGAGGGAGGACCCCTCTCCCCTCTGCCCAGCAGGAGACCTGGTCACACAGCTCCTGGGCTCTGCCAGACCAGTGTGGAAACTGCATCCGTCCGTCCAGGCCGTGGAGGCCAGTGGGGAATGTGATGAGGCTGCTGAAATGGGGCCCGGGCCCAGGGGGAGAGAGGGGGCCCCCACCCCGGGCAGGGCGGGATGCGGCCGCAGCTTCCCAGAAACCGGGGTCTGGTTCTGCCGGCAGAGATGGGCTGGCAAGACTTGGATTGAGAAGCCAGCCCCCGGGGGCTGGAGTGGGGCCTGCAGCCTGGGAAGAGGGCTGGGGCGGGTCTGTGGTGGAGGCAGGAACCCCCATCCCGGCCGGGATGGACTCCCAGACTCCACGCTACAAATGAACACACTGAGACCCAGAGACGCTGAGGGGCGTGCCCAGGGGCCCACAGCAAAATCCATAGGTGCCCAGTTGTGCCCCTGACTCTAGTCTTCCTGCTGTCCTGCTTCCCAGGAACCCCAGAGATCCCCCCAAATGTCAGCCAGCAGCAGGCAGTGGGACAGGAGGGCCCTGGTCTCCTTAATTCTGCTCCGTCACCTCCTGCTGAGGGATCTTGGTCTGATACCATCACAGCGCTGAGCCTCAGTGTCGCCATCTGTAAAGTGGGGATAAATCCATGCCTTGCAGGGTCATTGTGATCCTTCAATAAGACAGTGTGGATCTTGGGCTTGGCCCAACAAGTGGCACGTAGTAGGTGTCCAGAAACGCTGGTTCCGGACAGCAGGAACTTTGGCTGTCTGCACAACACATACCCCCACCAACACAACCCACCTCTTGGGATGTTCAATAATCTGGCTCCAAATGGCTCCCCACAGGGTCCTAAGGCCCCCCCTCCCCCGCTCCCCTCATTCATTTGTTGATTGAGCAAATATTTATTGAGGGCCTACTGGGTACTCGACACTGCTCTGGGGAGCAAGTGATCCAGACGTAAAGCACGATGTGTGTGAGGGCACAGAGGGCCCGAGCTGAGAACTCAAGCATGTCAGACGCTCCAAGTCCTCAGCCTCTGCTCTGGCGGCATCTGCCCTGCAGCAGGCTCTA